>NW_026000141.1:644680-728829 GCF_001458135.2 Marmota marmota marmota
GTACCTTGCCTTGTCCGTCCCTACAACAGTATAATTCTATATACTTAAACATTGTTTATGTTTTCATAAAATGGTCAACAGATGTAATTAATTATGTAATGGTGCAGATGTTTCCCAGAGTGCTCTATCATGACGCAGGTTCATTTGAAGATCAAATAAGGGGGCATACAACCCGGTTCCGCCGGGAACCTGTATCCCTCACTTTAGCCATCCTATTAGGAATAGGAGTTGCTGCAGGGGTGGACACAAGAACCACTGCCCTGGTCCATGGGACACAACAAATGACCCAATTAGAAGCAGCAATAGACCAAAACTTAAAGATATTAGAAACCTCCATCACAGCTTTGCAGGAATCTTTAACCTCTCTCTCTGAAGTTGTTTTACAGAACAGGTGAGGGTTGGACCTCCTCTTCATGAGAGAAGAAAGCCTTTGTGCTGCATTGAGGGAAAAATGTTGTTTTTATGCAGACCATACTGGAGTTGTAAAAAAAATCTATGAGTAAATTAAAAAGACGCCTTGAAGAGCATCAACGAGAGAGAGAGACCCCAAAAGGGTGGTTTAAGTCTTGGTTCACACAGTCCCCCTGGTTAACTACGCTTTTATCAGCCCTGGCCAGTCCATTAATAATCCTCATATTATTGCTAACTGCAAGACCCTGTTTGCTCAACCATGTAGTTTCCTTTCTCCAAGCTCAAATTGGACAAGTCAAACTTATGGTAATCAGACAACAATATACCCCACTAGCAGACATAGAATGTGACACCCCCCAATGATCACTTTTATGATTAAAAGTAACCAGAAGAAGAAGTGGGGAATGAAAGGTTAATAATCTTGAGAACTGTTTGCTAATAGTGTTCCCAGAATGTGCTGTCCCCAACTGCCAAACTGCAGAATGTATTCCCTTACCCGGTTGCACACAAACCGCCCACTCACCCTGACCCATCAATGAACTTCCCTCCCTGCCCTCTCCAAGGAAAGTATATAAGCTCTGCTTAAACTGTTCTCGGGGCTCTTTGCTCTATTCAAGTGAGCTCTGAGCCCCAGCATGCTGGACCCCCAATAAACCCCTTGCTGTTGCATGAGACAGTCTCTTGGTGGTCTCTTCCTCCGACGCTTGCCCGACCTTTACACTTTCTCTTCTGTGTTTTGTTTCCTCCTGGTTTAAAATAAACTCCCAAATATAGGCAACTTAAAGAAAATTGTTTCAGTGTTCCCTGGACAGGTCACTGTGTTCTCCTGTAAAAGAGTGGGGAGAAGTTCCTCCTTGAACATGTTTCTAACCTCCAGTCTTCATCTAATTCCCAAGCCCTGGGACTAGGAGGAAAATCTGAATGTGCTTGTATTCAAGAGGCCTAACTCTAGAAAGTCAGGGAGACTGTGGCTGCCTCTTGGAGGAATAGGATGACACAGACATCCCTACTGGGTACAGTGGCAGAATGTGAACTGGAAAGGAGCTCTTGGGATGCTAGATATATTTCCCATTGCAGAGGTGAAGTGATGGAGGCCAAGAGACAGGAGTGCAGACAAGAGGAAGAATGGAGAGCTTTGACTTTGGCTCTAGAACACCAGAAGCAGGAGCAATTCAAGTTCTCACTTTGACTTTAACTCTGCCTTTCCTTTTTCTAAGGCCACATCATCATCATCAAGGCCATGGTCCACAGAGAAGATATAGAAACTGATGCAGAGGAGGAGGAGGAGGAGAAAAGTACCAGAAATATGTACATAATTGATTTCCTATTTGTTCTCTTAATTATCCTTTCTTATGTAAAGCCTCTGTAGCTTTTCCATGTTTCATCTTTCCCACATTTATGACTTTTCTAAATGTGCTTTACTCATCCAGATCTTTGAGGTCCTTGTACCTTCAATTTCTGTTAAATTTCTCTGCACTAACATTCTTAAGCTTGCCCTGGTTTTGCCCACAGGTCACACCACTGAATCATGCTGCACAATACTGCATGGCCATGCACTGAGCTTGAGTGTAGGGGGCTTCAGAAATATTGAGTTGTTGCCTGATGCATGAGACATAAACAATCTGGCTCTCTGCTAGCAACCAATGAATACCTGGGTTCTTCTGCTTTTGCTGGCTATGAGCATGAATGAATTTACCCTTCCTTTCCTAGGTCAAGATTACACAATTGGAGAGTAGTTCCCATAACATGAATTGTTTCCAGGGGGCCTCTCCCAGTTTAAAATGTGGGCTCAATGCAGCAAAAGTGATAAAGAAGTTTAGGAAGTGGAAATTTGAGTGTGGAAAAAATGGGAGGGAGAGCAGAGGTAAAAATCCACATATTCTCCACTGCTTCCTTAAGTTTCTTTGTTGCACTTTATGCAATCCATCAGAAGCAATTAGAGCACTGAAGTGGCCCCAGTTGCATGTGACCATGGCCATGCAAGAGGAGGTACAATTTGTTTAAAATCAGTGCACAGAGCTTTCTGAGGATGGATCTAAAGAGGGTAGGACTGGAAGAGCAGGATCCTTGCTCCACCCTGTGTCATCACATGTGCTGCTCCTCAGGGTCCCAGATGTGTGCTACTCAGCCTTTACACCTAAATGTCCTCGAGAACCCTTCCCATTGTCTTATGTTCACTCTCTAGGGGAGCAGCCTCAGAAGGTTCTGAAGGTAAATATCCATGGGAATTTGCTCCTGAGGTCATTCATAGACATTCTCTGCCCACAGACAACACCCTCAGCTGAGGGCAGCATACCAGCCTCAGTGCTCCCTGCCCAGAACCCAAGAGAGATCAGGGCCCAAATTCATCTTGCATTTCCTGAGAATAATTGTGGTCCTGGACACTCTCTGTAGCCAGCAATTTTTCCCAAGTGACCTTTTTTTAACTTGATTCTATGTTATAGATGCTGTAAAACAGCTGGGAGAGAAGTAATTTTGGCCATGGAACACAGGAGAGATGATACCTGTAATGAACAGCACCTGCAATTAGCTAGCAAAACTTGGAGTAGGAGCTGTTTTTATGGTTCCAAAGACATAACAGTCTATTATGTATAGAATTTACAGATTTACATGTTCTTTTTTTAATAATTTTAATATTAGTACTTCTTGTTAAATTTTTATATAAAATTATATTTCCTTTGTAAGAGTTGCTTTTTCAACTCATTCTGTAATATAAAACACATTAAAAAGAGGTAGATGTTCCTGAGGTAGATCTCAATGAATTACCCTGGTGTGACCCCCATAACCATCAGTACTCTCCTCCCATACCCCTCAGTTTGCTTTTTAGGTTGTTTTTCAGGTTGGTATTATAACATTCACTAAATTAACGATGTGGGTGAATACATACAATAAAGAAATGAATAATTAAATTACAAGCTAAGTTAAATCCCAATTAAGTTTCATAATGCTTAATTAATTGATCCATTCATTAGCTAACTAAATCTCAAGTCAAGACACCCAATATAAGAAAGGGCTAGGAAACAATTGGCAATTTTCATTTTTGAAAATTGTGGTTTTACATTTTTGTATCCTTTTCTCAAGAAGAAATTTTTGTAATATATCACATACTGCCGGGGTCCTACCCTAGGGGGGTCCAGGGAGTCCTGAAGGATGAGTGGCGTCAGAGAAAAGATGAGACAGGAGTCGTTCCATTGGAGCAATCTCCAGAGAGAAAGCTCTAATGCAGCTTTCTCTGGGTCATCTTTTATTACAATTTTTCTCATCATTAGAAATTCAGAATACGTCATTGATTATACAATTTATACGAAAAGACTTTAGCTTTGCATGAGGGATTTCTCAGGTATAATTTGATGGTATGCACAAAATTCTTTTTCTACCAAGGAAAAGAGCCACTGAGGAAAATGCTCACTATACTCATTTGACAATGGTTGTTGTCATATGTGAATGTCATCTTGAATCATTCTCACAGGTAATAGATGTGTAGTTGTAATTTCACCACAAAAGAAATTGTATGAGTCCCTATAATGAATACTGTCATAGTTTCATGCATGAATTTGAATTAAAAGGAACAGAACAACACTTATATCTTAGACAAAGAAGGGTCAGATTACCTCAGCATTATAATTGGGTTGGTCTCCTCCCAAATCCATTGATGCCACTTGCATGATGACTCAATTGCAATCTAGGGAAATATAGTGTCACTGTCAGTACCTTGGTTTGCTGATGAATTACTCCAGGAGCTTCCTTATTGTGGACTTGGGTCTAGAATGTATGGAGATGGTTTTTTTTAACACTCACAGGCTCCATTGCTGCTGGAATATGATTGTTTCTAAATGGCAAATTTGCTGTCAGGAGCATACCAGGAAACAAAAATTTTAAATAGAGAATAAATGGAAGGAACTACAATGAGAAATGAAGTATTCTACTGTTACACTAGTATGTTTCAGCATTCCTTTATAACACTTTATAATCCATCAGGAAGAAAAGAAAAAGTATACTCCTGAATCAACCATCTCTGTTATGGGTCAAATTACTTCCACCCAAATACGTGTTTAACACCAGTACCTCCAAATTTTACCAGGTTTGAAATCAGAGTCATTGTGATCTCAGCAATTAAAAGTATCCCCTTGGAGCAGGGTGGACCCATTCTCCAAATAGGGCATCTGTTCTCATAAGAAGATGGGGCACATTCATGATGGACTAATGCCATGTGATGATGGAAGCAGAAAATAAAATGCTGCAGTTGAAAACCAAGGAGAACTAGGATGGCCACCAAACCAGTAGAAGTTAAAAATGGGCAGGAAAAATTCTTCCCTAAAGTTTTCAGAAGGGAGCATGGTCCTGCTAACAGGTCAATGTGGGATTTCTAGGGAATAGAGCTATAAGATAGTATAGTTACGTTACTTCGACCTAAGAAAGCTGGTACTTAGATATGCCAACCCTAGGAATTTACCAACACCATTATCATTTGCATTGATCTATTTTGGCATTTGTACAAATACTTCATACAACTGCGAGAGAATAAAATTTGTTTTCAAGTTCACGTGAGTTATTCATCAAGATAGAGTATATTTTGGCCTTAAACATTCCTTGGTGTCTTGAGATACTGTGCAAATTTGCTGTCAGGAAAAGGGAAGTTGGCAGATTGGAGGAAGGATGCACACACAGCAGTTCTTCACTGGCAGACTTAGAAGGCAAGAAGACTGCTTCTCAGTGAGGGGGGAAATAAAAGAACTCACCAAAACTTAATAGTGAATGGAAAAAATCATAGAGGCATATAGAGTCAGAAACTTAAGTAAAAAAATAATGCATTATAAAATGGAAGCAAATTTAAGGTAGAGAGAACCTTTATTTCTTGCAGCTGCACAACCTGTAATGCAAACAGTGTGAATAGTCTTTCCTCTCAGGTGGGAAAAAGAGGGGTTTCACTAAAACTCAATAGTGGACACTCAGGGAGTCTTAGAGAATCCAAAACTTGGGTACATTAAACAAAGCCAAAAAAAAAAAGAAAGATAGAAAGTACATGGGATCCAAGCTGGTGGTGGCAGAAGCAGCATCAGCTGGTGTGGCTGTATGCTGGACCAGTAGTCAATGATGGGTAAAATACAATTGCAATGGTACCAACCTAAGACAGGAGGCTGACGCCTTGAGGTCAGCTCATCCGATAACGGGTGCCATTGGACAACCTAAGGCAGGCACGGTCCCTAAGCCACATGTTTGTTGTTTAAACAGAGAGGGGGAGATGTTGAGAGCCACAGCTGAAGGGGCCCCAGCAAACTTCCAGCTGCCAGCAAACTTCCAGCTGCCAGCTGATGATTGGCTCACAGCGGCCCCAGCAAACTTCTAGCTGCCAACTGATTGGCTCCTCTGCGGTGATGCTCATTTGGGCTGTTTCCCCGCCATTTCAGACCACGGAGCTGCTCATTGGGGGACTTTTTTTGGCTCTGCCCACTTGACCAAGCCCATCAGCCTCAAGAGCAGGAGGAGTGGGGGAGGTTGAGAGGCTTGTGGGAAGCCTGTGGTAGCGGTTGGGCTCTGAAGGTTTTTCCTGAGGAGCTGTGTGGTTTGGCATGTGTGGTTCTAAAAATAATGTTTGTTTCTTTTGACAAGTGGCTCCTGAATTGTGCCCAGCCAGACTGTGGCATTTCCTCCCCCTGTTTATTTATTCACTTTAACAGCACACATGATATTGGCATTAGAAATGGTTCATTTTTCTAAATTTAGAAAAACATTTTTGATAACCAGGTCAATAAAACAAGCAAATATATGAATTGAGTGATAAAACAATATCACAAAATACTTAAATCTAAGGAGAGAAGATTCAGTGTTGAAGATGAAAAAAATCAAGAGAAAAATATATTCAGTAAACGTTAACTGCCCTTTGAAGAAACAGCCTTGAAAATATCACTGACAACATACCTTCCCCACAGCAGTTTAGATTTCCCATGGCCAACCAGGAACTCAAAACCTCACTGCTCTTCTCCAACTCTGATACCAACTCACTCACTAAATCAACTGAGTGGAAATAGAAGGTAAGATATGCAGCCTACATTACCATGGTGACTGGTCAACATGGAACTTTCATTGTGAGCACATGCCACATTCTGTAAAGCTACTGTTCTCTTAATAAGTGTATTTTCATGTCCAAGTGTGTGGTTTCAGTGTGTTTATTGCTTCAAAAACTGAAACCTAGACCCACAAATTAATATTCTCTGTTTATGAAAATATGTTAAATCAGGAAAAAAGATCTTGCTCTTCAAATAATTTCATTGATCATATAATCATGGGTGAAAGGGAGGCATAGCTATAATTTTGAGAATCAAAATAGATTCAATTTCTGGTTTGCAATGCCAAACCTACAGATGTCTCAATCTTTCTGAATCTCCAGACATTTGTAGATAGAAAAATTTAAAACTTCTTTTTGATTCAGAATGAAAATATACACAAAGCATTGTATTTTAATAATTGGAGAGATTTTCCAGTAGGATTTCAAGATTACATCACCCTTATTTGAAATTTGAAAAAAAAAATATTCTCTATTTAGTAGGTTTTAATCCACTCATTTGAATTAATGTTCCTCTTACATGACTCCTGCTGATGAATCCATTCTTTTGCTTATCACCTGACCCTGTCATCTCATACCACAAGAAGTCATGCTTGAAGATGCTCATGATGAGGTCTAAACAAACAAGATATGCAATCCCTCCACATTGTAAAAGCTATCTATTGCCACAGTCTGGCTGGACACAAATAACGGAGCCACCACGAAGCACTTGTAGGTTCAAACAGCAACTCTTTATTCCCGAACTCTCACCGGCACTCCACACATGCTCCCAGGGAACACCCTCACCCTCCACCGGGCTCAGCATGCACGCTCTCTCTGAACCCCGCAGAACTCAATGGGAACTCCAAAGTAGAGGGCCCCCTAGGCAGCAAGAGCCACCCTATTGCCGGACAGCAAAGGTCTATATACAACTGAATACACAGCTTAACTTAACCATCATCATCTCAATGGCTCGCTGGCATCACCTCTCAACCACTCCCTTCTGGCAAAATGCAATGCATCACCCCAGCTCGGCTGTGGCCCTCAACAATCTATGCTAAGCCCAAGGCCAACATCATTCTAAATGAGAAAAACAGAAAGCATTTTTTAAATAATGAAACTCAAGCAAGACAGGGATGTCCTCTTTCATCACTTCTATTCAACATAGTCCTTAATCTCTAGTCAGAGCAATCAGACAGATGAAAGAAATTAAAGGGATATGAATAGGAAAAGAACTCAAATTATCACTATTTGCTTATGACATACTTCTATGTTTAGAAGATCCAAAAAAATTCCCCCAGAAAACATCTAGAAATAATACATGAATTCAGCAAATTAGGATATAAAATCATGAACATGAAACAGATGCATTTCTATACATAAACAATGAATCAATAGCAAGAGAATTTAGGAAAGCCTCCCCATTCACTCTAGCCTCAACACAAAACAAAACACAACAAACAAACAAACAATAGCAACAACAACAACAAAACCCTTAGGAATCAATCTAACAAAAGAGGTGAAAGACCTCTACAATGAAAATTAAACAGTACCAAAGAAAGTAATTGAAAAAGATCTTAGAAGATGGAAAGATTTCTCATGCTCTTGGATAGGCAGAATTAATATAGCCAAAATGGTCATACTACCAAAACATTTACAAAGATTTAATGCAATTCCTATTAAAATCCCAATGACATTCTTTTTTTACTAAAAGTACCAGGCTAAGGCTAATGCTCTCCCACATGGGGTCTTTCCTCTGGGGCCTCTACTGACCCTCTTTCTGGCTTTGGCTTATGCTTTCCCTCAGGGAAGTCATTCCCTGGGGGACCTTCAGGACCTTCTTTTTGCTTGGGGATTTTTCTATCTCCCAGGTTGAATCTACTTAGGAGGTTCTCAGGATATTTATCCTGGCCCCAGCAACTCAGGCAACTCTGGTCACACCGACAACTCTGGACATGTTGAGGAGCCATTCCCTTCTGGCACCCCACTGGAGCCCACAAGCCTGGTGGATAGATCATTACAGGAGGCACCTGGGGTGCAACTGCTGCCACTGCTCTGGCTGTTGCTCCTGCTGATCCTGATTTCATTATTACAAGGGCTTGTAGAGGTGTTGAGTATGGGAATCCCACTGGGATTGGCACTGGATGGAGCACAGACATTTGCACATGGGGTTGCATTGCCTGGGACCAAGGACATGGGTGTCCTGGCACACAAACCAAAGGTGCTGGGGCTGGCATCTAGGCCTCCAAATGTGGCATGTACTGTGCTCCAAGCACCAACACCTCTGCCTGCTCCTCTTCTTCCAGGAACCATAACACAGCACCATGCTGTTGGGCTCCCATAACAGGTACAACATTTGGGGGCAATGGATCTGCCAATACTGACCTCTCAGCCTCTACTAGCCTCCCACATAGCACTTTACACCCATCCATCACCTGATGCAAGGCAACCTGAGTGAAGCAAAGCTGAGTGGTAGCATCATCATGCTCCTCACGCAGCCGCTGCAGCTCAGAGGCCCAAGCCCAGCAAGCCACCTCACACTTCTCCACATGATCCTGCAGCTGACAGAACCAATGCCCCTGCTGCTCCCACTGCCTGGCCACCATTGGCACGCCCAAGGCCATGGCGCTCCAGGTGCACACCCTCTTGAGGTCCTGAGGCACCAGGGAGTCCACCACCACAGTGAGAAGCTGGTCCTCTACCTTGTTCCATGGATGAGAGCAAAAGGCCATGTAGAACTCCTGGCCACCACTGTTCAGGAGAACTTTATTATTAAGGAATCGGACCACCTCCTTGTGGAGAAAGCCACTGGCATGCTCGCCAATTCCACTGCTGTTGCTGCTGCGGCCTTTATTTCTTGATCTCATGAAAGCAAGGTGGATGTCCTCCCCGTGTTTATTTATTCACTTTTCTATTAAAATATTTATTCATTTTAATTTGTTATATATGATGCTGGAATTCATTTCACATTAGATGTAGAGAGCACTATTTTTCAAGTCTCTGGTTGTACACAAAGTTATTTTCACACCATTCATGTCTTCATATATATATACTTAGGGTAATGATGTCTAACTTATTTCACCATCATTAGTACCCCCATGCCCTCTCCATTCCCCTCCCTTCCCTGTGCTCTATTTAAAGTTCCTCCATTACTCCCATGCCCCTGTTATCATTATGAGTCAGCATCCTCATATCAAAAGAAGCATTTGGCCTTTGGTATTTTGGGATTGGCTTACTTCACTTAGCATTATATTCTCCTATTCCATCCATTTCTTTGTAAATGCTATTATTTTATTCTCTTTTAGTTCTGAGTAATATTCCATTGTGTATATATACCAAAGTTTCTCTATGTATTCATCTATTGAAGGGCTTCTGGTTTGGTTCCACAATTTAGCTATTGTAAATTGTGCTACTATAAACATTGATGTGTCTTTGTCCCTGTAGTATGCTGTTTTTGAGTCCTTTATGTCTAAGCCAAGGAGTGGGATAGCATGGTCAAATGGAAGTTATGTTGCAAGTTTCCAAGAAATCTCCATACTGACTTCCAGATTGACTACACCAAAATACAGTCTCACAAGCAATGTATGAGTGTGCCTTTTTCCCCACATCCTGGCCAACTCTTATTGTTGTCTGTAATCTTGATGGCTGCCATTCTGACTGGAGTGAGATGGAATCTTAGAGTACTTTTGATTTGCATTACATCTCTACCAATGAATGACAGTCTTCATAGAACTAGAAAAAGGAACCACACAATTCATTTGGAAAAATAAAAGTCCTAGAATAGCTAAAGCAATCCTCAGCAAGAAGAATGAAGCAGGAAGCATCACAATACCAGACCTTAATCTATACTCTGGAGCATTAGTAACAAAAACAGCATGGTAATGGTACCAAAGGACACATATGGAACAATAATACAAAATATAAGACACAGAGACAAACACACATAGATATGCTTATCTCATAGTAGACAATGGTGCCAAAAATATACATTGGAGAAAACACAGGCTCTTCAATACATGATGCTGGGAAAACTGGAAATCCATATGTAGCAAAATGACATTCAAACTCTATCCCTCACCTACACAAAAATCAACTGAAAGTGGATCACAGACTGATAGTAGAACAGAGACCATGCACCCAATAGAAGAAAAAGTTGGCCCAAATCTTCCTGTCATTGGCTCAGGACCTGACTTCCTGAACAAGATCTCTAAAGTGCAAGAAGTAAAATCAAGAATCAATAGACACTAAAAAACTTCTCAGGAAAGGAAACAAGCAATAACATGATGAGAGATTCTACAGAATTGGAAAGACCTCAGATAGAGCACTAATCTCCAGGATATATGAAGAACTTAAAAACTTGGACACCAAAAAGCCAAATAACGCAATCAATAAATGGGCTAAGGAACTGAATAGACACTTCACCGAAGAAGAAATACAACCAATCAACACACATTGGAAAAAATGTTCATCATCTCTAACAATGAAAGAAATGCAAATCAAAACTACTATAAGTTGTCATCTCACTCCAGAATGGCAATGTATCAAAAATACAGGCAATAACAAGTGTCACGAAGGATGTGGAAAAAAGTTACCTTCATATATTTCTGGTGGGACTGCAAATTGGTCCAGCCACTATGTGAAACAGTATGAAGATTCCTCAGAAAACTTGGACTAGAAGCACCCAGATATCCCATTCCTCAGTTTATACCCAATGGACTTAAAATCAGCATACCAGAGTGTTGCAGCCACATCAATGTTTATAGTGGCTCAATTCACAATACCTAAACTATGGAACCAACCTAGATGCCCTTCAGCAGATGAATGGAAAAAGAAAATGTGGTACATATACACTATAGAATATTATTCAGCCTAAAAGAAGAATGAAATATGGCAATTGCAGGTAAATATATGGAACTCGAGAATATCATGCTAAGTGAAATAAGCCAATCCCAAAAATCCAAAAGCTAAAAGGTTTCTCTGATAAGCAGTTGCTGATCCATAATGGGGCTGGGAGGATCAGGCAGAATCAGAAAGGCACTTTGGTTTGTATTGAGGGGACTGAGGGGAGAAGTGGAGCCATGTGGATGGAAGAATAGTAGAATGAGACAAACATTATTACCCTATATACATGTATGATTACACTATTGGAGTGACTCTGCCACATGTACTGCCAGAGGAAGAAGATGTGCTTAATTTGTGTACAATCTGTCAAAATGCACTCTACTGTTAAAAAAAGAAAAGAAAGTAAGAAAAGGGGGGAAAACACAATTGTGGTGAGCTGTTTCTGCCGTTTATGTAAATTATGGTCGCCATTACATGATGGCGCTGGCTCCGCTGTGGTCTGTGACAAACAACTCCTTGTTTGGGAGAGTTGGCACATGACTTTTCATCACTCTATGAGAAAGCTCCACGTGGCTGCTTTGCATTGGGGCTTGAGATGCTTTATTAAGGCTGGGAGGGGCATCCGGAGGAGGAGAACTGAAGAGGAGAACTGAGGAGAAGAACTGTCAGGGGCCTGAATAAACTGCTGAAAGAAGATTCCTGAGTGTTGCGTCTTCCTTGCGGGCAAGGGGGCGCTACACACAATGTTTATAGGATAAATAATTTATTTGGATTCTCAAGGTTTCCCACGTCGCAATCCATAAACAATTGACTCCATTCCTTCGGTTTTGAGGCAAGGGCGAACATCATGGCAGAAGAGTGTGGTGGAAGAAATCAGTTCAAGACATGGTCAGGGGGAACTGGGGAGTTAAGCTGTTCTGGAACCTATTGTTTGAGCCTCTAGGGAGCATTCTCTGGAGGGCCACTGAAGCAGGTGGCAGTGACAGGGCCACTCGCCTCTGTGCACCCCACCTCCCCATGGTTGTGTCTACTGGTGTCCTCCTTGTCCTGCAGGCCTAGCATGGAGCATGAGGTGTTGAAGTATCTGAGAAGAAACCTGCTGGTTGTTGCTTGGATGAAGAAGCTGAGTTGTGAGGGTGATTCTGACAAACACTGGCTTCACCACCTGGAGATTTAGCTCCACAGCATAGGGACCTGGGCCCCATGGGCAGTGCTGCCTCTGCTAACACCAAAGAAGCTGTTGACACAAAGAGCTGAATGATCTGCATAGGAATCAAACCTGTCCTCTGCTTTTGCTTGTACCAGTGCCCAGCATATTCATTGGCATGGCTGTCTCCAGAGCTGATGATTGTGGCCATCTGTCCCAAAGCAACTGACAACAAGGCCAGCTGTGTCAGCTCAACGAGAGTCACAGAGCCTGTAAGAGAGGAGACAAGAGGGTGCCTGAGGATAAAGGTACCATTCCAATATTCCATCCTGAGGCTCTGCCTGGGCTAAGTCAGGGTATGGGGTGGGTACAGTTGAGGGGTGAAACTAGGAACAGGAGTAAGCATGTCACCTGTGCAGAGCATAATGGGAGCAGGATGGGGATAAATTTCCCAGAGCTCAAACACCTGATGTCCAGAGCATACCTGGTCTCCTTGAATCATCTTATGCTCTCTCAGGATTCTGGAAGCATTTGGTGATTTTGCAAACTTGCTCCTCTCTTGGAGCAGCTGACTTAGGAGTTCTGGGGAGCCTTCTTGAAAGCATAGGGGTTCAAGAGAACACAAATGGGGAGGGTTAGGAAAAGATTAACATTAAACAGAGACATGAGGTGGGAGGGAAAGGTAGAGAAAAGGGAAATTGCATGGAAATGGAAGGAGACCCTCATTGTTATACAAAATTAAATATAAGAGGCTATGAGGGGAATGGGAAAAAAACAAGGAGAGAAATGAATTACAGTAGATGGGGTAGATAGAGAAGATGGGAGGGGAGGGGAGGGGGATAGTAGAGGATAGGAAAGGTAGTAGAATACAACAGTTACTAATATGGCATTATGTAAAAATGTGGATGTGTAACCGATGTGATTCTGCAATCTGTATTTGGGGTAAAAATGGGAGTTCATAACCCACTTGAATCTAATGTATGAAATATGATATGTCAATAGTTTTGTAATGTTTTGAACAACCAATAAAAAAACAAAAACAAAAACAAATGGGGAGGGTTGAAGCATCAACTTACTCCATATGCTCTGCTTTTGGGGACATACAATCAGCCTTAGTCTCCAGGGACCCAGATCAGAGGCACTTTCCAGGAATTGACCCATGACCACTCCCCTGACCCTACTGGGCTATCATATGCCCTATGCCCAGCTCAGTAAGGCTGTTGACTTTCCTGGAGCCTTCCCTGGATGAAGCTGGGCAGCTGAGACCACTGATAAAATCTGACTCAGCAGAAGAGCAACCTTGTCCTCCTACACTGGGTCACCCAATTAACTTGTGTCCACTGATTGCAATTTTGTTGCAATGTGACACTATTATATTTCATTCATTTGTGAAGTAAGTTAATAAATGGCATTCTATTTATTAAGCAATCTCCTGATTTAGTTGATTCTTCACATTATCTAGTGTAATTTCTTAGGTGGCATTTGTTCCCCTCTTTAAGAGCCTCCTTCCCACAGTAGACTGTCAAAGGGCACTGGGAATTCCTTTTTTTTCTTCTCTCATTGCTTCAGTGTTGTACATAATATAGTCCAAGTGCCAGAAACTGTACTTGCCTGAGGAAAGCATTGAGTCCCCATGTTTTTTGTGAATTTTGTCAGCATTGAGGTTGCACAGAGCTGAGCTGTTGAGGAGAGTATTCAGGCATCCCTCTAATTAGAGGGATAATGTCATGAAACCAAAGAAGCCTTATGATCAGAGTATAACCAGAGGCAGATGAGCATCCATGTCACTCTATAGGCTGACAACAATCACTTTGACTAAGCAAGGAAACACATGTGGCCTCAGCAAGGGTATATATGTGGTGAATACAAGCAGTTTTCTGCTTCCCAAAAGTTCATCCCACTGCCTGTAGGGGCACTGCCCCAATCAAACCCTAGGTGGCTCAGGTCCTGTGAGGGTGGCCAGATCTGTGCCTTTGGCTTCTCAGAACCTACCAGCAGAAATACTCCAGATTTAATCAGCTAAAGTGGCCTGTTTGTGATCATTTTGTGTGTGTGCTTGTGATGCTTGATTTATTCATTTTATAAAAAAGTTCTTATGTACAAAACAAGCAGATTTATGTTTCTAAGAGTTAAAAGGACTCTTTGAAAATTAAATAAAAGGATTAAATGGAACTGGTTTTTTTTTTCTCATAAGAACTTAAGTGAGTGAATGTGCCACAAGGAAGCTATCACATGCACATTGGGATACTCAGGACCACAGCTTCACCCAGCAGAGATCTGCACTTGAGCACAGAATTGGGTTCCTGTTTATATCCAGGGGTGTAGGAGGTGTACAAGACTCATATCCATGTTAGAATACCAAGAACATCCTCTGGCTGCAAAGTAGACTCTGCCTCACAGCTGAACCGGAGTTGCAGAACTTGAGCTGACTGGAGGACATCAGTGCCAGCACAGCCTGGCCCCACAGTGGTCATGGGTACCTTGGTACCACAGGAAAGAATGTGAGGAAACCAAGACAGTAATACTTGGCCATGATTCAGGGGACCAGAAACCATGGGCTATTACCAGCATCCTTATGCCCCAGGAGGCAGGCTACAGGAGGCATTGACAGCACTGGCTCTGCCAATGGTCATATCCCTGACTGGGCTGCAGCTCCTGGATGGCAGGTATGGAGATATGCAAGGCTGTCCCAGCACTAAACTCTGGCCAAGTCATCTAGGGACAAACCACCTAATTGCTTTGCTTTTTCACTTGTGTGCTCAAATCAAGAACAGGAGAGTTAAAACAGAAAGCATCCCTTCTAAAAACTGGAACAAAACAGGGATGCCCTCTTTCATCAATTCAATTCAACATAGTTGATAAAACTCGATGAAGAGCAATCAGAGAGATAAAAGAAATTAAAGGGATACACAAAGGAAAAAACTCAAAACTATCACTATTTGTTGATGATATGCTTCTATATGTAGAAGATCCAAAAAATTCCCCCAGAAAACTTTTAGAACTAATAAATGAATACAGCAAAGTAGCAGGACATAAAATCTATACCCATAAATCAAATTCATTTCTCTACAGAAGTGATGAATCCACTGGATAAAATAGTAGGAAAACCACCCATTCACAATAGCCTCAAAAAATTAGTTGGGAATCAATCTATCAAAAGAGGTGAAAGATTCTTCAATGAAAATTACAGAATACTAAAGAAAGACATTGAAGAAGATTTTAGTATATGGAAAGATCTCTCATGCTCTTAGATAGGTAGAATTTATATATATATAATGTATTAATATAGTAAAAATGTCCATACAACCAAAACTGTTACACAGATTTAATGATTTAATGCTATTCCTATAAAAATCTCAATGAAATTCTCCAAAGAAATAGAAAAAGCAAACACAGAATTCATTTGGAAAAATAAGAGGCCCAGAAAAGATAAACCAATCCTCAGCAACAAAAGTGAAGCAAGAGGCATCACAAGATCAGACCTTAAACTATACTACAGAGCAACAGCAACAAAAACAGCATGGTGTGGTAACAAAAGGGACATGTCGAGCAATGATACAAAATAGAAGATACAGAGACAAAGCCACATAAATATGGTTGTTTCATATTAGACAAAGATGTGAAAAAATACATTGGAGAAAAGATAGCCTCTTCAACAAATGGTGTTGGACATACTGGAAATCCATATGTAGCAAAATGAAATTCAACCTCTACCTCTCTGCACAAAAATTCACAAAATCAACGCTGCACAAAAATCAACTCAAAGTGGATCAAAGAGAGTAGATCAGAGACTCTATACCCAGAAGAAGAAAAAATAGGCCCAAATATTTTTAACAATGGTTTGGGACCTAATTTCCTGAATAAGACTCTTAAAGTGCAAAAAGTAAATTCAAGAATCAATAAATGGGATACATTGACACTAAGTAAATTCTTCTCAGCAAAGGAAACAATCAATAACATGAATGGAGAGCCTATAAAATGGAAAGAAATCTTTAGCACATGCACCTCAGATAGAGCACTGATCTTCAGGATATATAAAGAACTCAAGAAACTTAACACCAAAAAAACAAATGACCCAATCAATAAATGGGCTAAGGAAGTGCACAAACACTTCTCAAAAGAAGAGATACAATTGATGAACAAACATATGAAAAAATGTTTATCATCTCTACCAGTTAAAGAAATGCAAATTAAATCTACTCTAAGATTTCATCACACTCCAGTAAGAATAGCAATTATGAAGAATACAATCAATAGCAAGTGTTGGTGCGTATGTTGTGAAAATTTTACACTCATACGTTGCTAGTGGGACTGAAAATTGGTGCAACCACTATGGAAAGCATTATGGAGATTCCTCAAAAAACTTGGACTGGAACCACCATTTAACCCAGCTATCCCACTCCTGAGTTTATACCCAAAAGACTTAAAATCAGCATGCTACAGTGACACAGCTACATGAATGTTTATAGCAACTCAATTCACAAAAGCTGAAGTATGAAAACAACCTAGAAGCCTTTCAACAGATGAAAGGATAAAGAAAACATTATACACACACACACACACACACACACACACACACACAATGGAATATGTACTCATCCATAAAGAAGAATGACATCATGGCGTTTTCAGGTAAATGGATGAAACTAGAGAATATCATGCTAAGTGTAATAATCCAATCCCCCCCCAAACAAAAGCTGAATGTTTTCTCCGACAAGGCCATGCTGATCCATAGTGAGGTAGGGAGGATAGGAAAGAATGATGGAACTTTCATTTGTGTAGTGGGGAGGGTGGGGATGGGTGGGTATGTGGTGACGGGAAGAACAGCAGAATGAGACAGACATAATTACCTCATATATGTGTATAATTACACTCTTGGAGTGACTCTGCCACATATACAGCCAGAGGAATAAGAAGTAGTGCTTATTATGTGTACAATGTGTCAAAATGCATACTACTTTTAAAAAACAAAATAACAAAAAAAAGATAGTAAAAGAAAAAAAGAACAATTAGAAGAAGAAAAATGTGTTTGGTGCTCATAGTTTCAGTCTATAAATATCTGACTCCATTCCTTTGATCTTGAGGCAAGAGAGAACATCATGGTGGAAGAGTGTGGTGAAAGTGATGAAGAGGATGGTACCAATTCAAAAGCTTCTGCATAACAGAGGAAACAATTAGGAATGTTAAAGAGAACCGACAGAATGTGAGGAAATTTTTACTAGCTACTCTTCTGATGGGATTAAGATATATAATATACAAAAAGCCCCAAAAACTTTATAGCAAAAAAATTAAAAACTCAAATAGTAAATGAGCAAATGAATTAAACACACTCTTCTTAAAAGATGAAGTAGCCAACAAATATAGAAAAAATGTTCAACATCATTAGCAATTAGGGAAATGCAATTCAAAACTACACTGAAATTTTTATCTCACACCAGTCAGAATGGCAGTCATCAAGAATACAAATCATTATAAATACTATAGTGGATGTGGAGGAAAAAGATGCACTTTTAAACTGTTCATGAAATGGTGTATCAGTATACTTCTATGCAAATCATTATGGAGGCTCCTCAAAAAACAGGCATGGAACTACCATATGACCTAGCTATACCATTCCTCAGAATATATCCTGAAAACTTAAAGTCATCCTATTCCAGTGATGCATGTGCACCCATATTTATAACACCAAAATTCACATTGGAAAACTATAGAACCAGCCTACATATCCATCAGTGGATGAATGGAGAAAGAAAATGTGATAAATGTACACAATGTATTTTCATTTAGTTATAAAGAAAAAAATAAAATTTTGTCATTTGCAGGAAAATGGATTGAACTAGAGACCATTTGGATTAGTGAAATAAGTCAGAATCAGAAGGTTAAGGGTATTATGTTTTCTCTCATATGCAGAAGCCAGAGAAGACAAAGCAAAGCAGAGGTAGTGGTGAATCTCATGAAAATCAAAGGGAGATCAGAAGAATGGGAACAAGCCAGCAGGCGGGAAGGGATCAGGGAAGGTCAGGGGAGTGCTGTTGACCAAATTATATTGTAATAATAACTACAAACCCCATCTGTATATAAAACAATAATTCACAAGAATAGGATCCTGTAGAATGTTATGTTCTACATATATATGTCAAAATACATTCTACTTTCATATGTATCCAAAAAGAACAAATTAAAAGTAAGTAAATAAATGTGAAAAAAACAATAATGCACCATTAAAAACCTAGAAATGTGGCAAAAATATAACAAGAACTTATGTGGTGAAGGAAACTCATTCAAGGAATCTGGGAAGCTGGTGAGATGGGGGGTGGGAGAGAGAGGGGGGGAGAGGGAGAGGGAGAGAGAGAGAGAGAGAGAGAGAGAGAGAGAGAGAGAGAGAGAGAATAGAGAAATGATAAATCCTTCCAGAGCATTCCCTCATTGATTTACTTGCCCCAACTAAGTCCCATCTGCCAGTAGTCCATTCAGCCATCAATGAATTAATCCAATGATGACTTTAGAGCCCTCATGATCTAATTATTGCACAAAAACCCCATCTCTGTACCTTGCTGCATGGGGGATATTGCTTTCAGCACTTGCACCTTTGGGGGAACATGTCAGATACACACCATAACAACATGGTTTATTATTTATTTTAGAAAAAATTTCATGTCAGTTGTAGAGTTTTAAAAGAATAAAAGACTTTTCTTTCATCACTTGATATTTCATCTCTGCTTCTGGCCTGCATAGGTTCTGTTGAGAGATCCGATATTAATTTTATGAAGAATCATCTGAATGTAAGGAGCTCTTTCTCTCTTGATCCTTTCTATACTTTGTTTTTGCACTTGATTCTAATAGTTTTGACAACAAATCTGTAACCTGGAGATCTTTGATATGACCTGTCTGGATCTCATTGAGCCCCTTGAAAGGAAAGATTAAGATCTTTCCTATCTTTGGGCTCTTAGTTATTAATTCACAGCACATTTCTTCCCCTTTCTTCGCTTCTTGTGAGGCACACATAATGCATCCATTGCTTTGTTTACAGTTTCCCACAGGTTTCTTGCATGCTGTTAATTACTCCATTTCCATCCACTCTACCACAAATGCCACAATTTCATTTTTTTATGCCTGACTAGAACTCATTTATATTCCACACCACACTTTTGTGATCCATTCTTGATCCATCCGTCTATTGAATGGGTATCTAGGATGAATCCATAATTTAGCTATTTTCAAATGTGCATGTAGAAACACTGAGGTGGCTGTATTGCTATAGAGTGCCAAAAATGTTTCTTGGAAAAGCGAATCTTTTAAACAATTGATGCAGGGAAACTGGATATTTTCATGTAGAAAAATGAAATTAGACCCCTGCCTCTCACTGTGTCTAGATTTGACCTTTTGGGAAAATACCAAGGAGTGGGAGAGCTGGGTCATGTATTGGGTCCATCCCTAGACTTTGGAGGAATCTCCATGCTGCTTTCCTGAGTGGTTGTACTAGTCTGCAGCCCCACTGATAATGTACCAGTGTACCTTTGCCCACAACCTCATCAGCATTTATTGTTGTTTTCATTCTTGATAATTGCATTCTGACTGGAGTGAGATGAAATCTTAGTGCAGTTTTCATTTGCATTTTCCTGATGGATAGAGACGTTGAACATTTTGTCATTTATTTATTGAATATTTATATTTCTTCTTTTGAGAAATTTCTGTTTAGTTCTTCTACCCATTCATTATTGGTTTCTTGGAGTTAAGTTTTTGGAGGTCTTTTTATATTTGGAATATTAATACCCTATCTCATGAATAGCTGGCCAAGGTTTTCTCCATTCCGTCAGCTCCCTCTACACGTTCTTTATTGTTTCCTTTGCTGTAGAATGTTTTTAGTTTGATGGCATCTCACTTATTGACTCTTGGTTTTATTTCTTGTGCTTTTTGGGACCTGTTAGGAAGTTGATGTCAGCATCTCTATGATGGCACCTTGACTCTGTCTTTTCATCTAACAGTTGTAAAGTTTCTGGTCCAATTCCTAAGTCTTTCATCCATTTCAATTTGAATTTTGTGCAAGGTAAGAGACAGGAGTCTAATTTCATTTTGCTACATATAGCTAACCACTTCCCAGCATCATTTGTTTAAAATAATGTCTTTTTTTCCAAGATATATGTGTGTACATACATATATATTTTTGTATTTGTGATTTTATTGGCTGTATTGAGAATCAATACACAGACATTTCACTTTGTACACAATTCTTAACACGAGTACCCGAAATCTAAAAAGCCTTATACTGTGATTATTTTTCAGTTATTCCCATGACTTTCCAGCTTTGAATTTGGAGGCAAATTTTTCTTAATATAATATCAAATACTACTATCTTTGAATGCTGATGTTACTTAGGTCCCACAAATTCAAAACTTTCTCTCTCTCTCTCTCTCTCTCTCTCTCTCTCTCTCACACACACACACACACACACACACACACACCATACTCAAATTTTCCATCTTTCACAGCACATTAAAAATATTAGGAAAACTAGACTTCCATGACCAAGGTTGTTCAGAGTACATAGATTCTTACAGCAATGATTCAGTAGTGGTCTTCTTTAGAAAACTATTCTAAAAAACACAGGAATAGAATAGAAATAATTCAAAATATTCAAGAAATTAAATTCAATTCTGTGGTTCCAAATTGAGATTTCTTCCTTTTTAAAAATGCTTTTAGAGCTATAAAAAACTTGTATTTACAAAATAGTTGCTAAAAATATTCCTCTGAATTGTACAAGAAGGGAGATGGGGCCACTGGTAAGAAGTGGTGTATGATTAATCATTCACTTCCTATTTTCTTCTTAAGACCAATGTTTTTATTTTCATTTTTCTCATTCATTAATTCATTCATTCACTTGTTCATTCATTTTGAGTTGTTTTTTAAAAACTGCCCCTTTTATCTATTCAATAGCTTAAGTGATGATTGATTTTTGGATTGGCTAGCCCACATACCCACATTGGTTTTGTCAAACACCTGTACTGATGCTAACTTAAGTTGTTTTTCATATGTGATTAGAATTTAATCAGTCATCACAGAGTAAAGTAGGTTGTCCTCTATGACATCCCTGAGCCTCAAGCAGAGTCAAAGGCTTTTAGAGCAGATAGTGGGATTTTCAAAGTACTGTCCGACTGAATTCAGACTCAAGACTTGGACCTTACCTCTTACTGAATTATCAGGCTGAGCCTGCCCAGCTGATGTAGATCTCACCAGCTACAACAATCACATGAATCAATTCAATTGAATATTTGTCTCTCTCTATGTGTGTCTATGTATGTATATGTATATGATCTAGTATATGATCTATGTATATGATCTAGTACATCTATTCAGGCTTGCACTACTATAATGGTGTTTTGATTATTGTAGACTGCATATATAGTACAGGTTTCATAGGATACAGCTGAACAATTCTTTTTGTATCATCCTGTCCTAAGGTTAAGTACAACTCATTACTTATGTTTCTGGTAATAATGGTGTAAACAGTGCCACTGTGCTGCCAGTCATGGAAAAATATCACACAATTATGTGTAGTAGATGATATATGATAATGATAACAATTAAGTATGACATTTTTGGTTTATTTATTATACTATATACTGCTAATCACAGTGTATTCCTTCTAATTATAAAAATGATTGGTGTAATGTTATCTGTTGTGCCATGCTTACAACAGCCTCAGACCTCTCACGTATATCTAGTTTCTTCAGATTTTGAGACTGTTGCATTGCTCCCTGCACCATGAGGGACTATACCCTCTCTTGATTGCTTCATTTCTCTTTTGCAGGATCCAATCCCATGATGGTTTATTCATGGCTCTAGAAGCAACAGGCTTCAATATATGTTGTAAGTAAATTGTATAAATTTTATAATATTAAAATATATATATGCCATAAACATTCACACAAATTCCATATATCTTTGGTGTATAGCAGGCTGTTCCATCTAGATTTATTTTTAAGTGCATTATATCATGTTTACAGAATGATAAAATTGCCTAATGATGCATCTCTTAGGATATGCTTTCTGTAGTATATATTCATATCTCCCTTCATTTGACCCTCGATATTATATTCTGCATCTTTAGATTCCACCAAACATGCATTGTAAGTATTTTCTAAAAATGCTTCTGAACTAAACATGTTAATGTCTCTGTTTTCTATCTTTATTAATCCCTGCAAATAACATGGAAATACTACACACAAAAAAATTGTATGTGTATCTATAATATCTATTTACTTATTTTATCCCATGTCTTCTGTCATCTGTCAATCAATCTATATCTACATCTACCTTATTCTATGTCTGCTAAGCCTCCCATTAATTCTATTTCCATGGAGAACCCTGATTAATACAGTGAACCATCTGTAACATTTGAAATAAATTAAAATAAAAAGGTTTTATTTTAATGGTGCTATACATCTTACAGTGTATATATATAACTGAACAACATCTACCTTCAAGTGATATCATATACTTTATATGTAAGTAAGAGCTTCATAACCTATTCTTCATTCCCTCCACTTTTGTGCTATTTGGTTCATAATCTCCATTTAAGACAGTCGAACCCTAATATATATTTTCACTAATTTTTCTTCAGTCAATGATTTTCTTATGGGTGAAATTCTCCAGAATTATCTCTTCTTATCTATGTCATCACAATGTCAGATGTTTTCCCTTTATTTTGTGTAAATGCATTTTTCTACATTATGCCATTTCTTTCTATGAGGGGTTCTCTAGTGTCACTGTAAGTGAAAGACTGTAGGTGAACTTTTTGGGGGAAGGATAACAAAAATTGATGAGAGGGATGCTTTGCCTCTGAAGCAAAACCCCTTTATTTTTTACTTGCTTGTTGGTTTCTGCTTTCCACAATTGTGGAACATTTTTATACAATTGTTCTTTACTCTATCTGGTCATGTTCCATCTTCACCCTGCCTTCCTGGCCCCAATCCCATACTTTAGGCTGCAAGAAGCTCTCCCCCAAACCACTGATGTCCTGATAATTGTTTGACTTATCCTCCAGTTTTATATTTAGTAGTTTCTGGGAGAAACAACCATTTGCTTTATGGATTCTTCACTGTTTCTAGTCCCATTTAAACATGTGTTTGTTCCCTTTCTAGGACTTCTCTCTTCCCATAATGAACTAGCTAGCAATGGTATCTGGGACATTCTCTTCTTCCTGTTTTTATGCATCAGAGTTGGACATAATCTTCTTCAAATGTCCAGAAATCATACTTAGCTGAGGAACACATTTCAGTCCTCTTGGTCTCTGTGAAGTTCCTCAGTGACATGGTTGGGTTGAACTTGGCTGAGCTGTGGAGAACCAGCAGTCAGGTTTTCTCCAGTGAAGAGGATCCTGTCACTGAGCTGAGGTGAGTTTCATAACCATAATGTGACCTGAAGCAGGTGATAGTCTACTTCACTCTGCAGAGTGTCCTAAATGCGAGTGTATACTCAAGGCAAAGACAAGGCCCTGTGAGTCCCCTGTCTCCATCTAAGCACATGAGCTATATCCCTCAGGGCAGATCTGCCTGGAAGTGGGAGGAGAGGCAGGGAGAAGGGTGAAGGCATCTCTGGAAGTGCCCAGGATAGAGGGATTAGTCCTGGCACCACTCCTGGACAATAAGAGAACATGCTCTGGGATTGGGGAGGACATCCAGGCAGCTGTCCTGGGAGAAAGACAGAGGCACTCACGTTCCATCCACTCACATGGATCCTTCCTGGAGGGATCTTGGTGTAGTGATTTGCGGGCTCCTCCAGAAAATTTCCCAGGTAAGGCCCCCACTGTTTTCATGTTCCTGACATTTTGAGTAGGATCATAAGAATGTGGAAATTGCAGCCCAGGCAAGGACTATGACCTGGTGACTGGTTTTGACCAACTGGATATGCATTCTCCTGATATTTCTCTTTTGCTGCTACAGCCTCTTTCTGACTACTCCTGATGGTAGCTCTTCCTCTCCCTGCTGGTGGAGGAGCCTAGGAGCAGTATCTCCCACCTTGAGGAGATTCTAAAGACCATATTACAGAAGAGAGTGCATTTATTCTGTCCAGCCTCACTCTATGCAAGCTGTATACACTTTGCCCTACCAAACACAGCACAGAGAAATGGCATCCATGGGGTGCAGTCAGGGGTGTAGCATGCTGTTTATTTGGCCCTGTCCCAGGGTGGAATTTCCATTCCTGATGTTGTGTTTTCTGAGGAAAAGGGGAGAGGGCTTGCTTCTTAGCTTTTCTGAAAAAAAAAGAGAAAAGTCACAATAAACATGTGGGGTGCTATGTATTAAGTCAAGTTCCTGTGTATTTGCTGCCTCATAGCAATTAGAGCTGCTGCAGAGTCAATAGGAGCCCAGGATGTTTCTATATTAAAGCTCAGTATTGTCCTTACATGATAAGTATCATCATCACTAATCACAATTTCCATTATTAATGTTTTTATTTCATCACAAACCTCCTAGTTCATGGTAAAGGATTTGTAAGCCAGCCTCAGCTGTTCTTTGATAAAACTGGGCATCTCCTCCTTGTTAAGAACCAAAGAGGCTTGAACCAATGAGGGGAAATCACAATGCACATGGATCCCCTTTCCTTAAATTTTCTCTGAGGCAGGACAAGAGATTCCAAGATTGGGCCCCTCACTATTTCCACAATAAATAAGACATTTTCATTGCTTTGTATCATTTATATTTGAAAAATGTTTGTCCTAATGTTTCATACCAGGTAATGTTGACACTCAGTTGCCCAAGAGAAGAGATCTTTAATGTCATGGAGAGAAGACAGCATGGTACCATGAATTCAGGTCCTAGTTCCTTTAGGGGAAGAATGGGGAGGTGGAAAGTTGAGTGTCAAGCCAGGCCCATGGCTTATATTCCACTCAGCTCACCACTGAATCCTGTTATGCCAGGACAGTCACTGAGAGTCCAATTCAGTCTTCAGGTTTTTGATGACGGTGGGGACTGTGCTCAGGTTAGAGCTGGAGAACCTGTCAGCAGTATGGGTCTGCTCTGCTGTGCTGTGTTATGCTGAGCAGGGCTGGCCTGGATCCTGATGGTTCTCTCTGCATTGTTGCCAATTCCCAGCCTCATGAGCTGGTGAGTGACAGGAGTCTCAAGTTCACCTCTACCAGGGGTAGCTGAGTCTGAGGAGACTTCAAGGCCTCATTCTCAGGTGTTCACCTCAGCAGTATGATTCTAGACTGAGCTCAGAGACAAGAAAGAATCAGTGTGCTTGGGCAGGTGATAGTCTATTTCACTCTGCAGAGTGTCCTAAATATGGATGTGTACTCCAGGCAGAAAGAGAAGCCCAGCAGACACATACCTGGGTATAAGGAAGGGTGGCCTTGAAGCAGGGAGAGAGGGAGGGAAGACCATAGAGTTGAGGAAGCAGTGAGGATGGTAGGAGAGAAGTAGGCTCTGTAAAGGGAGTGAGGGACCTGAGGATGTTGCTGGTGAGAAGCTGGATCAGGAAGGCACAGGTTTTCATCCGTGGCCCAGTCCATGGTACCAAAGTTCTAGGAAGTGCATTTCCATCATTTGAACCCTCTACCCCAAAGCACTGTGGGGCATCCTAACTTGGTCATTTATATCCTGTGGGCATATGTTTTGCAATATTGGTGCAGATCACCCAGCACCTCTCATCCTTGTAACATGGTGATGTGTGTGTATGTTTGTTTGTTTGTGTGTGTGTGTGTGTGTGTGTGTGTGTGTGTAGAATATCACCTACCCTGGGAATATCACAATGTCCTCCCTCTCTCATGATCACTGTCATCCTCGGTGAATGTGGCTGGTAATGAGGACTGAGGCCACCTGTGTCAGTTTCACTATTGGACCAGGACAGTAGTGTCCAGGAGGATAAGGCAAAAATTGTAACTAGGTTACTCTGCTTCAGGACATTTTTGGAAACCAACTGTCCACACAAGCTGGCTCCACTGTGTTTTCAGTTTTCACATGGCCTAATTGTTTTTATCAGAAAAGGGGTTAGTAACTAAGACTCACTTAATGACCTTTTGTTATTATTCCATAGATGTGACCAAATCCTAGGCAGTTCCTGTTTGTAAATCCTGCAGGAACACATTCAAGTGCAGGCTCCAAAACTTATAGTATCTTAAACTGATGTTTCTTTTCTCAGACACTAAAATGACAGTATTTGATGATTACTCTATGTAGTTCTCATACATTTTGTGATGTTTGACACATAATTTCTAGACTCTTAAGGAATTGTCAGTTGAATCATTCTAAACATTTTGGCCATCTTAATGGAATCAGCTGAGCCTGGAGAGGTCCAGGAACCAAACATACACGTTCTGGAATGTAAAAAAAGGTATGAAAACTTTCATTCACTCTGGCCAGTTCTTTCCCAACAGTGTGACCACACTGGGAAGCAAAATGGGAACCATGCAGGGAGCAGGATTCTCTCTCAATTACCCTTCTGCCTTTGCCATGTGACCTTCACTCCTTACAGTAATAGCCTTGTCCAAATCATGTACCAACTTGGTAGTTAGAATTGTATCATTCCCTGAGTTGGAGCCATAAAATCAGTCAGAGTTCCCTAAGGACCTGTTGCTGTCTCTATAGATGATGATCTCAGGACCTGGCCTGGCTTCTGCTGTACCAGTTCATATAAGAGCTTCCAATGTTTTTACTCCCAGAGGTTACCCTGAATGTCTGTCATAGAGCCACTAATACTAAGGATAGCCCAGTCACCTTGTAGGAGGCCACAAACACTTCAAGGAGAGAAATGAAATTGTGGGTATGACAATAAAAAAATCCAATTGCAAGAATCCCCTCCCCAAGTCCTGAATGTGATCCACTGACTCTCTGTGCCATTATGGTGCCGCTCACATCAATCTCAGCACTAGTGGTTCATGAGCCTGGTGAGTGGAAGTAGCCTTTGAATAAAGGAAAAATCTTGCCCCTTTCTCCTGGTTTCTGTAGACCCTCAGGTTTACCCAAGCCAAGGAGCACAGTGTAAGGATTTCAATCTCATAATCCCCATTCTGGAACAGAATCATGAGCATCCTGCCCATCCCAGATATGGACCTGCTGAGCTGAGGCAGGCCTGACTGGTCTCAGATCCATTGCCATATCTCCTCCTCCAAAACTATGATGCAATTTAATTCTCAATGTAACAGTCACCTTTATGGAACCAATAATGCTTTGAGGGACTCTCTCACATGGCTGTGATGAATGCCAAATCAAAGGGCCTGGAATACTAATTTGGCCCTGGTTTGGTCCCAACTCTTCCTGAGTGTGATGATGCAGAAACAGAAGTCCTCGCCAGGAACTGAATAAGCTATTACCTTAATTATGGACTTCCCAGCGTTCCAAACTTCTTTTTAGAAATGTATTTCAATTGTTTATCAATAACCAGTGAAGATATTTTTGTTTCAGCTGCAGGAATGGATTGCAGAAGCCTCTACTTAATGTAAAGTCAGGAACATGTAGAGACTTTGAGGTCAGGCTGACTCCTGGGCAGGTGCTGAAGGACTTTCATACTTTCCATGAACATGCTTGAGATGAGGCCAAATTCAGCAGCATCTTCTACAGAGTGAACAAGATGGGTGTGGGGGGGTGGGGATCGTGGGTTGTTTCCTGCAGAAAGCTACAGGTTGCATCCATAGAACTGAAAAGACTGGAACCCTTTTCCCTCTAAAAATAATCATCATGAATGGCTAGGGCAATGTTTCAATGCAACATGGATCTCTCCCCTTTTTTCCAGATGTGAAACAATACTATATCCCAGACCCCACTGCATCAAGGAAAGAACTCAAAGAGAGATCCTGCAACAACATAGCAATAGTACAATTCAGGGTCATCCCCTAATCCTGCTGCCTGCAATTGTAAATAATGACTTATTGGATCTCAGCCATGTCTGCACATCTAATTTATCCCTTTAGCTTCATTAATCCCATGAACACATACATGATTGGTCCCTTCACCTTCATCTCCCTTCCCTGTCATCAAATATTCTATGTGGGATTGGAGCATACATATACCCAAGAAAATATCCAAGTAATCTACCATGTCATGAAAATTTCACCATATAATTTTTATTTACTTGGAGTGGCCAGTTAAGTAGGGAGATTTGATGAGACACATGCACTCAGGCAAAAGCACATAAGTCATAAGATTCCAGCCCCATATTATCAGAAATGATTAGGGTGTCATTGATTCAGCATTCTGACACATATGCCGCAAAAGGATACTTTATTCTAAAGTATATTCAGATGTAAAAGAAAAAAGAAAACCATGGTCAAGCAGGTTCTGGAAATAGCATATCCACCCTGGAGAGGTGGAATTATCCAAGTATCAGGAACAAGGGAACTTATGCAGGACTTTCAGTAGTAGGTGGCTATGACATCGATGCAGGCAGAGGTTTTGGCTCTGGGATCCAAAAGTCTCTGCCATAGATAGAGAAGAAACATGGGGAAGGAATCTTGTGTTCATGTCAAGCCTCATATGAGAATCCCCAAATTTGGGGATCTACAATGAGAAAATACCATTTTTAATGAAATGAAACTTTTGGAGGGGGTACTGGGAATTTAATTCAGGTGCACATGACCAAAGAACTACTTAGCAAAACAATAAAAAATAAGACTAGACAAAAGTAAATGTGATCCTGTCTGTGGAGTCAGGCACCTGTGTATTTACAGCCACAAATGGCACCCCCCTACTTAACAACAACAAGAGCAGCCATGGGGTCAGTGGGAGCACAGGAGGTGTCTGGCAGGAAAGCTTAGTAGTGTTCCTTCTGTCCTGGTCATCATCATAACCACATTACCATCACTTATATAGCTACAATTTTTATTTCATACCACACTTCATAATCATGGTCATAAATTCCCACATTAGATGCAAATGCCCTTTTGATAAAACCTGGATCTTCTACTTGGTCAGATCCAGAAATACCTTTTCACTAGTGACAACACACCCCTGGCTGAGCCCATTTCCTTGGATTCCTACAGAATAAGGACAGGAAATTCCAAGACCTGAGGCCCTCTTCTGGATACCACAGAAAATCTATATTTAATTAGTAAGACTCTATCCTGGCTTTATGTCATGTATGTCTGAAAAACAAGTTTTGTGAGATCAGCATATGTTAGCACTTCACATTTGGTAACACTGATGCCCACAGAGCTTCAGTTGACCCAGCTGTCCTGAATTCTGGTTCTGGGCTCTTGGTGGCACAGCATGACCAGTATGGGAAGGATAATGTTTGAGCCAAGCCAGGACATGGGTCTGGTGTTCCACACAGCTTATTACTGCCCCTAACCATGGTCTGGAGGTCTCCAGGTGGCCTGCTCACGCTGTGAGTGATAGTTTCCAAGGACTGTGTCCAGGTTAGAGCTGGAGAATCTCTGGGAAGTGAGGAGGCTGCTCTGTTCTTCAGGCTTGGCCTGGCTCCTGCTGTTTCTCTCTGCAGTGGTGCCTGCACCTCTCTCTGCTAAATAGGTGGGTGAAAGCTCTACCTGTGTCATCAGAGACTTAAAAGATTCCACAGGCTGAAGGATGATGATTCTATGGAGCTTATTCTTGGTGTTTTGCATCCTGAAACATGCCCAGGGCAAAACTCAGGGTCAGGGCCAGACTTGGGGTTGTGAAGATTGTGCTAAACCTGGTTATAAGGCCTCTGTTGGTTTCCTATGCAGACAGGGGCAAAAGAGACATTCAGATCATTATAAAAATGCCCCAGAGCTCTGTCCTCTGTCATGCTCCAATAAAGGATGAAGTTCTGAGGCCAATGACCTGAACTGAGGTAGGTGCTATTATACATGGTTTCAGGGTAGCCATCCAGCAGCTATTCTAGGGCCACACTGATCCTGAAGAGTGCATAATGTGTTGTGGTCATGGCAATCATTGGGATGAACCACTCATTGCATAAAGAATAGTAAACAAGTTATCCACACACTTTAGATTTTTCTCTTTTAGTACTGCCTGTGTTTCATATTGGTTAGTCATTGTGGAACATAAAGCTCTTTACAAGCATTTCAGTGATTGAATGAATGATATTCATTTCTCAATGTTTAGACTGTGATCTAAGTTTTCATTTGTACAGTAAATTGTTTATTTCCAATGAAAGATGAGGATGGAGCCAGACATCATCAATTTGGTGACAAAGAACCTTTAGCTATGTAGTATATTTGAGCAGGTAAAGTCAGGTACTTAAAGCAAGTGGCATCCACCAAGTACTTAGAGGTTTTCCTCTGTGGCTGGGTGGTTCTGCAGTCTACTTGGAAGTCCTGATATGTTGGTCTAGGGCATAGGAGATGGCCACCAGGGGGCTCATGCCAGTCCCCTGTTAACTACCTGACTATGGAGGAGGCTGACAACCTCTGGGGCTGTTTGCTATGGTACCCCCATGGCTGGCCTGAAGGAGGGTCAGAGAATCTTCTGGTCATATCTCTGGGCCTAGTCTCCTCTGCAGGGTCTGGCAAGGAGCAGAGGGAGAGGCCTGAGTGTGCAGAGGGGAGGGCTTGGGACAGGAAGCCATGGAGTGGAGATCAATGAGGTGTGGAAAGGAGTGAGGGTGGTGGGAGAAAAGAGGCCCTGCAGAGTGTGAGAAAAGCCTGAACGTGCTTCAGACAAGGAGCTCCTGCAGGGAGAATCACACTCCAGCTCAGGCAGCCATTGATCTGGTTGGGGGAGCCATTCTCCCAGTCTGTACCCAACACCAGCAGTTCCTTGGGGGCTCCCTCACAATGTCATTTCCATCTGAAGGTGGATAAAACCTGCAGAACTGAGATGGCTGACCCAGCCCCTCTCAGCCTTGCTCATGGTTATGTGTCTGTTTCCCTGTGAAAACTTCACATCCTCCTCCCTGTCTCATGATCTCTGTCATCCCACAGTGTGTGTATGTTGTTGTTGAGGACAGAGGCCACCTGGGTCAGCTTCAATATCCAACCCAGAACACTTGGGTTCAGGAGGATGCAGGAGTAAATACTACTTAAGTAAATCTTTACTTCAGGATATTCTAGAAAAACAGTTGTCCAGAGAAACAGTTGGCTGCACTGAGCTCACAATTTTTATCCAGGCAAGTTGTCTTGTTATTAAAAAATGGACATCATGTCTTTTTCCCCCGATATCCTCTCCAACATTTATTGTTGCTTATATTCTCCATGAATTGCCATTATGACTGGTGGGAGATGAAATCTTAGAATAGTTTTGATTTGCATTTCTTTAACTGCTAGAGATGTTCAAGAGATGCCTATGCCCTAGACCAACATATTTGAACAATTGTATTTCTTCTTCGGTGAGGTGTCCAGTTCTTTAGCCATTTATTGAATGGGTTATGTGCTTTTGTTTGTTTGTTTGTTTGTTTAGTTTTGTTTTTGTGTTAAGTTTTTTAGTTCATTAGGTGCAACCATTATGGAAAGCATTATGGAGATTCCTCAGAAAACTTGTAATGGAGCTATCATTTCACCCAGCTTTCTCACTCCTTGGTTTATACCCAAAGGACTTAAAATCAGCATACTTCAGTGCTGCAGCCACATCAATGTTTATAGTAGTCAATTCACAACAGCTAAACTATGGAATCAACCTAGGTGCCTTTCAACAGATGAATGGATAAAGAAAATATAACATATATACACAATGCAATATTACTCAGTGTTAAATAAGAATGAAATTATGGTATTTGCCTGTAAATGGGTGGCGCTTAAGAATATCATGCTAAGCAAAATAGGCCAATCCTTTTTGATAAGATTAATTCTTTCTGTCCAAGAGCAAGATAGATCTTTCTATCTTGTAAGGTCTTCCTTGATTTTTTTCTTTGGGTACTGTATAGATCTTTCACTTCTTTATTTGATTCCCAAGGGTTTTTTTTAGATTATTGTAAATGGGGTAGTATTCCTCATTTCCTTCTCAGAGGATTTGTCACTGATATACAGAAATGCCTTTGATTTATGGGTGTTGATTTTATATCCTGCTACTTTGCTGAATCCATTTACTAGTTCTAGAAGTTTTCTGGTGGAGCTTTCTGGGTCTTCTAGCAAATAGTGCTAAATTAAATTCTTCTTTTCATATACATCACCCTTTAATTTCTTTCATTGGTCTAATTGCTCTGGCCAGTATTTCAAGAACTATGTTGATAGAAGAACAAAGGCCAAATGTTTTCTCTGATAAGAAGATGCTGATCTATTAAGATTGAAGGGTAGAGGAAAGAATGAAGTAACTTTGGATTGGGCAGAGGAGAGTGGAGAGGATGTGGGGCTGGGAAGGATGGTGGAATGAGACAGACATTATTACCTTGTAAACATGAATGATTATGTTACTGGTGTGTCTGTGCACAGGTACATTCAGAGGAATGAGAAGTTGTGCTCCATTTGTGTACAAAGTGTCAAAATATATTCTCCTGTCATGTAAAACTAATTGGAACCAACTTTTAAAAATACCTTTAATAGCATTGAAAGACTAGCCATAGATTAGGTCTGAATCCCAAGATCATTCACACATTCTGGTTTCTTGATCTCTTTCATGGACTTGTCTTTGCATTATTTGGTGTCATTTTTCCCTCCTCCTAGGGGAGTACACCATGAAATGAGTACATTCCTATCCCAGAATTTATCTCCACAAGTACAAACATGTACTTACTTTTATGCTACACAAAGTTAAGTTTTGATCAGATTTAGGAGAAATGCGAGCATTGCTTCTTGGGTGTAGAAATATGGTGGTCCTTGCTCTCACCTAACTCCCATGGGCACACTTCTTAATTGTATGAGCTATTGGACAATCTTTTCTCAGACACTGAGAACTGCTTTGGTCAGGTCAGCCTGTGTCATGCTGTCCATGCCATCTTACAGGGCTCACAATCTTTTGTCTTCTCTGCCAAGGCCAACCTGTCAAAGGAGGTCCTTTTTCTGAAATACTCTGTGCAAATGGAGGGAAGAGAGTGTGGGTGTGTAATGTAGAAACCAGGTTCTCTAGAGACACTGTCCATACAGAACACTGTGTACTATTTGCTACAGGGTTATGGATGGAAATGATATGACTTTCAATTTAAAATCCAAAATAAATTCTTTTTTTTTCCTTTTTCTTTTGGTACTACAGTTTGAACCCAGGGCTGCTTCACCCCTGAGCAACACATGCATCCCTTATTTTATATTTCATTTAGAAATATGGTCTTTATAAGTTGCTTAGGGCCTCCCTAAGTTACTGAGGCTGGCTTTAAACTTGCAATCCTCCTACCTCAGCCTTCTGGGTCACTGGGGTTATAGGCATGCACCACCTCACCTGGATTTAACAAGTCCTTTGGGATAGCCCAATTTCCAGTGTGTATCTTCACTCTTCTTCTGTAGCTTGGGTGTAGTGGGAAACCAGCTGAGTGAGTCATGAGCCAAGGTCATACCTGTGCCTCAGTGGATGGTAAACAGAATAACGCTGGGCAGGTGTTTACTGACCCACATGCCCTTCTGTATCACCATGAGTCACTGCCAGCTGTTCCCACTGCCATGTGCTATGGCACAGAAGTAGTCTCTTCTGTGGCCTTGGTCCTGCTGGTGGTCAGGGTGGCTGGGTTTTCCATGTTGGAACCTGAAATCAGACCAAGGATAGTGTATGCCATTTGCTATCATCATAATTGACAAGGAAAGAAGCCTGCCTGGCTTCTGCTGGTACTAATATCCATACTTATGCCCAAATTTGCCTTTAGAGCAGTGTTACTTCTGTCTTACTGATGGCCAGACACTGAGGATGGCTGAGTCAGGTCAGATGAAGCCAAGGCGACTCCACAGAGAGAAAAGGAGAGGTGGGATTAACATTGAGGAAGTCTTCCAATGAATTTCCTGCCTGCCTAGTCCAGACTCACTTCAAGAATGCTCTGGGCTTTCAGGGAGCCCCCTCCCATTAGGGTCAATCCAGTGTCCCATGGGCTGACTGGAGGGTGGTGTCATTGAGCATGTGAGCAGCAGCTCCTCTCTCCTGGCAGCTACAGTCCCTCAGACTCACAGCAAGTGTTGGGCTGAAATCCTGAGCATCTCGCCCCCCACCCCCACAGGCAGGGTAAGGCTGAGCTGAGATCCAGCTCCAGGTATGTCCCATTGCCCTGGGCTCCATGGGTGGGTCCCTTGAGGAAGAACTTGTGCAGTAAGAGAGAAGCCCAAGAAGGAGAGGGGTGCAGACTATGGTGGAGGTTCCCCTGAGTCTGCATCCTGAGGCCTAGTCTGGGCTGGCTTCTCCAAGTCCTCTCTTATTCCAATCTAAGAGATTGCTGCCCATTATGCAAATTATCCTTAGCTTCAGGCTGCTGCTGGAGGAGATTTTGGTGTGCAAAGCAGCACTTACCCACAAGGGATAGAGTGAGAAGGAACAGCTCTTCAGACTCACCCTCAGCCCCTAGGATGCTTCTTCATGGTGTGGTCCCCTAGCTTCTGTTGACAAATGCTACCCAGACTGTGATTTCTTAGATGGACTCTGTACTCAAAAGGGCCTTGAGGTCATTGGAATCACCAGGAGGTTGAAGCTCATGCAGGTGAGAGGACAACTGCATCACCCAGGGGCTCTTTGTTCCAGTGCAACAGGCTCTTATAAGAAATATTCATGATAGTAATTTGTATAACAGTATTCTGAAACAGAGGTCATATAAATGTGTATTACCATCTGAAGAAAGGTAGATACCTTTTTATGAAGAATACTTCTGAGTAGTTATCCTAGGGTCTGATCTTCAGAGAACAGTGGGTGATATCAGCATCTTTTTGTCTAGGAGAAAGGCAACCAGCATGTTTTTTTTTTCCTTTGATATTTTTCTATCTTTTTTCCCTTTCCCCCCCTGCAATTTATCTCTTCTTCCCTCTTCTTTACTATGTAATGTAATAGTAATTTTGCAATCTTTACTAATTAATTCATCAACAAATTCCAGATCATTACTATAATTTTATACCTGGGGTTAGAGGAACTGTGAAGAACAGTTTCAACTAGTTTTTGTTTCTCCTAAGGTTGATTAGTACATGGTTTGTTCTGAAGTGATTGTATAAACAGGGTTCAGTGTTTATATCACTCTCTCAAGTGGTGCTGATGCTGAGAAGAGGACACACATTGAGTGTAGTAAGTATAAACAACTGGATATTCACCCCAAATGGTTCTCTTAAGAGCAAGCAGCTCATTAAATACTCCCCTGTATAAAAGTAAAAGCAATAATCATCCTAGCAGATGGATAGACTTATAAGTGAAAAAGTAAAGGAACAAGCAATCTCCAAATAGCCCACAACACTGATCAACAACTGATCCCATTGACATCACAGTTGAGGAAATGATGGAGAAAGAATTTAGAAAGTTCATAGTTAAAATGTTCAGTGAACTAAAAGATTTAAGAAATGAACTAGAGATAAAATACAGGAAGTAAACGATCATTTCAATAAAAAGAGATATTCTTAAAAAGAAGCAAATGGAAATTCTGGAAATGAAAGACTCAATAAATCATTTTTGAAGGCAGAATGTCAGGCTTTGAAGACAAAGTATATACTATTGAACATAGAGTCAAAAATAAAGAAAATATGTTAAGTAACCCTGACCATAATATTAAAGAAATCTGGGATAACATTAAGAGACTAAATCTAAGAATCATTGGTGTTTCCAAAATACAAACTAAAGGAGTGCACAATCTTTCCAATGAAATGCTCAGAAAATTTCCGAAACCTTAGAAACAAGGAAAAATCCAGATTGCAGTCACCTAAGAGGAGCTAGGGGAGGACCAGGGCCCATGAAACTCGTGGCAGACAAAGTGGTGGCAATGTCCAGGAGCAGGTGGCAGCAGTGATGGGGCCTTGCTCAGAGCAGAGTGCCCTGGGTGTTAGCCTGCCCTTGGTTCCCTGGAAGAGGACCAGTGACCAGTGTGAGAATGGCAACAGCAGCAGAAGTGGATGCTCAAATGCTTCTTTCTATTTTTTAGTCTGAGCCAGGGGAGGCCAAGCCATGTGGCCCAGGTAGCTGGAGGGGGTCCACTACACAAGAATGGGAATTCTCTTCACCAGGATATGGAGGCTGTTCACTAATCAGGGTAACAAAATTATCACTGTAGGGTTGGACAATGTGGGGGGAAACTACCATCTTTAATAACTTTCTTTCTTTCTTTCTTTTTTGAGTTCAAAATTATAGGTTCTACTTAAAATTTTTCAAGAAGAAAATTATAGTACATTTAAAAAGGTACTTAACTCTCACAATATTAATGTAAACCATAGATTCTTGAAATATTTGAGGACATCATAGAAAATATGCTGTTGCTGAAAAAAGGATGTTAGTTTTTCAATATTTTTATAATTTCTTTAGGTTTGCTCCATGTCAAGGGAAAGTATTTTTTATGTGTGATTAAAGATGTGGAAGGCAAATATCTAATCAATTTCCTTCAGATAAATATTTTTAGATTATATAATAAATATGGAAGACTAGTGACAGTTTTCAATCCTCATTCTCTATTGTCTGAGCTTCCATTTCATTTCTTCTCTTTTTGGCTGTGGTGTCAAAATATGGTTAAAGGAAAAGGTTAGCTTTATAATGGTCACACTGCATAAGAATTATAATAGTCACTTGGTCACATTGCAAAAGAAGAAGACCACAGAAGCCATAAGTGTGATTTAACAATATATGACACATTTTAACTCAAAAAGAGTAGAAAAATGAAACAAGAATCGGTAGAACTCAAGTAAGTGTTTGCCATTTTTTTTTTAAATTTAAGATTCAAAATTTGCTCAAATACCATCTTTTCAGTGTGGTATTCAGTGACTTCTTGATTTTTAATTGCTAATTTCATCTATTTCCTGGGGAAGTATCTGGTAGACAAACCGAAAAAAATGAAAAAAAAAAAGCAGACTTTTAAAAATAATAAAAATCGTGGAAAGGAAGTATTTACATTCACATGAAGGGGGAAAGCATACTTTAATAGTGATATCCCACCTTCAATAGTTTTCTATTAATAAAAATGTACATACATCCTTTACAATAGGAAGTAAGGTAAAAGAGATAGTGATTAATGATGTACATTTCCTAATGTGGGATATTGGTGGCCAAGAATCTCTTTGTTCTTCCTGGAATACTTATACTAACAAGAACTTTGTAATAGTAGTTTTGGACAGTACAGACAGAGATTTCTGTAACTAAAGAAGAACAATACAAACTATTAGTGCATGAGGACCTAAGAAAAACTGTATTACTCTCATGCTCCAATGCTTCCCCTCCCTACTCCACTATGAGTCAGTCTCCTTATATCAGAGAAAATATTTGGCATTTTTTTTTGTGAGGGGGATTGGCTAACTTCGCTTAGCATGGGAAGAACTGATAAATTCTAGATAGACCAGAGGGGTGGGAGGGAAAGGGATGGGGCAGGGGATTAGTAAGGATAGTGGAATGTGATAGAAATCAACATCCAAAGTACATGTATGAAGACACGAATTGATGTCAACATACTTTATATACAACCAGAGATATGATAAATTGTGCTGTATACATGTAATAAGAAATGTAATTCATTCTGCTGTCATTTATTTATTTATTTATTTATTTAAAAAATCAATTAGAAAAAAAAACTGGATTACTGATTTTTGCTAATAGACAAGAATGTATGACTTTAGCAGAAATATGCCAGTTTTTGAAGCTAACTTCTTTTAAAGATCATCAGTGGTCTATCCAGTCATGCTGTGCTCTTACTGGTGAGGGATTATGCTAAGGACTTGAATGGAAGATGTCACAATTTAGGATCAAATGACATTTATTGAACTCTTCTCATAGACTTTGTATAAACAAAGTACTGGACTTTACCTGAAAGCTACAAAAATTCATGGTTTAGATATATTTGTAATAAAATGGTTTATTTTTTATATAAGAAAAATCAAGACCACATATTTGAAAACAAGATGAAGTCTTACCCTACAATGTGTTTTCTCATTGGTTCCTTCCAAATTACTTTATAAAGCTGTAATCAACATTTTTCACAATGAATCCTCCCAAGACAATGTGTAGCCTGTGGTAAGTACAAAGGGAGAGGAAGAGGTTTTGAAATTTAAGAGCTTTGATTGAATGTTGCCCTCCACATCTTTAATCACACATAAAAAAATACTTTCATTTGATTGAATGTTGTTCTCTCTTGTTCCACTAAGTCAAAATACAAATCAGCACAGATACTGTTTCCAATATTCAAAAATATCATGTTATTTATGAAACAATGTATTTTGCTTAAGATTGTGTATGTATGATGTAAATACCTTACGTTTTAAGTTAATGGCTTTATGTTCTAAAGAACAGTAAACAACACAAAAATTAGTAATTATCCTAATGCAATAAGTACTGGCATTGGTGGGTTGCTTTTGTTTTTATTTTGGTATCAGGGATTGAACTCAGGGGCCCTTGACCAGTGAGCTACATCCCTGCCCTATTTTTTATTTTATTTAGAAGCAGGGTCACACTGAGTTGCTTAGTGCCTCACTGTTGCTGAGGCTGGCTTTGAACTCGAGATTCTCCTGTCTTAGGCTCCCTAGCCTCTGGAATTACAGGCGTGTGCCCTGGTGCTCAGCTCTGGCATTGGTGTTAAATGTCATTTTATAATTTATAATTTTCTTTATGCTATCTGTATTCTACTAACCACCCCCACCTCAGATTAAATCATTGAGCTGCTCTCAAAAAACAAAAACAAAAAACATCAGGAAAAAGCTTGACATTATATACCCATTTTGTTGATGAAAAACACACATGGAAAGATGTAATCTAACTGAACATACTATCTGCAAGTTCTTGGCTTTCGCAGGGCAGAATTGCACAGTGAGCCTTTAACAGATTATTCCTTATATTGGTCTAAATTAATGAATATATTGTTAATCCATTTATCAGTCCATAAAAAATTGTAACTAAAGCTATCAAGTGATATTTTACCGCAGTCCAGCTGCAGCAAAATAACGGGGGGGGGGGGGGTGACGAATAACTTGTGTAGATTGATACAGCAGGAGTAGGAGCGATTTATTGTAGGACAACAGAGGTATTTATACATTCCACATAGCTTATCTAATTAACATAAACTCAATACAGCAGTCAACCAATAAGGAATCTCCACACTTAATAGCTCGCTGGCATTACTTCACAAATCACTCCCTCTGGCAAAATGCCAGGTGCCATCCTGACTTGTTTACAGACTCTAACAATATTTTAATTAAAACTATTGTGTGAAACATGTCTACCCTGAGAGGTAGCATTCTATAAACATTATTAAATAATTTAGCTGCTGTCTTTTTAAGTATTAAATTGTATATGTCAAGTAGTTAAAATGAAATTGAGAGTTCAACTAAGGTATAAAAATTTTCCAAGCAATATTTTCAACTTTTTAATTTGCATATTTTATATTTTATATTTCTTATTTTACAAGTTGGAATACGTTTGAGTCTTTTTGTTTCTGTAAGTTTTCTTATGTCCTCTTTCACCATGTAAATGCATTTTTTAACAATTAATAATGCAATATTTTTAGTGCTCTTGGTTTATAATTTATTGAAATTTGATATACTATTTGTACTGAGACATAATTTGACCCAAAGTACTTTGGGTTTGCTTAGGTGTTTTTTTTTTTCCAAAGTTTGAAAATACAAGGTATTTTTAAATGTAAACAGAATTATTCTATATTAACTACATACTCTTGTGTACTCTATTTGTGTAACTTTTACGCCCTGAAAATCTGAATAGTCATCCAAACTGGAATGTTTTAGAATATTCAAGAAAATTAATAATTAATTTTAATATCAATGCTTTAAATTTCATGAAGATTTTGGTAAGAATAATAATATATACTACAAGTATTGTCAAAACATTAAAACTTTCTTCTATTGCCTAGCATGTATAAAGCACTGGGTTTGAGTCACAGAACCACCTATAAGTAATAATAAAAAAGGTCCATTGACAACTAAATATATATAGATTAATTAATTAATTTATATAATTAATATATTTTTATATAATTAATATGTATATAAATATAATATATAATTATTTATAAATGTTCTATTTATAAATTCTTATAAATATAATAGTTATATAATTAATATATAATATATATTAAAATATATAATAATTTATATATATNTGTGTATAAGAGATATATATATATATATATATATATATAATCATCTAATTCCAAGTCAGTTGGGATACATCAGTGTTAACTTTGGATGTTTTGTGTTTTATATTTATGTTATGATGTTTAAAATGTACATATAACATTTAATATTTGTCAAAAAACATTAAATATAACATTTAATAGTTTGTTTTTAAAAGTAAGTCCTAAGTTACGAAGTTTTATATGTATCCATACTTTTGAAATTATTTGTCATATATTGAAAATTCCATTCAACCTCCTTCCAAATACTGGAAACAAAGCTATAAAGCTCAATAGTGGACTAGATCCTCTCAAAGACATATTTTGTTTTAAATATTTATTTTTTATTTATGGGTGGACACAATATCTTCATTCTATTTTCATGTGGTGCTAAGGATTGAACCCAGTGCCTCATGCATGCTTGGAGAGCTTTTTACCTCTTAGCCACGACACCAGCCCTCAAAGACACATTTTTTTTAATGAGGCATTGAACCCAGAGGGGCTTTACCACTGAGTCACATCACCAAGCTCTTTTTTTTTAATTTTTTTAGTTGTTGATTAAACTTATTTACTTATATGTGGTGCTGAGAATTGAACCCAGAGCCTCAACACATGCTAGGCAAGCACTCTAACAACTGAACAATGACCCAGCCCTCCCCAAGCTTTTAAATTGATTGATTATTTTTTTTCTTTTGAGACAGGGTCTTCCTAATTTGGTAATGTCCTCATTAAGTTGCTGAGGCTGGCTTTGATTTCGCAATCCTCCTTTCCCAGCATCCTGTGCTGCTGGAATTACAAACATGCACCACTGTAATGGCTCCAAGACACATCTTAATTTAAATGCCTAATGTACAGAATAACAATAGAATTTTAAAATGATAACAGAAAAAATGCAGGTTACGTTTAGAGGTAAGTTAATTTGGATTTCAATTGATTTATTGACCCAGACCTTAAAAGATAGCAGGGGTTGGAATTATATATAACAAATCCAGAAGGAAAATAGGTGCCAAGCAAGATTATAACACTGGAAAAACTATCTTTCAGAACTGATGTTAAAAGAGAACATTTCATGATAAGCAGAAACTAAAAGTATTCAAACCACTAAGCCTGCACTCAGTGAAATAGTTTAGTGTAAAAGAAATAAAACAAAGTATTATAGGAATGAATTGCAATAGAAGAATAGTAAGTTAAAGGAGAATCAAATCTGAATTAACCATTAGAAATAAATCCAAATGACAGAAAATAAATTTTTCTCTCTGCAGCAACACTGAATGTAAATGTTGTAAACTCACCAAACAAAAGACATAGAAAGGCAGATTAGATTAAAAAATTAGGCCCAATAAAATGTTGTCCAACAGAGATTCATCTTACAAAGACATTCACACACTGAAGGATAAGGGATAGAAAAACATACACCATGGAAATTAAAACAGCAAGCATGTGTAACTACTCAAATATCAAAAACCTAGACTGCAAGTCAAAATTAATCAGAAAAGACAAATGTCACTTCAAACTAGCTAAAGGAATCAACCAACAAGATATGATGATAACAAATATTCACACCCTTCAATGTGGGACACCTGTATATAACACAATCCCTTCTCAATACAATGAATCAAGTAGACCACACTACAGCAATACTGAGCAATTTCAACATACCTCTGTCCATTATGTAGGTCATTCAGGCATAAACTAAGAAAAGACTCTTCAGAAAAAAATATTATTAATCAAACGGAACTTACTGACACCTAAAGAATATTTTATCCATCAAAAAATGAATTTACTTTCTTCTCAATGCCACAAGGAACTCTCTCTAAAATAGACCAGATTTTAGGGTATGAATCAATTCTAAAAAATACAAAAAAATGGAGATAATTCCTTGAATTCTGTAAGGTCATTACGTATTAAAACTATAAATCAACCATAAGACAAGGCAAAACACAACCATTTCAACACCAGGAGATTAAATAATTCACTTTTGAGTGAATAATGAACCACAGAATAAATCAGGGAAGAAATTATTGGAAACAAATGCTGAGAAACAAAATCAAAATCTCTGAGACAGTATGAAGGTGCTTCTAAGAGGAAATGTTATAGAATTGAGTTCCCATATTAAAAGACTGAATGATTCCAAATAAATAAGGTGGTGCTACACCTCAAGATCCTAGAGGGAAAAAAAATCAAACAAACAAATTGTAAAATCTGGAGAGGTCAGAAAATAATTAAGATCAAAGCCAGAATTAATGAAAGTGTAAAACTACAAAAGATCGAAGAGATTTTTGATCCTTTAAAAGATAAAAAGATTGATAAACTCTTAGTCAAATTAACCAAAAGAAGGAGAAAGAAGAGTCATATCAACAAAATTATAGATGAAAAAGATATCACCACAGACAATTCTGAAATTCAGAGGATAATTAGAAACTGTTGTGAAAGCTTATATCAATAAATTAGAAAATCTAGAATATATTGTCAAATGATGAGACACATATGACTGACCCAAATGAATCAAGAGTATCTAGAAAATTTCAACAGACCAAGATGAAGCAATATAAATGAATTAGCAATTAAAGCCTTCTAACAAAGAAAACCTAGGACCAGCTGGATTCTCAGATGAGTTTTGTGAGACTTTTAAAAAACAACTAATGCCATTTCTCCTCAAAATTTTCCATGAAATAGAAAAGGAAGGAACACTGTCAAATTCACTCTATAAGCCAGTGTCACCCTGAGACCAAAACCAGACAAAGATATATCAGACCAATATTCATGATGAAAATTGACGTGAAAATCCAAAATAACAAACTGACATGCCACATTTAAAAATCACATTAGAAAGATAGTACAACATGATCAAGTGTGTTTTATTCCAGGAATGTAAGGGTGGTTCAACATATGCAAATCAATAAATGACATTCACCACATGAATTATGTGATTATTAAGTACAAGAATCATGTGATTATCCCAAGTGATGCAAGGAAACTATTCAAAAAAATTCAGCACCCATTCATGTCGAAAACACTGGAGAAACCCTAGTGTTTAAAACACTAGGGATGGAAGGAAGTTATTACAATGATGTAAAGGCTATATATAACAAATTCAAGGCCTACATCATACTTAGGGAGAAAAACTGAAAACATTTCCTCTAAAATTAATAACAAGACAAGGGTATCCACTTTCACCGCTACTATACGCTATAGTCCTTGAAACTCTCACCAGAACAATCCGCAAAAGAAGAAATTAAAGGGATACAAAGAGGAAAATAAGTCAAATTATCTCTGTTCGCTGTTGAAAAAATCCTATATTTAGAAGTCCCCAAAAAACTCCACCAGAAGTCTTCTAAAGTTGATAAACAAATTCAACAAAGTAGCAGGATAAAAGGTCAACATACATACATTAATTGCTTTCCTCTTCTCCAGTAAAGCATCTGAAGAGAAAGAAATCAGGAAAAGTATCTCATTCACAATGGCCTCATAAATACTTGGGAATAGAAGCTGGGGTTAGTAGCTCAGTGGTGGAGTGCTAACCTAGCATGCATGAGGCACTGGGTTTGATCCTCAGCACCACATACAAATAAATAAATTACATTCATTTACTACAAAATATATTTTAAAAAATACTTGGGAATAAATCTTATCCCAGCTAGCCAATCAACTTATACTGCACACCTGCCAATTTACACATATCTTTGATGCCCAGGTACAGGCAGTGTCAGAGAATATCTGATTTGGTAAGACATTGGCATCAAACTTCATATACTACAAATATAACACTCAGTATTAGCTTGACAAATTGCAAGAATTTTTTTGTCTTACATTCATGCAAATTTGTTAATTATATAATGAAAATATATATTTAAGCACTTTATTATTAATCCATATACTTGAAAGCAACTTCTACCACTCCTTGAAGGCCTGACAAGTTCAGTATCTGAAGACTTGTCAGAGCCCAGTGTGTTTGGAACCCTGAGGCTGGTGGGGGCGGGGCAGGCAGTCTGTTGAGGGAATGTCTGCGACGAGCGCCATCTGGAGGAAACCAGCCGCCACGGTGCTTTCAGTAGCTAGGAGAACAAGGCTGAGATGCCTAGGGCCAAGCAGGCAATCCAGCAACACTGGTGCCTCCCATTAACCCCCTCTCAGCTTCACAAGGGCTGCAGGACAGGCATGGGTGTCCTCCGTGAGAATAAGAAAACTGCAAGTGAAGTTCTCTGCCTGGCTTTTTAGCTAATCATTAAAGAAATTTTGAGTTTTTCTAAAAGACAGATGGGATCTTACTAAAGAACTTATTCTGGTACCTGTTGCTGGACTAGAAAAACTGGACTGGGAATTAGCTGTGCTAGGTGATGCTTATCAAGGATAGGAATTCAGTGGTTTTTGTTGTTGTTGTTGTTATTGTTTTAGGCTCTTTTATCCCAATCTTGTTCTGAACAGATGTTCTAAAATTAATAAACATACATTTTATTTCTGGATCTGTTTAGCAATAATGGGAGATCAGCAGATCAGATACCACCCATTTTTTCCCTGATATTGACCCCCATAGTCTTCCTCCTGGTTCTAAATTTTGTTTGACAGCAGGAGATTTTCAGGAGGTTTATTCATAATTCAGTAGGTGGCACTATATTGCCACCTGTTTCTGCATAGGCACAGCTCACAATGTGATTGACTATATTGATACAATATGGAAAACATTCAAGCCAGGTGAATTTTGATAAATCTTGGTCCTTTGCTGTATCACTTTGAAAATTTGGCAAAGAATTTTCCATAGAATTGACCTATGAGGATATAAACAATGTTGTTCTACAATATAGATTCCAGGTACAGGTAGACAAAGAATCCATATTGTCAACATAGTCTGTGAAGGATCTCTCTATGGTGAAACACTACTATGAATGTGTCTTATTTGTGTTCCATAAGCCACAATAATGGTTTTAAGTTATATCACCCAGAAAAGTTTAATAAGAACAAATGCTGAGATGAACAACTCAAAATCAACTATCAGTGATGACAGAACATAACCTCAAATCAGTGGTGCCCTCTTATTCCTAATAATATTTGGAAATAGTGTCTATTCATTTTAAAATACCTATTCTTTTGTTCATAAATAGAGTATGCAATGCAGATTTCCATTGCACAAGTAAAAATGGAAGAAATAACCTTCACATATACTTTTTCAATGAAGCCCACAATTGTCTTTCATTTGGAAAAAAAAATATCCAGTGTCTTCATGAAGTTGTCTGTCATTGTTAATGACTGATTGTATTGAAGTTCATAATAATCTCCTTTCTATTTTTATATGCACTTCATATGCTATTTTTGGAAGTCTAAGGTTCTGTTTCATTCAATGTGTGAAACTGGCATTTTGTTTGCTTTCTTCCTGAACAATCTACATATAAAATATGTATTTATTCATTTTTCTTCCAAATTAGTTGACTATATTTTTTTGGTTCAGCTGAATTAAGAAAAGAATCAGCTATTTCATTTTTATGAAATGTTAAACTTAATCAGTAAAATATAATTGGGTAATTAAGTCTTTTATGCACATTAAGTGGGACACTTTATGAAAGCATACTCATCATGGATCACTTTGAAATGTATGGGATATCAACATTCTAAGCAAGACAGAAAAGTCTTTTTAAAAGTAGCGCTACAAGAGTAGAAAATAAACATCTGTCCATTTGAAATGTATGATTTCAAACTAGAAATGAATACAGTTTGTCAGGGTGATGTTTACAATAATATATATATTTTTTGTTTTTGGATTACCAGGATTATGAAAGGAAACACTTTTTTAGTTAATCATATACTAGTAAAAACTGTCATAATGTTATTAATGCTTGAAAATCTTGACTATGAAATTCAGGGATAAATTATCACCTATGGTGTGTCCTTAAGTTGAAGGCATTCATGTAATTTCATATTAACCCAATTTTGTTCCTTGATAGATTAGAGCTTAAACATTACATATGCTGCCATAAATTACTACCTCTAGCAGATCTTTATTAGGGGAGTTTTCCTTTCTCTCTCTCTTTCTTCCTTTCTTTCTTCTTTTTTCATTTTAATGTTTGTTATTCTGTTTTCAATCTCTTGGAGAGCAAAGATGAATAATGTTTTAACCTTTTCTTGGAGAAAAGAAAGAACTTTTATTAAATGTTTTCACAGATGATTATGATTGCTTTAAATTATCTCTTTGGCAGTTTGGATTACAGGGACTTCATATACTGATAAACATAAGTGTCATGGTTTTGATTAGACCTGAGGATGGATTTGGCATACAGTGAGGGAGCACTTTTTTCTTTATTCCTGGTATGTAGGGTAGGATTCCATTGAGCTAATTTGACTTGTCAAGTTAGAGAAACCTGAAACCTGAGGTTTCTCAAAACAAACTAAAACTATGATGTTTTTGTGTCCCTCAGTACTTGGCAGGCATATATTTGGTAGGAATTCTCATCATTTATATGAAAAAACTTGAAATTAACTGCAAAATGGAAAAAAACAAAATTATTTTAAGAAAAAAAATTAAGGAGCATAAATATTTTAAAACATCCATTGAACAGCAAAGAATGCATACTGTTTTGAATAATTTTAAAAATGTATTTATTCACTCACTTCAGTTTTCACAACTTGTATCAAAACAGAAGATCTTTTTTCTCACAAAGGCAAAAACAGATCAAAACTGATGGATCATTTTTGTTACCTAAATTTTTTTACTATCAGATTTTATCCTTTAATAATGTTACCTACTTTTCCAAATTATAGAATATATTTTATTTAACTCCAAAGTTAGATAGTTTATTTGTTATAATTTCTCCCTCATGAGTGTTGATTTTAAATGTTCTATAAATATTTGCATCACTTTTTTATTGTAGCTTTTTCCGTTAAGATATTAAAAACTCAAAAATGTGGTGTTAATCCTTAATATTAGAGTCATTGGAAGATTTATTTAATTCTGTAATTCTTAAGTTTAGTCCTAGCTGCTAAACTATGTAAACCTTAATATTTTTTATCTTAAGTTAGCTCTAACCACAAACGAATAGTTTTCAAAAGGATCAGGTGTTGATTTAGGGGTGGCAGGACCATTCTGTCCTGGTATTTTCTAGGCCGGGGCATAAGCAAAAAAAGACAACCTGACCAAAAGGAAAATTAGGGCAGACATCTGTTCAGTGTTCATGATCCCTGGATTCTATGGGTGGTGATTCTCCACCCCTTGACCCAAGCCAGTAGGTCAAAGGACATAACTTATTAAGGCTGTGTTAACCATGTTTATACTTACTGCATAGGTAAGTTCCTCCTCCAAGAATCTGGATGTCATAGCAGCATCAAATCTAGTGAGACAACTAGAAAAGATACACACTCATTATAGAGTGGAAAATTCAAAGAAGTTGGCTGTAGTTCTGCTTCTACACATCCTGGGGATGGCTCTGGAACTAGGACCAGATCCCTGCAACATAAAGCCATCTACTCAGGACATAGAGACCCTCTTCTAGCCTATGCATATAATAAAACCATCACTGCCCTTGTGTGCATCTGAGTGTTTGCATATATGTATATGTGTGCATATTTATAATGTGTGTGCCCAGCTGTGCCTCCCATGCTGGCCTCATGCCCTCCCCAATCCCAGATGACCTATACAAAACCTGCTACAACAAGACCAATACCTACCTTTAGCATAGCTGGGTAATTTTCTTAGTTTGAAAGAAATGTTATCAGTTATCCCGGCAATAGAGTCTCCTTGGGCCTCAGCTATATCTACTGTGAAATTGGAAGACTTGTATGGCTTTCTAATTTTTTTCAAATTAAATGATATAATAACAGAAAGGGTCTCATTAATTGAAAAAAGGCTCAGCCTGGACCTCAGTGAGTGAGACGGTTCTTGGAGTCATGTCCTTCCTATGGAGAAATGTGAAAAATGAGATCAACAAACAATTGTTTTCTGTGTGGTGGGAGAACACTTCCCCCAGAGAGAAGAGAAGGAAGTCCCCAGTTTGAAGAAAGTACACACTGAGTTGATGGGGAAGTTCTCCACTATGCACTGCAAATGTGGGTGATGGAGTAAAATACTTATAGCAGACTTGGTAATGAGGAGGAGGAAGAAAATGGTGATGGTGATGGTGATATACACATGGTTGTACTGCTGTGCCAGAGCATCAGGGGTTCTAATGACATTGCTGCTACTGCTATTGGAGCAGAGGAAAGCATCAGTCTTGATTCCTACATAAAATGTGAAGGCAGTAAATGCCCCAAAATGTGTCACAAAAATTTCTGTGACCCTGGACACTTTACAGAAGAGCTAAATTTTATTCAATAGGCTCCACTTTCTAACAAAACACAAGGCCGAGATGTCTCTTTTTATACTAAGACTCAGTTACAGGAACTACACCAGTGTCCCTCCATGCATAGGACAAAAGCTTCCTCTCTGTGCTGTGCAGGACAGGGTGCAGCTGGCTCAGTGAGGCAGCACTCCTGTCCACATTATTGCAGGTGACAGAGGCTTTTGGTGTCATCTAGAGGGAATGACAAGCTCTTGATTTCCTCCATCAATCGATAGCAGCAGAGGTACTACTCCAGGTCAGAGGATATAGCTACCCAGGAGAGAAAGAGAGGAGACCAGCATGTGGGTTCAGAACAGGAGATTAAGGGTCAGGCACTGAACTGGAAGTCAGGACAGTCCATCCTATGCCCTGGGCTACTATAACCCGGGTCTGAGGGCCAAATCTCTATGTCTCTCCAGGACATTTAAAGAAGCTCAGGACATAGAATAAGACTTACCTATTGCAGGTGCTAGAGGAACCAGGACTCAGGTATCAGCCTAAATAGATTTTGTAGGGTGAGAATCACTCAGGAGACAAAGCTGTGGTGCAGATACCTTAGAAGAGATCTCTGGAAGGTGGGTGTATAAATATCCCTTCATCAAACTTGCTTTTACTTAAGCAAGTTCAGGCCTATGATCATACCTGAGGCCCTAAGGCAAGTGAGATTGTAGAGCACTCTGCAGAGTCTCCTCAAGGAGGCTGTGCATGCTCCATCCAGGGGAGGGGGCCCAAGTATCCCCTCCCCAACCTATTATTGAACATGATCAAAGAGCCTTAAGGGATGATGTGAGTGGACATGGGAGAAGAGGCCAGGGATGAGTGGGAAGGCATCTCTGCAAGTTCTTAGTATGAAAGGGTAATACCTGGAACATTATCATTATCCTCCTCATTATCACATCTGCTACAACTATTTTAATCCACCACCCACATTTGCAGTGCATTGCGGAGGACTTCCGCATTAACTCAGTGTGTCCTTTCTTCAAACTAGGGACTTCCTTCTCTTTGGGAGAAGTTTTCTCCCACCACACACACACACACACAAAACAACTGATCATTGATCCCATTTTCCACATTTCTCCAGAGGAAGGACAAGACTCCAAGAATCGCCTCAATCACTGAGATTCAGGCTGAGCCTTTTTCAATTAATGAGATGCTTTCTGTTATTATATCATTTAATTTGGAAAAAAGTGAGAATGTGGGCTCCTAGGGCCTGTGACCTTCCTCCACTATGACTGCAGGGATTCCTGCATAATCCTAGGGCACCACTGCTCATGACCCATAAGTTTTTCCAGGTATTACCCTTCCATCCTAAGAACTTGCAGAGATGCCTTCCCATTCATCCTTGACCTCTCCTTCCAGGTCCAGTCACATCATCCCTTAAGGTTCTTTGATCATGATCTAGGTGACAACAAATGTCTCTGTCATCTGCATCTGTTTTTGTAGGGCTGAAAATCACTCAGGAGACAAAGCTGAGTTGCAGGTACACTAGAAGGGAGGTCAGTGTGGGAGTGTTGGGCTCCTAGGGCCTGTGTCCTTCCTCCACTATGACTGCATGCATTCCCTACCTAGTCCTAGGGCACCATTGATCATGATCCATAAGTTATTCCAGGTATTACCCTTCTATCCTAAGAACTTGCAGAGATGCCCTCCCACTCATCCTTGGCCTCTCCTCCCATGTCCACTCACATCATCCCTTAAGGCTCTTTGATCATGTTCAGTAACAGGATGGCAAGGGAACGTTTGGGTGTTGAGAGCCGCAGCCGAAGCGGCCCCAGCAAACTTCCAGCTGATTGGCTCACTCATTGGGCTGTTTCCCCACCCTTTCAGACCATAAAGCTGCTCATTGGGGGACTCTTTTGGCTCTGCCCACGCGACCCAGCCAATCGGCCTCAAGAGTGGTAAGGGTTCTGGTTGAGGTGCTCTCTGGAAGTGCTGGAGGCAGCGGTTGGGCTCTCTGGAATTCCTGGAGAGCTTGTGTGGTGCAGCGTGGATGCTAAAAATAAAGTTCATTCCAGCTTGACAAGTGGCTCATGAATTGTTCCAAGCCAGACTGCGGCATTTGGTGGACTGTACGGGGAACGACTGAGGGTAAGTGTTAAGGTAAACTACTCATCCCTGAGGGCAGGGAAAGAGGATGGGTTGGCATTTTAAGATTCTTCTTTCGTTTTGTTTTGCTTTTGTTTTAAGTTGCCTGTCCCTGGAGATAGGTGAGACAGAAGAAAAACCGCTCACATCTGAGGAAAAACTATTTGCATCTGAGGAACAGATAGGGAGAAAGGACAGATGGACATTTCAGGAGGATAGATCAAGTAAAAGAGGAGGCCTCTAGAGATAGTCAGAAAGGGGAAGAAAGTTTAGAGCAGAAAAAGCCATCAGGGGAGAAGTTACAACAGGAGGCTGCTCCTAACACCTTTCTATCACTAGAGGGTGTAAGATTACAACCAACAGCTCAACCTACGGAGGACAACATATGCTGGGAGGCCCCCAACCCCTGTAGTTGATAGATGGGATCCTGAGACAGGACCTCAAAGATTAGCATGCCCTGTATTTGAGCAGGCAGGAGGGCAATGAATTCACCATGCTTTAGATTTCAAAACAGTGAAGCAGCTAAAAGAGGTTGTAACAACCTATGGTCCTCAAGCACACTTCACTGTAAGCATGGTCGAATCCATTACCAATTTGAACATGACACCAGCAGATTGGACTAGTATGTGTAAAGCTATGCTAAATGGAGGACAATACCTGTTATGGAAGGTTGCCAATGAGGAATTTTGCATGGAGATAGCTAGGCAAAATGCAGCAGGTGGTTATCCTCAGAGAAATCTAGATAGGTTGTTAGGAAAGGGACCTTATGAGGGTCAGCAGCAACAAATTGCATATGATCTTGCCATATACTCACAAATTGCTACAGATGTAGTTAGGGCATGGAAGACTTTACAAGGACATGGATATTAACAAGGTCAGTTATCTAGAGGTAATACAAGGAGCTAATGAACCTTACGCTGAATTTATAGATAGGCTTATTCAAACAGCTACTAGAGTTTTGGGGAATACAGAACAAGCAATACCATTAATTAAACAGCTAGCCTATGAACAAGCAAACAGATGGTGCAAGGAAGCCATTAGACCATGGAAACATGGAGATTTAAACACATATATTAAATTATGTAGAGACATTAATGAACAAGGGAAAGTCTTGGCAGCTGCAGTACAACAGGTTTTAAATGCCAGGCCAAAAACATGCTACAATTGTGAACAAACAGGACATTTTAAAAGGAATTGCCCCATAGGAGGAGGGTTTAACAAAACTAGGTATCAAAGGGGTAGAATACCAGGTATTTGCCCTCGATGTTGTAGAGGGAGACATTGGGCTAATGAATGCCATTCTCAAACCACCATAGAGGGTACTCCATTATCAAAAAATTGACAAGGACCAGGTGCTTACCCATGATATTGTGGAGAAAGGTATCGGGATCCATTGCCAAAAAATGGACAAGGGTGCACAGTGCTCCGGGGCCCACAACCACAAATATACAGGGCACTGGAGGAACCCAACAACACCATCAGGGTAGTGCCCAGGACACATTATCCATTAGATCCCTCACTAGACAAACAAGAGGGAGCACAGGATTGGACATCTGTGCCTCCGCCAGAGCAGTACTAACTCCAGAGATGGGAGTTCAATTCATTCCCACAGGGGTAAAAGGGCCTCTTCCCCAAGGAACAGTAGGCTTATTATTGGGACACAGTTCTTCTACTCTAAAAGGACTTATGATAAGTCCTGGGGTAATTGATCCCGATTATGAAGGTGAAATAAAAATAATAGCCAGTTCTCCAAAGGGTATATCAGTAATTTCACCAGGAGATAGAATAGCACAGTTACTAATAATACCCAGCCTACATGATAAATTTTCCAGTCGTACTGTAGAAAGAGGTTCCAAGGGATTAGGCTCCACAGGTGTAGATTGGGCTATGCTTTCTTTAAATTTAGATTCTCGCCCCATGCTAAAACTAAATATTCAAGGACATGAATTTAATGGGCTACTGGATACAGGTGCAGACCTTAGCATCATCTCTCGTCAAGAATGGCCAAAACATTGGCCATTACAACAAGCCACTCAAACGCTTCGAGGCCTAGGAGTGGCGACTAATCCCCATAGAAGTGCAATGGTATTAGATTGGAAGGATCCTGAAGGATGTGAAGGAACTATACAGCCATATGTATTGGATCATCTTCCCGTAAATTTATGGGGACGAGATGTCCTAGATCAATTAGGTTTGACATTAACAAATAACATCAACCAAAATGCACCCACTATTATGACTAGACAAGGTTTTAGGAAAGGAAAAAGATTAGAAAAACAAGAACAAGGTATAGCAGCACCAATACAAATAGATCAAGGAACAGACAGACATGGGTTGGATTTTCAGAAAGGGCCACTGAGACAATAAAAATTACTTGGAAATCAGAAAGACCAGTATGGGTTCCTCAGTGGCCCCTGACTAAAGAAAAGATACAAGCAGCCCATGACCTGGTCAAACAACAATTAGCAGAAGGACATATACAACCTTCTGTATCTCCCCATAATACTCCCATTTTTGTCATCAAAAAGAAATCTGGTAAATGGAGATTATTGCAAGATTTAAGAGCCATTAATAATGAGATGGTTATTATGGGACCTGCTCAATCAGGGATTCCTCAATTGTCTGCTTTGCCAAAAACCTGGTATGTTTTAGTTATAGATATTAAAGATTGTTTTTTTTCAATTCCAATTCATCCTGAGGATAGTCCACGTTTTGCATTTACTATCCCTGCACTGAATCATGAAGGTCCTGATCAGAGATATGAATGGAAAGTACTCCCTCAAGGGATGGCTAACAGCCCAACTATGTGTCAAATTTATGTTAACAAAGTAATCCAGCCACTTAGAAATCAAAATCCTGAACTACAAATATTTCACTATATGGATGATGTATTATTAGCACACAAAGATAAAAACACATTGCTAGAATGTTATGCCACACTTACAAACTTATTAAAAAATTATAATCTAGAGATAGCAATAGATAAAGTACAATTAAATTTTCCAATTAATTATTTAGGAGTTCTATTATCCTCAACCATGGTCCGTCCACCAAAAATTCAAATACGAGTAGATCAACTCAAATCACTTAATGACTTTCAAAAGTTATTAGGAGACATAAATTGGATAAGGCCTTATTTAGGTATACCAACAGGAGAGTTGGGACCTTTATTTGATATCCTAAAAGGTCCATCAGATCCAAATTCACCCCGAATGTTAACGCCTGAAGCAAGAAAGGCATTAAAAATCATTGAAACATATATGGAAAATATGCATTTGGATAGAATTGATATAAGTTTGCCTTTATTATTTATTGTACTACCAACAAAAAATATTCCTACAGGAGTATTTTGGCAAGAAGGTCCATTATTATGGATACATTTATCTTATTCTCCTAACACTATTCTTACTAGGTATCCTGAGGCTGTAGGACAATTAATACTCAAAGGAATAAAAGCAGCAAAGGGAGTGTTTGGAATTTCTCCCAATAAAATTATTACTCCATATACTATGAATCAAATTGATGAGTTAGCTAATGAGTTAAATACTTGGGCAATAATCATGTGCAAATCTAATGTTTCATTTGATAACCACTTACCATCTAATCCTTTATTGTCTTTTTGGTCATTGCATCCTGTAATTTTTCCAAAAATGACAAGAAAAACACCTATCATGAATGCTCCAAATATATTCACTGATGGGTCAAATAATGGTACAGCAGCAGTAGTTACCCCTGATCAAACTTTTACATTTTTAGTACCCAAACAATCAGCTCAAAAGGTAGAGCTTAATGCAGTTTTACAAGCTTTTGTGATGTTTAAAGATTCTGTATTTAATTTATTTTCTGATAGTCAGTATGTAGTTAATGCTATAGTATCTCTTGAAGATGCTGGTAGGATTTCCCCTTCTTCTACTGTTTTCTCTTTGCTTTCCACTATACAAAGTCTAATCTGGGACAGAAAAGATCCATTCTTTATAGGACATATCAGGGCACATACAGGATTGCCTGGAGCCCTTAGTTTGGGCAATGATTTAGCAGATAAAACTACACATGACATACATATTTTCTCTACACTAGAAGAAGCTATAAATTTTCATAAAAAGTTCCATGTCAATGCTAATACTTTACAAAAGCGTTTTAAAATAACTAAGGAACAAGCTAGACAAATAATAAAACAATGTCAAAATTGTGTGACCTTTTTACCACAAGTTAATCTTGGAGTCAATCCTAGAGGACTGAAACCTAACGATATTTGGCAGATGGATATCACACACTTGCCAGAATTTGGAAAATTAAAATATTTGCATGTTACAGTTGATACTTCTTCCGGATTTTTGATGGGCTCCCTTCATACTGGAGAAAAAACTAAAGATATTATAGCTCATTGCTTAAAAAATTTTGCCACTGTGGGTGTTCCAAAACAGTTAAAAACAGATAATGCCCCTGGTTATACTTCTACCTCTTTTAAACAATTTTACTCATCATTTGGCATTACTCATATAACAGGAATCCCATACAATCCACAGGGACAAGGCATAGTTGAAAGAGCTCATCAAACTATTAAAATGTACTTATTAAAACAAAAAGAGGGAATTGGGAAGGGGTATATATCCCCCAAAGATAAACTTAAAATAACTCTTTTTACTCTAAACTTTTTAAATTTGGATTCATCAGGGCTTAGTGCTGTGGAAAGGCATATGTTTCCAAAAAATGTACATAAGCCCAAGGTACTTTGGGAGGATATTCTAACAGGACAATGGAAAGGTCCTGACCCAGTGATTGTCTGGATCACGTGTCTGTTTGTGTGTTTCCACAGGGAGAACAGCAGCCAATTTGGATTCCAGAGAGACTAACTAAAGGGTTTTCTACAGACCAAAAAGAAGATGATTTGGCTCAAATCCATAACAGCTGATATCCAGAACTCCAATTTGGCTATCCTTACATCTGCGACAGTGGTTCTCTCACACCTGGAGGCTAATGAAGCCAGGATGTTTTTTTCAATATCTATTTTATTATTGCCCTTTCCCAAATCATGAAGTTCTATTTTGTTTTTTGAGCTCATACAGACATAGGTTAATGTTTTGCTGATAAGTTCTATTTTTTGGCTATGGAGTTTTTAAACATTGCAATGGAGATTTCACCTGTAAAAAGTTACAAGGCCTTTACTACTATGTTATGTGTTGTATGTATTATTTTTGCACACCTGTGTTTTGTTTTGTATGTGCGTATGTCCATATATCATATATGACGAGCACTCATGAAAAAATGGATCCAAATATTTTTTTTTCTTATTCACATGATTTAAATGGTTTAATTTAAATTGGGTAAACAGCTGTTGAGGATTGTTTTAATATGTGAACAAAAAAGGAGGTTAACAGATCTGTTTGTTTACTTTCACCTTTCCTTTTCATTATATTTAATAATTCTGTTCAGCATAATGTAAATTGTTTAGAAAATTGCTTTCTTTTAGTGCCTGCTGGAATGTTACATAATTTTTTCTTTAGCCATCATTGCCATAATTCCTATCTTCATCCCAGTGCTGGTGAAGACAAAGATAAAACTACAGCTTCTGCTATAGCTATCCCAACAAACTGTATAAACTGATGCATCAATGAATAATGTAACTCAACAAGTGATGCTCAATCAAAAAGTCAATTTGCTTTGGGAGGAAATGGACATATTAATGGATTCCTCTGCTTTGAACTGCTTGCAAAACTTGCCTAGACTACGTATCATTTGTATGCATTGTGAACTATCTGTTGGTGCAGCAACTTGTGGTAGTGCCGGGGTATTTTTGCTGATGATGTCATTGGTGATACAATTATTCCAAAAGGAGCCATCAATTGGCTTGATGTCATGGCATTTTGTATCCTCCTCTCTTCTGCTTGTGATGGTCATTCAGCTAAAATTTGGAGGCCAACAGAGGTGAGGCAAAGAACCTCACCCGCCCCACACACTGGTACAAAGGCCTATCCACAGGTGTGGCTGTATGCTGGACTGGTAGTCAATGACAGGTAAGATCCAATTGCAATGGTATCAACCTAAGACAGGAGGCTGACACCTTGAGGTCAGCTCATCTGATGACGTGTAAGGAACATATGTACTATTGGACAACCTAAGTCAGGCACAGTCCCTAAGCCACATGTTTGTTGTTTAATTAAACAGAGAGGGGAAGATGTTGAGAGCCACAGCCGAAGCGGCCCCAGCAAACTTCCAGCTGATTGGCTCACTGTGGCCCCAGCAAACTTCCAGCTGACTGGCTCCTCTGCGGTGATGCTCATTGGGCTGTTTCCCTGCCCTTTCAGACCCCGGAGCTGCTCATTGGGGGACTCTTTTGGCTCTCCTCATGCGACCCAGCCAATCGGCCTCAAGAGCGGGAAGGGTTCCGGTTGAAGTGCTTGCCGGAAGTGCCGGAGGTGGCGGTTGGGCTCTCGGGGAATTCATGGAGAGCTCATGTGGTGTGGCGTGGGTGCTAAAAATAAAGTTCATTCCTGCTTGACAAGTGGCTCATGAATTGTGCCCAGCCAGACTGCGGCACTTGGGCCCCTTCCCTGGATGGAACATGCACAGCCTCCTTGAGGAGACTCTGCAGAGTTCTCTACAATCTCACTTGCCTCAGGGCCTCAGGTATGATCATGGGCCTGAACTTATTTAAGTGAAAGTATCCTCTTTGCTGAAGGGATCTATATCCACCCACCTTCCAGAGATCATCCATGTACAACTGTGAGCCCACAACCTTCAAGGAGACCACAGGGATTTTAGGTTTTTTTCTCAAGCATCTCTGGCTTATGGAACTAGTAACAAAATTATATAAATTATTTTGCAAAAAGAAAAAGTAAGAATAAATTCTTAATAGCAGTTGCTAATTTATTGTGGAAAGGGGGTGTCATAGAAGAGAGAGAATATCATGTTGAATGACACTGCAATGTATGATAAGTCCACACATTCAGGTGGTTCTTTATCAAACAAAATGTCATGTATGAAATGATTTAAGAATAATTCTAATGACATTCTAATTAAATGACCAGGATGGGAGCAAACTTCATCTGAAGTCCCAGAGAGGAGAAGGAGGTGGAAGGCTTGGATCAGTGGTCCACCTTTTGCTGTCATGTGTCCTGAATGATCTCAGAGGGTTTGCAGTTCAGCCCTTGGCCAGGATCCTGGAAGGTCAATAGCCATGCTTAACTAGGCTCAGGACATACCAAAGCCCAAAGAAAATAGAAAGATGGTCACAGGTCAAACTCTGGAAGGTTACTATGGTGAGGGGCCTTTGGGTCCAAGGCTAAGTTTCTGCTGAGAGGAGGGGGGAAGAAGTTGGGGTTCTATCCCTACACTTTATTCTCCTGTACTATCTCACTTTTGGTTAGAATGTTAACCAATAACCCTCAATGGAAAAAAATATTCAAAAAAACAATATACTTACTGTCCAAAAGGACCTGTGAAAGACCTATATGAGAACAGCTGTATTATAGGTTTCAAAACATAGAGCTTGGGACATCAATATTATTGCCTGGACCCCTCTCTGTTCACCTTCTCATTCTTTGTGTAAGTGAACTGCCTGTGTCTTATCCCTAGATACAGCCTTCAAAGTACCCTGAGCTGGGTCTGATTCAAACATTATGCTCAACCTAGACACAGTCTAATTGGGGCTACTCAGAATGGATCCTTCATCTTGAGGCCATCGCTCCTATCCTCTCTTGCAGGATCTTTGACCTCCTAAGAGCTCCTACAGATGTTCTCAGTTTCAGTGCCTCTGGAATTGACAGCCATAATCCCCTGCTCTGGTGATGCACTGTCCAAAGAATACACCCACTCGAACTAGCATATGCCATGTCAGATCCCTGCTCAAATGACATGAAAAGTGAGCAGCCCTCACATGTCCCTGAGAGATACTTTGGCACCAGCTAGGAGACAAAAGCCACCCTGTCTGTCAATGCAGCACATGTCAAAGATGGAGCTGTTACGTTTAGTCATGGGTCAGCAAAGGTACTCACCTCACACTGACACACACAGGTGAGAAATGAGACCCAACCTCCTTCCCTGTCATCTGTCACTTTTTGCCAGCACCAGAAGGAAGGCGATAAAACCATGAGCAAGATGGGCTCAGCTCACTCAGATCAGAGGAAAGACTGACCTCTCCTCACAGCTTTCTAGCCAGGCTCTGCAGGGGTGGTGGGGATGGGGGGAAGGATTCATGCCTGGCAGCACCAGCCTGATCTGCTGCTTTCCAGCCCAAAATTTGAGAAGTGGGGTTATGGCCAAAATGGAAGTATAATCAGAGTGATTCTTGTGTGTTACAGTCATGGTCCCTAGATTTCTGTAAGATATGACTGTCCATTCCTTGGTCCATTTCAGTAGATAAGAGACATAAAATATTTGTAAAGCATTGCTGATCATGTGCTTAGTTCTTGGAAAGCTGTGGACATCCCTCCAGCACTAGGTTCTCACAAACAGCATTGACAAAGACAGAAGGCTAGAGAAGTTAAGACCCTCATCACAGAGTGTGGACATCAGTTGTATTTAGTTCCTGTTGTTATTGAGGACCAGGGTCAGATATCTGCCACATAAAACCCATTAAGCAGAAGGGTGGGATGTTCAGATGGACATTTCTTTGATCAGTACACAGACTATGGCCATCCCTGCAACTGTGTGTATCTGATTGTGTGTATGTATCCAACATTCCCCATAATTAAGTCATTTAAAAAACTCCTCTCTGATTCCAGTATTAATCTTTTCACAGATGGAGAAACTGTGGCTCAGAGAGCTGGAGGAACCTCCCTGCATTCAGAACTTAAATGGGGCTGACAGCAGAAGCACATATCTGGTCTTCAAACCCCAGAGTCCCTGTTCTTCTCAATTATCCTGTGCCTTCTCATTATGCTTTCAAGTCCAGGATGCCAGTCTCTTCTCATAGTTCTAGAGGTTCTTGTTTGTAACATGCCATGGAAGGAGTAGAAGAAATATCCCCTTCCCTATCTAATGGAGCAAAGTACACTTGGATAAAGGAAGAAAGGTTTCTGACAAGAGGGTCCAGAAGGCCTGAGCGAGGAGAGGAGATGGGTGGGGAGACAGGGCATGGATGGCCAGAAAGGACAGCTCTGAGGTGAGTCCCCTGAAAGGATACTTGATAGACTTTCTTTCTTTGGGAGACTTAAAAAATCTCTCTCTCTCTCTCTCTCTCTCTCTCTCTCTCTCTCTCTCTCTCTCTCTCTCTCTCATCTTTGTACTTTGATAGAGAGAAACATACAATTGATGTCCGGGGAGGGTAAACCACAGGGACAAAGGCAAAGGAGAAGTGAAGCCAAAACCTCTGTGCCTTTCCTCTTCCTCCTCAGGGACTTGGAGTTACAGCCCCACATCCCTCTCCAGAACCCGGATACCCATGATTTTTCTCCTTGAAAATCCCCTTATTATGCAACTCTGCTCCCAGGACATTCCTAAGGAGAAGAAACTTGGGGCATAATTGAGGTCATTTTGGCAACACATTGTTATGGTTCTTCAATATCAGTCAGTGGAAACAAGGCTGTGAGAGAGAAGAGCTACCCAGGGAAAAATATGCTCTGGGTGAAATGGATAGGCTGAGATGATCATGTGTCCCAGAGGCCCATTAGGCCTTGGGATCCATCTGGATTTCTGTTTGTTGAAGGAACACTGATGGAGGTTTCCATGGGTGGAAATGAATGTTGGCTGCTGTGAGTATGGCAGTACCTGGTCACCACGGAGTGCAGCAGGATCCTGTCTAAACTGAGGATTGCCAACCAAGAAGGTAAAAATAACTCAAAGCAAAGACAGATTATATTCAGGTTCAGAACAGCTTTGCATAACAGGAAATAGAGTTTCAGTTAGAAACCTAGCAAGTGTTCCATCAAGGTAAAGGCAGACTGAGGTATTAAAGAAAAAACAGGGATCAACAGGTGAAGTAACTTGTTTTTAACAAACTTCAATAGATCATTGCATTAACCAAGTTGTTTTGGAATAATTTGGATTGGTTATGAGGTCTGTCCATACATTAAGCTACACATGCTTGTTTGTTAGGGGGATATCACCAGGGGGATTATCAGCAAGCTCTTAAACTCTTAAGAAAGCATTGGCACAAGTCTTGGGAATAGAATCTGTTACAGTTGGTAGTCTTATGAGCACATATTTTTTCCAAAAAATATTTTTTATCCAGACATTCAATCATGGGTCTTTGTCTATAAACAAAAGGACAGCCTGTCAAACTCTGACCTCTAAGTCTTACACAGTCTTTCTCTCTCTTGACCAGAGTGCAGTCATTTTAAATTTTCCAGGATCTAGCAGGAAAGAGATGGCCCTCAAAAGAGACAGGACAGGTGACTCGACCCCAGGGGTGATTACAGAGTAATGTCCAGAAGGCAAGGGTGTATATTTCAGCAAGGTTGTGGGCAGGACCACAGGGAGCATAGTTTGGCCTCTCCTGCTGTTATAGATTCTAGAATACTATTCCCTCATACTGGGAACCATATCCTAATACATATAATTAGTCAACACACATTGTTCTCCAAGTTTTTTCCCATGACATTTTTTGTGTATTTCTGTGTTTGAGTATGTTAGTGTACACACATCCTCATGTGCATTATGAGGAGTTACCAAAGAGGAAGAACTCAACTCATGATGAGTGGGGATCCCCCAAAATATTGCTGAAATGAATTGAAGGAAACACCACTTAAGGCATAGATATTTGTTTAGGAAAGTGAAAAATAAACATGCAAAGGAGGATAAGGGCCATCTGAAGAGTAAACAACACTTTTGGGGGTTCTTAAACTCTTCTTATAAAGGAAACTTAAAGAGAGGTAGGCATGGGAAGGGATGTGGGGACAACATCCTCTGTTGATCCCATCACAATTTATGGTGTAGGGAAATTCTCAGGATCATTAGGCTAATGTGGTCTCTGATATATGAATAGTAGATAACATTGTAAAGTCCCATATATTGAAGCTTCCTGGAAAAGTACCTTATATCTTAGATTTTTTAATCTCCCTTTACTGCAGCTATTCTAAAAAAGGATGTACTTATGGGTGAAATAACAGTGCATAGGGAAATTTTCAAAAGTGGGTGCATTTTCATTAACTTTAAAATTGTGAGTGAAGATTTGAAGATTTATTAGGAATTTGAGAGTGGCAGCCCTGGGGGAACCATCTTGGTAAGTGGCAGGCCTAGGAGACAGAACTGGCTTGGGATTGAATTGATGAAGAGCAGCTCAAGCCTTTCAATCAATATTATATTTCCTTGGCTTTCCTTTAGTTTCCTTTCTACCAATCATTTATTCATAGTTTATCCATGTGTAGGTAGGTGTTTTTAATGACAATGACATTGTACTGGTACCAAGATCTACGCAATCAGCACAATCTGACATCCTACTTATGACAAATCTTGGTCTTCCTCAGAAACATGGTTTTAGAAAGACCAGCATTGAAACCTAATCAACTGATGAGATATCAATACTTGGCTTCACAGGAGGGTCAGCATTCCTCCAATGAGAAAATTAGACTTCATTTCAGCATGTGGCTTTTCATCCAAAAGTAAGAGCCCAAGCCTTGTAGATGCCATAAGGATTGTTCTACGTGGCCTACAAGATGGCTAACTTTACACACAGGCAGTATCCCTGAGTGAAGTTTTATTAACAGGGTGAAGATAAAGACAATGGGCACATCAATTCCCAGCTATACAAGGAAATCCAGAGATGTCACAGAGGAAATACACCAGAGTCAAAGGGTGAATGGGGAAACATGGAGCACTCTCCAGAAAATGGGCACCCTATGTATACCAAGTGATAATATGGTGGGCATGGTGCAGAAACCTCCTATTTTGCTGGTATTTCCCATCAGAGACCAATGACCTCACTCTCAAAAGCCCTGGATCTCAAGAAAAAAGATTTAGAATTTAAAGCTAACTAAAAAAAGCTGTTGAGGAAGTCTGTTGCTTTCTGGCTGCTGCTGTGGCTACCCTGAATATAGAGGGCTCAATAGTGAATGGTTAAATAGCTCCCATCTCCTGCCAACATTGCAGCTTAAGAAGCAAGGAGGGCACAGTGGCAGAAGCAGCAGCAGGTGAGTTTGGTGGCAGGGTGTTAATCATTGGAAATACCATAAGGCAAAATGGAAATCTGAGCTGCAGTGAGGAAAGATTCAGAGTGTTTCAGGCTTGTGAGTTCCTCCTCTGGGAGAGCTGGAAGATGGGCTTGAGAAAGGGGTAGTCTTTTCTCATCTCTTTAACACAACCTGGAACAGGTAATGGGGCACCTTCTCTTCTTTTCCCTGAGAACTTGATATCCAGAGAATGGGGAGATTTTATGAGCCTATGATAGTAGTACCTAGGAAAGAGATATCCTCATATGACCTGAGTTGGCCCATCTCTGGAATTCCAGAAGGAAGGGCATCTATTCCCATTGAAACCTAGGAACATGGAAGGAGCTTCTGATAAATGACAGCAGGCCAAGTCCTGCCTCTCCAGTGGGAAGGATGTGCTCAATTCAGGTGTGACCCAATGTAACTCAAAGCACAGGCTCAGCTGTGATGGCCATGGATTCCTGTGACCCTTGTGTTATCACTCCACCAAAAATATCGTTTCCAGGGTTTGAACAAAGCTGCCACATTGTCTGCACTTTCTTCCACAGTGCCTTGGTTAATGATTTTAGCAGTTAAATTGTAGGATACTTACCAAAGGACAAATTGTCAGGGGGCAAATTTTTAAAAAGAGACAGAAATTTCCTCTAGCTCCACTGTCTGCATTCCTACTGATATCTCATAGGAATGGGGACATGCATAAGAGAAAATCATGCTTTGCTCAAAAAAGCGGTGAAAAAATCACACTTGGGTTATAGTAGCTACAAATTCCTTATCCAACTAATGAGAAATTAAGTCAGGTGGACTATTTGTATGGGAAAATTCCTGACTCCTAAATAATCCTTCAAGTTTTCCTTCAGGTTAAATGCCGCTGTCCGGCTGCAGCAAAATAAAATAACCGGGGGGTGACGAGCAACTTGTGTACATTGATACAGAAGGAGTGGGAGCCCTTTATTGTAGGACAGGAGGGGTATATATATACATTCCACACAGCTTATCTAATTAGCATAAACTAGATACAGCAGTCAACCAATAAGAAATCTCCACACTTAATGGCTCGCTGGCGCCACCTCACAAACCACTCCCCCTGGCAAAATGCCAGGCGCCATCCCGATTTGTTTACAGACTCTAACAATTCCCCCTTTTGTTTAATTTAAATAACGACCATAGTGGTTTTTACATAAACACCATAAATAATCTGCTACAAGCACAAGGGGAGGATACAAAATGCTACAATACCAAGCCAATTGATGGCTCCAAGTAAGAAGCCCTTGGAAAAATTATACCAGCAATGACACCGTTAGCAAAGATACCAGTTACAATTTGTTGTAGATTACAGTTTGTTGTCTCAGTCCAGGTAAAGCAGTGTCTCAATAGATTAACTCACAGTCCAGGTAAATCACAGTCCAGGTAAGTTCTGCAGGCAGCTAGCTTAAATCACAGTCCATGTAAGTTCTGCAGGCAGCTAGCTTGATCCGAAATCTTGTCCGTTTCTCAGCCGAAGTCTCGTCCGGTTTTCAGCAACACTGGAAATTCTTCTACTTTCATCTTCACTGGCACTGGGACTGAGGTAGGAACGCTGGATGGCTAAAGAAAATCCTGTAGTATTCCAGCAGGCACTAAGAAAACAACCTTCTGAACAATTTTGTACATTATCTCAAGGTTTTTTACATTTGAAAAAAGGCTTAATAGTGCTCATTACTCATTAGCTTCCAGGTGTGGGAGAACCATTGTAGTTACTGGCCTTGGAAATGATCAAACTTCAGGGACGCAGGCCCGTCTTCCGCCTGCAGCATCCCGGGCAGCCCCAGGAGAGTCCGGGGAGTGTTCTGAACTCAAACTGCCACTGGGCACAGGGAGCAAGAGCCCACGAGACTGTGCCTCCAGGTCAGGTCTGGATTTGGGCTCTCGCAGTGGCGTTCTGCTCCCTGGGTGGGGGGCGAGGAAGAGCCGGCTGCCGCCACTTGGAAAGTCCTTGCTGCGCCATGACCAGCTCGCGCACATGGCAGCCAGGCCAATTCACGCACGCTCCAGTAACGAAAAGTATTCAGTAATAGCCTTTTGCTGCAACTTTTTTCCTGATAATCCTTCTTCTTCTGAACTTTCTTTTTCTTTCTGACTAGAGCTCCTGGGCTCTTATCAACACATGCCCTAACTATTCTTGGTTCCACTGGGGTGCCTTCTTCCCTTATCGATTTACTTAACACCCCTTCCATATTTTCATCACAAAGACAATACAATACACTGAGACAAAACAAGACACAAACATACTGCATCAATCTTTTCCATCTTCTTAAAATGGCCATTTTTCCTCTCGCCCTATCTGCCTAGGGACGAGCAGATTTGCTCCCGTCCTATCTAGGGATGGGCAGCTTTTTTTTGGTCACTTACCCCTGAGTGTCCCAGGGCTCCCCGTATGGGCCACCATCGACTTGTTTACAGACTCTAACAGTTAAAGATCACAAACAGTTTGGGCAACAACTGTGTCTCAGGGGCTGAACCTGACCTTCTTCCTGCAGGCTGTCCAGGGATCCCTTCCCTTCTTCTTGAGCTCCTGCTTTAATCTTACCAGGTCCTTGATGGTTGTGTCTAGGTCCTGGTCACTGTCCAACAAGCTCCCCCTGTCCTCAGAGCTGTCCCCTCTACCCAGAGGTCTTGACAAATGCAAATGTCACTGAGCATCAAAAGTCTCCAGAGGACAGGCTGGCTCCTGGCCTGGCACTCCTTTCCTGGAGACTCTACTTTTTCCTGGTTGGATGGGTCTTGCCCAATGCATCCAGGCTGAGTATGCCCTGAATACAATCGTCATACTGGGCACTTTCTTTCATCTCCCTTGTTTTCTTGGGTGTGGACAACCTCACAGCACGAGTACCACCTCTTCATTTCCTTTTGCAGCTCTGTGGTAAGTCTGGGGTTTCAGAGAAAGGGACCTTGGGAACACCAGTCTGATTGCTGGGGCCCAGTTGGGGGAGTAGGCCTGGGTTGGGATGTGAGAGCTTTTGGCTCTGGCCAGCAGGCTTCCTGACTTCGGAACCAAAAACATCCAGATATCCTGCTCTATGCTGTCATAACTGTCCACAAAGCTGCTGCCCCCCTTAGAGTGGGAAGGCACATTGGGGGAGCAGAAGAGTGGGCTCACAAATGCAGGCCCATTGCTGCCCTCCACAAGTGGTCTTGGAAATATCCCGGATTGCTTCAGTGCACATCAGCTCAGCAGATGTGTCTGCCCAGCCAAGGCCCCTTCCATAGGCTCCATCTTGGTGGTGGTGCTTGATGGAGGTGCAGCAGCTGTGGCATCCTTTGGTGGCTTGGAGTGGTGGTAAGAGTCCAAGGCCTTTGGGCTGAGGTCTGTGCCCCTGGGGACTGCTGGGTTCCTCTTGCTGGGTGTTCTCCTGGGGGCTTCAGGAAAGGCAATTTTCAGTGAGCTGCCCAGGCTGCTGGCAACTTTCAGCCCCTTCTTTCTGAGCTGGACTCTTGGTGGCAGATGCCTGCTGGCCTCCTTCCTGGTCTTCTCCAACTGACACAGCTGGATGGCCTCCTGGATGTCATCATCGCTGCTGGAGTCAGAGACCTTGTGCTGGGTGGCTAGGGTCCTGGGACTGCTGCCCCTACCTTCAGCCCTGCAATTCCTGCTTTGTGCTGCCTGGGGCTTGGGTGCAGCAGGCCTTGTGCTGCCCAGGTTCTCAGGCTCTGTGGTAACCTTAGGCCTGAGGCTGCTGGGCACTGTGCTCACCTTTGCTGACCTGGAAGGTCTGTGGAATACAGACTCCTTCCAGGCTCCATCAGACTGTGGTGGGGCAGCACCCTGACAGGGGGCTCCTGGGTGGATTTCAGGGTGGATTGAGCAGAAGTTTCAAGTCTGTTTTCTTATCCATGGACCTGTCACACTTTTGGTTTTCATTTTATCTTTTCTCATTCAGAAACTCATCTATTTCTGCCCAGATGCTCTGATCAAAGAAGTCCTCGCTGCTCACCCTGACTGGGGAGGCCAAGCCCTGTTTCCCGCAGGCCTCCATGGGGCTGCCAGGAACATTGCCTGACACCAGGGTAAGTTTAGGGGGACACAAGGCGGGCAGGGTGTCACTATGTGGAGGATCTGTTTTGCATCTGCNCACACACACACACACACACACACACACACAAAGGATCACAAACAGGCCATTTTAATTGATTAAAATCTAGAGTATTTCTGCTATAGATTTCTAAGCAGCCAAAGGGCACAGATCTTGCCACCTCCCAGGCCCTGAGCCACCCAGAGTTTACTTGGGGCAGTGCCCCCACAGGCAGTAGGATGACCTGGCTGAGTGTTCAATATATATATTGAACATTTGAGTTCTGGGACATCAGGTGTTTGAGCTCTGGGAAATTTCCAACTTAGCCTGGCTCCCCATCCTGCTCCCATCTTTCTCTGCACAGATGACATAGTCAGTCCTGTCCCTAGTCTCAACTTTTGCAGGACCCTCAACTGAATCCATTCCATATCCTGTCTTAGTCCAGGCAGAGCCTCAGGATGGAATGTTGGAATGGGTCCTTTATCCTCAAGCACCCTCTTGTCTCCTCTCTTACAGGCCCTGTGGCTGTTTTTGAGCTGACACAGCTGGCCTTGGTGTCATTTGATATGGGACAGATGGCCACCATAGTCAGCTCTGGAGACAGCGTTGCCAATGAATATGCTGGGCACTGGTACCAGCAGAAGCAGAAGCCAAGTCTGAATCCTATGTGGATCATCCAGCTCTTGGTGTCCACAGCTTCTTTGGTGTTAGCAGAGGCAGCACTACATGGGGCCACCTACATGGGGCCCAGGTCCCTATGTTGTAGAGAAAATTCTCCTGGTGGTGGCTCCAGTGTTTATCAGCCTTGCCTTCAGAGTTCAGGAGGGTCAGGTACTCCAACACCTCCTGCTCCATGCTAGGCCTGCAGAACAAGGAGGACACCAGTAGACACAACCATGGGGAGGTGGGGTACACAGAGGCGAGTGGCCCTGTCACTGTCATCTATACCAGTGGCCCTCCAGAGAATGCCCCCTAGAGGCTCACACAACATATTCCAGAACAGCTTAAGTCCCCAGTTCTCCCTGATCATGTCTTGAACTGATTTCTTCCACTACACTCTTCTGCCATGATGTTCACGCTTGCCTCAAGACCTAAGGATTGGAGTCAATTGTTTATGGATTGCGACGTGGGAAACCTTGAGAATCCAAATAAATTTTTTATCCTCTAAATGTTGTGTTTTTTCCTTTTTCTTTCTTTCTTTTCTTTTTTTAATAGTAGAATGCATTTTGACATATTGTACACAAATTGAGCACAACTTCTTCCTTGGGTGGTACGTGTGGCAGAGTCACTCCAGTAGTGTAATCCTACATGTATATAGGGTAATAATGTTTATCTCATTCTACTGTCCTTCCCATCCCAACAGTCCCACTTCTCCCCTCAGTCCCCTCAACACAAATCAAAGTGCCTTTCTGATTCTGCCTGATCCTCCCAGCCCCATTATGGATCAGCAACTGCTTATCAAAGAAAACTTTTAACTTTTGGATTATGGGGATTGGCTTATTTCACTTAGCATGATATTCTAGTTCCATCTATTTACCTGCAATTGCCAAAATTTCATTCTTCTTTTAGGCTGAATAATATTCTATAGTGTGTATGTACCACATTTTCTTTTTCCATTCATCTGTTGAAGGCCATTAATGTTGGTTCCATAGTTTAGCTATTGTGAATTGAGCCACTATAAGCATTGGTGTGGCTGCAACACTCTGGTGTACTGATTTTTAAGTCCATTGGGTATAAACTGAGGAGTGGAATAGCTAGGTGCTTCTAGTCCAAGTTTTCTGAGGTATCTTCATAGTGCTTCACATAGTGGCTGAACCAATTTGCAGTCCCACTGGCAATATATGAAGGTAACTTTTTTCCACATCCCTCGTGACACTTGTTATTGCCTGTATTTTTGATACATTGCCATTCTGGAATGAAATAACATCGTATCTTAGTTTGGATTTGCATTTCTTTCATTGTTAGAGATGATGAAAATTTTTTCCAATGTGTGTTGATTGGTTGTATTTCTTCTTCGGTGAAGTGTCTATTCAGTTCCTTAGCCCATTTATTGATTGTGTTATTTGGCTTTTTGGTGTTCAGGTTTTTAACTTCTTCATATATCCTAGAGATTAGTGCTCTATCTGAGGTCTGTGTGATAAAGAATTTTTTCCATTCTGTAGAATCTCTCATAATGTTATTGCTTGTTTCCTTTGCTGAGAAGAAGTTTTTTAGTGTCTGTCCATCCCATTATTGATTCTTGATTTTACTTCTTGTCCTTTAGAAGTCTTGTTCAGGAAGTCAGGTCCTCAGGCAATAGAGGAAGATTTGGGCCAACTTTTTCTTCTATTGGGTGCATAGTTTCTGTTCTACTGTCAGTCTTTGATCCACTTTCAGTTGATTTTTGTGCAGGTGAGAGATAGAAGTTAAATGTCATTTTGCTACATATGTATTTCCAGTTTTCCCAGAATCATGTATAGAAGAGGCTATGTTTTCTCCAATGTATATTTTTGGCACCATTGTCTACTATGAGATAAGCATATCTATGTGGGTTCATCTCTGTGTCTTGTATTTTTGTGTTATTGTTCCACATGTGTCCTTTGGTACCAACACCATGCTGTCTTTTTTACTATTGCTCCATAATATAGTTTAAGTTCTGGTATTGTGATGCCTTCTGCTTCATTCTTCTTGCTGAGGATTGCTTTAGCTATTCTAGGCCTCTTATTTTTTTCCAAATTAATTGTGTGGTTCCTTATTCTAGTTCTATGAAGACTGTCATTCATTGGTAGAGATATAATGCAAATCAAAAGTACTCTAAGATTCCATCTCACTCCAGTCAGAATGGCAGCCATCAAGATTACAAACAACAATAAGAGTTGTCCAGGATGTGGGGGAAAAGGCACACTCATACATTGCTTGTGGGACTAGAATTTGGTGTAGCCAGTCTAGAAGTGAGTATGGAGATTTCATGGAAACTTGCAACATAACCACCATTTGACCAGGCTATCCCGCTCCTTGCCTTAGACATAAAGGACTGAAAAACAGCTTACTACAGGAACACAGACACATCAATGTTTATAGCAGTACAATTTACAATAGCTAAATTGTGGAATCAAACCAGATGCCCTTCAGTAGATGAATACAGAGAGAAACTTTTGTATGTATACACAATGGAATATTGCTCAGAACTAAAAGAGAATAAAATGATAGCATTTACAAATAAATGGTTGGAGTAGGAGAATATAATGCTAAGTGAATTAAGCCAATCCCAAAATACCAAAGACCAAATGTTTTCTTTGATATGAGGATGCTAACTCATAATGATGATAGCAGGGCATGGGAGGAATGGGGGAACTTTAGATAGGGCAAAGGGAAGGGAAGGGAATGGAGAAGGAATGGGGGTACAAATGATGGTGGAATGAGTTAGACATCATTACCCTAAGTACATATATGATGACATGAATGGTGTAAAAATACTTTGTGTACAACCAGAGACTTGAAAAATGGTGCTCTCTACATCTAATATGAAATGAATTGCATTCTGCCATCAAATATAACAATTAAAATAAATAAGTATTTTAATAGAAAAGTGAATAAATAAACAGGGGGAGGACATCCACCTTGTTTTCATGAAATCAAGAAATAAAGAGACCACAGCAGCCCGGCAGTGTAATTTGCAACCATGCTAGTGGCTTTTGCCACTAGGAGGTGGTCTGATTCATTAATAATGAAGTACTCCAGAACGGTGGTGGCCCAGAGTTCTACATGGCCTTTGGCTCTTGTCCCTGGAACAAGATAGAGGATCGGCTTTGCACTGTGGTGGTGGACTCTCAGGTGTCTGGAAATGTCAAGAAGTCATGTACCTGAACCGCCCTGGCCCTGGGCTTGCAAGTGGTGGCTAGGCAGGGAGAGCAGCAGGGGCATCGTGTCTGTCAGCTGCAGGATCAGGTGGAGGAGTGCAAGGCGGCTTGCTGGGCTTTGGACTCTGAGCTGCAGTGGCTGCATGAGGAGCGTAATGCTGCTACTACTCAGCTGCGCTTCACTCAGGTTGACTTGCAGCAGGCAATGGATGAGCATGAAGTGCTATGTCAGAGGCTACTTGAGGCTGAGAGGTCAGTTTTGCAGATCCATTGCTCCCAAATGTTGTACCTATTATGGGAGCCCAACAGCAAGGTGCTGTGGCATGGTCCCTGGAAGGAGAGGAGCAGGCAGAGGTGGTAGTGCCTGGAGCACAGGGCATGCCACATTTGGAGCCCTAGATGCCAGCCCCAGCACTTTTGCTTTGTGTGCCAGGACACCCATGTCCTTGTCCCAGGCAATGCAACCCCATGTGCAAATGTCTGTGCTCTATCCAGTGCCAATCCCAGTGGGATTCCCATACTCATCACCTCTATAAGCTCCTGTAGTAATCGAATCAGAATCAGCAGGAGCAACAGCCACAGGAGTGGCAGCAGTTGCACCCCAGGTGCCTCCTGTAGTGACCTATCCACCTGACTTATGGGCTCCCGTGGGGTGCAGGAGGGAATGGCTCCTCAATGTGTCCAGAGTTGCTGGTGTGTCCAGAGTTTCCAGAGTTGCCTTGTCCAGAGTTGCCTGAGTTGCCGGGGCCAGGAAGAATATCCTGAGAACCTCCCAGGCATATGCAACCTGGGAGATAGAAAAATCCCCAAGCTTAATGTTAATCTTTTTCTCATGCTCTTCCTCCATGCTCTGTTCTTAGTTGCTCTCCTTATATCAAAGAAGACATTTGGCATTTATTTTTTAGTGATTGGCTAGCTTCACTTAGCATAATCTGCTCTAATGCCATCCATTTCCCTGCAAATGCCATGATTTTGTCATTTTTTAGTGCTGAGTAATACTCCATTGTGTATAAATGCCACATTTTTTTATTCATTCATCTACTGATTGGTTCCACAGTCTAGCTATTGTGAATTGTGCTGCTATGAACATCAGTGTAGCAGTATCCCTATAGTACGCTCTTTTAAGGTCTTCAGGGAATAGTCCTAGAAGGGGAATAGCTGGGTCAAATGGTGGTTCCATTCCCAGCTTTCCCAGGAATCTCCATACTGCTTTCCAAATTGGCCACACCAATTTGCTATCCCACCAGCAATGTACAAGTGTACCTTTTTCCCCTCGCCAGCACATGTTGTTGTTTGACTTCATAATGGCTGCCAATCTTACTGGAGTGAGATGGTATCTTAGGGTGGTTTTGATTTGCATTTCTCTGATTGCTAGAGATGGTGAGCATTTCTTCATGTACTTGTTGATTGATTGTATGTCCTCCTCTGAGAAGTGTCTCTCCAGGTCCTTGGCCCATTTGTTGATTGGGTTATTTGTTTTCTTATTGTTTAATTTTTTGAGTTCTTTGTATACTCTGGATATTAGGGCTCTATCTGAAGTGTGAGGAAAAAACATACAAGAGGAAGTGAGGGGAAAGGGGAAAAAAACAAGGGAGAGAAATGAATTACAGTAGATGGGGTAGAGAGAGAAGATGGGAGGGGAGGGGAGGGGAGGGGGGATATTAGAGGATAGGAAAGGCAGCAGAAGTCACTAGTATGGAACTATGTGAAAATGTGGATGTGATTTTGCAATCTGTATACGGGCTAAAAATGGGAGTTCATAACCCACTTGTATCAAATGTATGAAATATGACACCCCAAGAGCTTTGTAATGTTTTGAACAACTAATAATAAAAAAAGAAAGAAAAATCCCCAAGCAAAAAGAAGGTCCTGAAGGTCCCCAGGGAATGACTTCCCTGAGGGAAAGCATAAGCAAAAGCCAGAAAGAGGGTCAGGAGAGGCCCCAGGGGAAAGACTCCATGTGGGAGATCATTAGCCTTTGCCTGGTGTTTTTAATTAAAAAAATGTCATTGGGATTTTAATAGGAATTGCATTAAATCTTTGTAAAAGTTTTGGTAGTATGGTCATTTTGGCTATATTAATTCTGCCTATCCAAGAGCATGAGAAATCTTTCTATCTTCTAAGATCTTTTTTCAATTTTTTACCTTAGTGTTCTATAGTTTTCATTGTAGAGGTCTTTCACCTCTTTTGTTAAATTGATTCCCAAGTATTCTATTTATTTGAGGCTAGAGTGAATGGGGAGGTTTTCCTACTTTCTCTTGCTGTGGATTCATAGCCTATATATAGAAATCATTTGATTCATGGATATTGATTTTATATCCTAATTTGCTGAATGCATTTATTGGTTCTAGAAGCTTTCTGGGGGAATTTTTTTGGATCTTCTAAATTTAGAAGTATGTCATCAGAAAATAGTGATAATTTGAGTTCTTATTCTATGCAAAACACTTTAATTTCTTTCATCTGTCTGATTGCTCTGAGTTTCAAAGAGGGCATCCCTGTCTTGTTTCTGTCCTTAGAGGGAATGCTTTCTGTTTTTCTCATTTAGTAATGATATTGGCCTTGGATTTAGCATAGATAGCTTTTACAATGTGAAGGCCTTGCATACATTGTTTTGTAGAGATCTGATCATGTGCATGTTCAACCATGACTTTTTGTGGTATGAGATGACAGGGTAGGATGAGAAGCATCCTACCTCCCAGAGTCCACAGCAGGAGTCATGAAAGAGGAAGATTAATTCAAATGACTGGATTAAATTATACTAAATAGAAAATAGTTTAGTTTTCAAATTTCAAACAAGGGGGATATGATCTTAAAATTTCTCCCTCCTGAAAATTTCTTCAACTCTTAAAAGATAATACTTTGTATATATTTTCATTCTGAACCAAAAATATGTTTTAATTTTCTCTATCTACAAATGCTTGGAGGTTCAGAAATATTCATACATGTGTAGATTTAGCATTACAAACCAGGAATGAAATCTTCATTGATTCTCAAAACTCTAGCTAAGCGTCCCTTTCATCCCATGATTTTATGATCAATGAAACCATTTGGGGAGTAAATCCCTTTTTTCTTATTTAACTTATTTTCATAAACAGGGAATATTAATGTGTGGGTCTAAGTTTCAGTTTTTGAAGCAATACACAAACACTTCAACAACACACTTGGACATGTAAAATACACTTACTAAGAGTAGCAGCTCAGAATGTGGCATGTGCTCACAATGAAAGTTCCATGTTGACCAGTCACCATGGTAATGTGGGATGCAGAACTTACCTTCCATTTCTACTCAGTTGGTGTGGTGAGCGAAGTGGTGTCAGTTAAATTTGGAGAAGACTAGGGAGGTTTTGAGTTCTTGGTTGACCATGAGAAATCTAAACTGCTGCGGGGAAGGTATGTTGTCAGTGATATTTTCAAGGCTGTTTCTTCAAAGGGCAGTTAACATTTACTGAATATATTTTCCTCTTGATTTTTTTCATCTTCAACACTGAATCTTCTCTCCTGAGATTTAAGTATTTGGTGATATTTTTTATCACTCAATTCATATATTAGCTTGTTCTATTGACCTGGTTGCTGAAAATGTTTTTGTAAATTTAGAAAAATGAACCATTCCTAATACCAATATCATGTGTGCCATTAAAGTGAATTACAGGAGGAGGAAATCCACCTTGCTTTCATGAGATGAAGAAATAAAGTGAGAGAGAGTATATGGATGCTAAGCAAGGCAATATATATCCCATGAAAGGGCAACTAGAGGCCAAACTCATCTCAATGTATATGAACATCTAAAAATAATGTCAGAGAAGTCTAAATCAAGACATTTGTAAAAGAAAAGAGGACTGAGATTTCAGGAAAAGTTTCCAAGTGGTTGATGACTACAGGATCCCTGGTGTTTGGGGGCTGCTGGGAAGGAGGCAAAAAGGACAGTGCTTTGAGGTCAGTGGAGTGGATGTCCAATAATGGAGGAAATGAGGGCCTCAGTGGTCTTCAGGGAGGATCCATTGGTGGAGGTTCACAGGTTCTAGTTAGTGGTGGTTCCATCTAGGCAGATAAGTCTCTGGCCCCTGGCCCTGCAGGATTTAGAAAGAGGTTTGGAAGGCCAGGAGGAGGAATATGCCTGATCAGAGCTGGTGCATCTGGATAAATGATGTTTCAACCAGGCCTTGTCTGACTGCTCAGATGATGGCTCAGAATATTAGTCTGCAGACATGAGGACAGGCCAGCTTCTGACATGAAAACATCAAAGCATCAGCCCAGAGTACCTGTTTCCCTGATTAATCCCGACTAACAGTCCATCCAGGTGGGAAAAGCACAAGGAAACTTCATTATTGGTACAACCATCAAGTGGCAGTTGGTTTAGAATGTCCCAAGTTCTTAAACAGTTGGTGAGCCCCAGAGAGTTAGATGGTCAACTACTCATCAGGAAGGCTCACTGGAAGGCAGCTGGGGGAGGATGGCTACAAGTGTGGACTCTACCCTTGACCTTCAGATAGGCTTCATTTGCAAGAAATCATCATTTTTAAGTCAGTAATTGTAATGAAGAGACAGGAGTCTGGGTTCTAGCTTGAACATTTCTCATGGTGTCTGCTACTGAAACCTCATACCAAGGAGGCCTGAAGGAAGGAGTATTTGAAAAGAACTGAGAAGAGTTCTGGGTTCCTGGTTCTAGGGTATCCACTAGAGTGCTCAGGGATTTCTGGTTCCAGATAAATAGCTACATTCCTACCCCCACATCCACCACTCATCACTGTTGTAAATATGGGCAAGTCACATAAAATCTCCAAATTAAAACACCAAAACTCAAAATTGTGGTGGACAGACTCTGCTCCACTCATCCCTTTAGGCTTATATGGAGTCACAGGAGGTCACAGATATTCTTGATGAGCTTTACAGATATCCATCTTTCTTTCTTCACCCATTGCTCTGGAGGATGACCTCTGTTTGACACCTCTCTGTTCAAACACTGTCAATGATTGAGCTTATTTTTCCACACATTTAACGAATGTCTTATTTAATGACAGGACACATTAGCACCCATATGAAGCACCAGTCCTCTTAAGGATGCATAGATGTGATCATTGTCAGCCTTATACCATTACATGGATCAGATGCACACTTTTTGCAAACTGAGAAACAGAGGGGTTTATTTAACTGCACAGGTATTTAATTTTTGAGGTAAGATTTGAACAAAAGCCAGAGAACCACAGCTGATGGTCACTGTTTTCTCTGTGCCTTTCTATGATTCTGCCTTAGTAATTGTTTTTGCACACACAATATTGTGTTGGTTTGTAGACCTTACACATTGCAATGTTATCCTAAAGCTCAATCTGACTTAGGTGCTTTATTGCCCCAATGGTGAAAAATGAGTTCAGTAGTGTGAAATCTAATAACATTCAAATCCCTCCTTCAAAATTTATTAAACATATATTTTGTTATTTTTTAAAATTTTTATTAGTTATTCGTGGACCTTTATTTATTTATTCTTTAAATGTGGTACTGAGAATCAAACCCCGTGCTTCACACATGCTAGGCAAGTACTCGCCAAATGAGCCACAACCCCAGATCCAGATTTTATTATTCTTAACTCTGCTCACAGACTGCAAAAATACATCAGAACTTTTTTCTAATGTTCAATTGTAACATTGTGTCCCCTGCTCTGCTAATACCCTACTCTCACCTTCTATGATCAATTTTTCAGTTTCCACGAAAGAGTGATATTATGCAGCATTTATCCTTGTGTCCCAGAAATAGTTCTGTTAACATAATTATCATTCTTGTTGTTGAAAATGACAGAATAAAATAATACAAGAAATAAGTTTCTGGGCATTCTATTAGTGTATAATACATACTTGAATTCAAAGCTCAAATTATACCCCTACATATTTACAATTATCATTTATCAATTAAAACTGGTTGAACTGTTATTTGAATTACTATTTATGACCCTATATTTTCTTGCTAGCACATTGTCAACAGCTAACTCTGTTTTATCACATTTCCCAGGCTGTTGCCTCCCATGTTGGAAGAAACCCCCAAACGCAGAAGACTTCCACAGGCCTTGGTCCAGAGGAGTCCGCCTTTGGCCACCAGTGTGGTACCCAAAGAAAAGTCCAACAAAGGTACTGTGGAAATCCTGTCATTGTGTCAATTCTGAAATAATGATTCTAGTTGATTCAGAGTTCCAATTCTTCTTTTGTTTAAAATGTACAAATCTATGTGCTTTGAGTCATTCAGCAGTGCTATAGATCCAGAAGTAAAGATCTAGTTACCTTTAAATTTTGTGCACTTGATTCTTTCAACTGTTGATGGACGTCTGGGTTGATCTTACAACATATTTATGGTGAATGCTACAAACACTGAAGTGATTGTATCACTATACTATGCTGACTTGTAGTTCTATAGAATAAGCAGAGAGGAGTGTAATAGCTGAGTCCTGTGGGTTCCACTCTTGGGCTTTTCAGGAATCTGCACATAGCGTTCCAGAGTTGTCATAATTTACAGACCCACCAACATTGTGTCAGTGTACCTTCTTTCTCCCATCCTTCCCAGTATTTCTATGCTTATCCAGTTTTCCCAGCACCATTTGTTTAAACCATGATGTCCACTCTAACATATATTTTGGTGCTCTTGTCCCATATCAGGTGGTTGTAAGTGCCAGGTGGGTTGTCTCTGTGTGGTGTATTCTATTCATGGATCTTCATATCTATTTTCAGTTCAATAAGATACTGTTTTTGATATTCATCTCTGTAGTAAAATATAAGATTGGTTATTGTTCTGGCTTTCATGTCACTTTTTCTTGCTCAGAATTGCTTTGCCAAATAATAATAATAATAATTATTATTATTATTATTATTATCATCATCATCATCATCATCATGATCTCAAATGAATTTCAGGCTTGTTTTTCAATACTGTAAGGAATATCATTTGTAGTTTGAAGGGAATTGTATTGAATTCATTGAATCTGGATATTGCTGTTGATATTATGGCCACTTTGACAATATTAATTCTGCCTATCCAAGAACACAGAAGTTCTTTGCCCCTTCTGAGGTCTTCTTCCATTTCCTTTTCAGTGTTCTATAGTTTTTGTGTAGAGATCTTACACCCTGTTTGGTAGATTTATCCCCAGGGGCTTTTTTACATTATTGTATAAGAGATGATTTTCTTGAATTCTATATCAGTGCCATCAATGTTGGAGTATAGTGACACTATTGATTTATGAGTGTTGATCTTTTATCATGCTACATTGCTAAATTTATTAATTCTAGAATTCTGGTAAAAATTTTTAGGCCTTCTAAATATAGAACCATGTCACCAGGTAATGTGGACAATTTGACTTTTTCTTATTATATCCTATTAATTTCCTACTTTTTCCTGATTGTTCTGACTTTACTTCAGAAAAATATATTGAATAAAATTGGAAAAAAGTGGACATTCTTTTCTTGTTCCTGATATTTGAGGAAGACCATTCATTTTTATCTCTGTTCTGTGTGATGTTGGCCTTGCATTTCTCATATTTGGCGTTTATAATATTGAAACTAAGTTCCTTCTATTCCAAGGTTCTCCATTATTTTTGAAATCAATGGTTTCTTCTTTTTAATCAAGAGCTTTTCTACATCTATTGAGGTGATTTTATGAATCTTGTTCTTAATTCCAACTATGGGTGTGCTAGTCAGCTTCCCCTGACCCACGCTTCTGCCTGTGGAGCGACCTTTCCACACTTCCTGGGCTTATTGTCTGGGCAGCTCTTCACACCAGCCCATTTTTACACCAGCTCCTTCGAATTCTCAACCCTCTTCAGCTGGTCCTGGGAGGCACCAGACTCAAGGGGGAAAGGACCAGAGCTTTCCTGCACATCTCTAACTTGAGTTCCCCTGGGTAGAATGCTTTTTGCTCTAGCCCAGCCAGGAAAACCCTAGGTCCTCTGGCAGGTGCCTTTCAGGTCCATGTGTGCATACCTGCTCAGATCTCTCAGCTCCTGGCTGCTGCAGTGGCAGCATCAGCTTGGCTGTGTCAAGGTGGCTCCTGCCTTACTCTCAGGGGACAGCGGGAATCACAGAGCTCCCTTCTTGCACCAGTGTACAATGCAAAGAAGCCTCTTCCTCAGCCAAGGAAATGCTGCCTCTCTGATCTCAGGCTTTTCATATTGAATCTTTCTATTTTGTTTCTGTGCGTTTTCCCTCTTTCTGTGATCTAGCAGGGCCACTATTCCTGCTGCTGCTGCTGCTTCTGCCACCATCAGCTTGGATCCAATGTACTTTTTTTGTCTTTGTTTAATGTACCCAAGTTTCTGATTCTCTAAGACTCCCTGAGTGTCCACTATTGAGTTTTAGTGAAACCCCTCTTTTGCCCACCTAAGAGGAAGAAGTATTCACACTGTTTGCATTACAGATTGTGGAGCTGCAAAAAATAAAGGTTCTCTCTACCTTAAATTTGTTTCCGTCTTGTAATGCATGATTTCTTTTGCTTGAGTTTCTGATTTTATGTCTCTAGGATTTTTTTCCATTCACCATTAAGTTTTGGTGAGTTCCTGTAGTTCCCCCCTCACTGAGAAGCAGTCTTCTTGCCTTCTAAGTCTGGCACTGAAGAACTGTCATGGGTGCATCCTTCCTCCAATTTGCCAACTTCTCTTCTCCTAACAGCAAATTTGGGCAATTTCTCAACATGCCAAGGAATGTTTAGGGCCAAAATATACTCTAGCTTGATGAATACCTCATGTTAACATGAAAACAAATTTTATTCTCTCACTGTTGTATGAAGCATTTGTACAAATGCCAAATAGATCTATGTGATTGATAATGGTTTTGGTAAATTCCTAGGGTTGCCATATATAAGTACCAGCTTTCTTGGGTTGAAGTAATGTAAGTGTACTATCTTAGAGCTCTATTCCCTAGGAATCCCACATTGATCTGTTAGCAGAAACATGCTGCTTCTGAAAACTTTAAGGAAGAATTTTTCCTGCCCATTCTTAACTGCTACTGATTTGATGGCCATCCTTAGTCTGCTTGGTTTTCAACTGCAGCACTTTACTCTCTGCTTCCATCATCACATGGCATTAGTTCCTCATGAATGTGCCCAATCTTCTTATGAGAACAGATGCCCTATTTGGAGAATGGGTCCACCCTGCTCAAAGAGGATACTTTTAATTAATAAGATCACAATGACTCTCATTTCAAACCCAGTAAAATTTGGAGGTACTGGTGTTAGGACTTAAACATGTATTTGTGTGGAAGTAACGTGACCCATAACAGAGATGATTGATTCAAAAGTATACTTTTTCTTTACTTCCTGATGGATCTGTCAAGTGTTATAAAGGAAAGCTGAAACCTTCTAGTATAACAGTAGAATATTTAATTTCTCATTGTAATTCCTTCCATTTTTTGTCTATTTTTTTAATTTTTGTTTCCTGGTATGCTCCTTCTCTTGCCATTCAGAAACAATCATATTCCAGCAGCAACTGAGCCTGTGTATGTTAAACAAGCATCTCCATACACTATAGAACCATGACCACAGTAAGGAAGCCCCTGTAGTGTTTCTTCAGCAAACCAATATACTGACAGTTACTCTATATTTCCCTAGATTGCTATCGAGTCATTATGGAAGTGGCTTCCATTGATTTGGGAGGAGACCAACCAAATTATATTGATGAGGTAATGTGACCCTTCTTTGTCTAAGATATAACTGTTGTTCTGTTCCTTTTAATTCAAATTCATGCATGAAAATATGACATTGTTCATTATAAGTGACTCATAGGTGGTGGAATTACAACTATACATCTATTCCCTGTGAGAATGATTCAAGATGACATTCACATATGACAACAACCATTGTCAAATGATTGTAGTGAGCATTTTCTTCAATGGAATTTTTCCTTGGTAGAAAAAGAATTTTGTGCATGTCATCAAATTGTACCTGAGAAATCCCTCATGCAAAGCTCACGTCTTTTCACAAGTGCCTCTCTGCCTTACTTTGTGATCTTTGCCCCAACTGCTGTTTCCCATCTAATTATCTAATGTCACCACAGACAACAGTAGACTTGTGCAAATGATCTCCTTCTCACACTGTCTTCCTTTCTGTAACTACAGGTAGCCTCTGCAGCAAATGAGAAAAGTAAGTATTCTCAACTCCCTAACATGCTGAGGAAAACCTCTGTACTTAGATAGGTCAGACATTCCTTCCTGTTTCTATGGAAAATGTTACCCTGAATTCAGATTTCTTTTGGAAATGAGGATTGGGATGTGGTGACAAAGTGATAATCCAGTGAAGGATTATGGCCATCTACCACGATCCTGAAACAGCTGTCTTTTTGGTGCATTTATGTGAATGAGCGTGGGGAGGTATTTATGTGAATGAGCATGGGGAGGTATCTCTGAGCATGTCCATGTGTAATAATTGTGTATGTGTTTGTGAGGCTGTGGGAGCTTCTTCAGAAATTCTCTTCTAACATGCCTAGCACAAGCGTCCATTTTTTAAAAATAAAATCTACACTAATGCATGATTCATTTTATATAATTCCTTCCCACTTCATGACACCCAAGTCTAAAGTTTTGGTTACTAGGCCCTCTGTAGATAGAGATGATGCTGAGCCAAAAGATCCAGGTTCTTCACTCTGTAAGTGAAAAAAGCATTAAGAATCAGGAAATTGTCCTTATGGTGATGCTTTGGGATAGGGAACTGTATACCTCACCCAGAGATATATCACACTCCAGGTTATTACAATATATTAGTGTACTAATATCTCCTATGTGAAATATTTTGCATACTTTCAAAGTGGCCTCAGTGGTCATTTCTAGAGACAAACATACCCCTAAGGGTACAAAATATGAAACACACATATCACACCTGGTTCCAGTCTAGCTAGAAACCCAAATACTGTGCTTCTCATTCATTCTTGTACTTCTCTTTGCTGTATATTTTCACTGCTTTCCATATCAAGAAATGCCCTGAACAATTCATAAGCAATAAATCAGTATACTAATAGTCATTCTGCATCCTCCTAGTTCCCCCAAATGGCATGGTGGAGTTCATTCCTGGAGAAAGCATGAGCCGAGAGACCCCCATCAAAAGCCATGGTAAGGTTGCTTACCTTCCTCAGAAATACAAGTGTTGCTCTTTAGTTTCTTTTTCTCTTGTAATATGATATGATTTCCTGGAGATGACATACACAATTTCCTGAGTGTGCAGATTCTCATGGGGGTGTCTGTTGCCAACTGAGACTTCACTGAAGGCAACATTAACAAGAAACAGTATTAACTACCCACTGTATGATAACAAGCTTTGTGCCTGCCTGTGGTTTTCCCTCCTGACCATCGAATTCCTTAATTATCACCTAATATAGACCTGTGACAAAAATCCCCTAGAAAAGCTTGTGTCATTTGGTGAGAGTACATTTGCTATGTGTTCCCTTGATTTGACCACATTTTCATTGGATTTTCTAATGTCACCAAGTAAACAAAAGACTTGTGCACACAGGACAGAGCAGGCTTGATCTTCATAGTGACTCCTTTTCTGTATTTACAGGATTCAAAAGGAGCCATAAACGGTATGTATCCTGGCCTCACTCTCTTCCTGTTACAAAATGTAATTTGACCCATAACAGAGTCTTCCTTCCTTTTGAGTGCAGGTCCCAGTGATTCCACTACTTCCTTGAGAATGAGAAGTGAGGGGGTTGTGGTCCAAATTGATTAAAAAAAACTATGGCCATTCTGCATAGTTCCTTGAAGCACCTGTGTGAGTTGAGCGATGTGGTTAGGTCAATGATAGTTTTATACATGTGTCTCAGTGTGCATTTATGCAACAATTCTGAGTGTGACTTTGTGTTCATTTTTGCACATTTGTTTGTTTCTCTAGATATATACATGTCAAGATGCCAATGTCCACATGTTTAAACAAAAAAAAGCCATTTCCATTAGATCATGATTTTGCATATGTGTAAATACATCAAACTAAACTTTCCATGCGTGCAGTTCATTCCACGCCAATACCTCAATTAACATGCAAAACATATCCCATCAAAACCCAGAAAATTTTCACGACACTCAATAAGGAAAAAGCTCGGTTTCATTCCTGTCTACTGCACCAGTAGCCACTTCATTTAATAGCAAAACTCACCTGTCACTAGGCCCTGTATTTAGTCAGTGCATGTGATTGTTCATAACACTTCACTCATGAAAATTTTTCACATTCATATACATTTTCTGTGAGAGATGTCAGAATTCATCTTCCAAACCCCATTCTAGGCACAAAGTTCTGGACAGGGCCAATCCTTAACAGTGACCCTCAGGTCCACCAGCACACTATGCTCACTTATGGTGGGCATCTGTGACAGAAGAGATGCACAGGCCAGAGGTTCCTGTGGCTAAAAAAAAGGGCTTACTTTGCATGTTCCAAGTGACACTGAAAGCTACCTTATTGGGTCTTTTTGTAGACACTATTTGTAGAAACATGTTTTAACTGGGGGAACTTTCATGGGGCCTGACCAGCACAGCTGCAGCTCATCTAGTTACAGAGCAAAAGATGAGCTCTAGTGAAGGTCCAGCTCAGCACAGCAGTGGTGTCTGATCCCACAGTTTAGGTCTGTGCTACTCCCTGTGTGGCCTGCAGGATGTCACATTGACAGTGTATCTAATAGGTCTTCATATTGTCAGTCTCAAATGTTTCCAGGTTCTTCTAATCATACATACATGGATACTGACACTGACTTGTCACTGTGAGAGTGGAACCACTGTGATCATCATTTCTTCTCATCCCTGAACTCCTCCCTGGGCAGAGTGTCTTTGTCTTAGTCCCTGTCATCATTTGATGAATGCAACTCTGTGCTAAGATCTCACTTGTCCAGCATGTGGCACTCTACAGTGAGCCAGGTATCCACCTGGGATCTGACCAGCACCAGCCAGCATCAGTAGCGAAGTTAAGGACATAGCATTGTATCCAAGCTTTGCACACACATTTCTTATGAGCTCTAGGTGGGATGTGCTTGACCTTGTGGGGAACCATATGAATCTTAATGTTGACTTGGGGAACCATCTGAATCTTAATGTTGACTTTGTTAATGTACAGTCCTCAGGCCCTCAGAGAGTTCCTGGCACTTTTGCATGAGTGCACAGTCTACTTACAAATGAGGAGTATGAGGAATGAGACCATGCTAGCAAACTGCTGTCCAAGAAAACCCAGGGGAAGGAAATTCTTGTCTGCTTTTATATATATATATATATATATATATATATATATATATATATATATATAGAGAGAGAGAGAGAGAGAGAGAGAGAGAGAG
>NW_026000141.1:729857-813576 GCF_001458135.2 Marmota marmota marmota
TATATATATATAGAGAGAGAGAGAGAGAGAGAGAGAGAGAGAGGAGAGAGTGTATTTTTAATTTTATTTTAATTTTAATACAAAACTTTCAAAGTCTCGTCCCAGTTCCACATTTCAAGTGGCCAGTAGACCCATGTGCATAAAGTGGATAACATTCCCATTCTCTGTGAGCAGCTGCTCTGATGCTGGCACAGTATATATTCTATGCATTTATATTCATGAAACTGTTGGCATCACTGTTTCAAGGAGAGAGTGATAATGTGCCAATGGAAAGAAGTAGTTAAAATTTGACTCCTTACATCTCCACTCTCTCACTAGAAGGTTTGCAATTGTTTGCAGCATCCTGTTTGAGGCCTCTGACTCCCCAGAGCTCAGAGAGGGTCTGAGAAGCCAGAACAAAGATCACAGTGATCCTGACTATTAATATTAGTATCACTATGTTTTTCTTTCTAATAAGGAAATCCTGAAACTGAATAATGTATTCAGGTGTGTTTAGCTTACAGTTCTGGAGATACAAAAGCATGGCACTGGCAAACACTTGGCTTTAGTGAATGCCCTCTTAGCTGCATTGCATGATTGATGGTGTCAGCATGGATGCAGGTTCAGGAGGGAGACATCACATGGGGAGACAGGAAGCCAGCAGGGATCAGTTGATTCATTTGCTCTTCTTACATAACAGGATCTAACAAGGGTTTGAGAAATCTATATTCTTACTTCTGACTCTCATACCCTCAAATGTTTTCATCATCTCCAAGCAGGCCTTTCCTCATATAAGTTTCACAAATCTTTTTGTGGCCATACTGAGGACTAAGCCTCAATCACACAATCCAATGTGGGATAAAAAAAAAAACATCCAACCCTAGCTTAATTGTGTAGAATAAAGCATGAGACAATCTTAAGTAACTCTGTTGCTGATGTTTGTGTCTCTAAAGGTTGGACATGGAGCAAGGATTATGATTCAAGCAGTGATGAGGAAGAGCCTGCAGGTAGGAACAGCCCTTGGGGTATGACAAAATGGGAAAGGTTTCATGGTAAGATTTGAGTTCACCTACTCATGTGGGAAATGAGGAATGGGAATGAAATAGAAATAAACAGAAATATGTATTTCTTTCATAAAAATAAGAGTTAGTAGAACTACTGACATCCTGTTCATAAGAAGACAACCTTTTGCTTTGCCAGTACAATCTTCCATGTTAAGTCCCACTGTGTCCTAAATTTGCCTCTATTAAGTATCGAGTAGCTTGGCTTTCATTATTGATTTTTTCGCATTGTGCATGAAAGAAATAAGATCTGCACTTTAGGTTTGACCCACAATGGAAAGAATCTAGTGGGACATACTTTCTTAGAAGCACTTTGCGAACCTGTAATTGAAGCTCTCACTAGTGATAAGCAGTGAGTAAGAAGTCACAATTCCCCTCTGAATGTTCTTTTTAGAGCAGCACTTTCTCTTCTATGTTTTGTCTATTTCTGATTGAAAATAAACTCCTCCCAAATGTGGGGGACTTAAAGAAAATTGTTTCAGTGCTCCTTGAACAGACCACTGTGTTCTCCTGTAAAAAAATGGGAGAAGTTCCTCCTTGAACACGTTTCTAACCTCCAGTCTTCATCTAATTCCAGGCCCTGTGACTAGGAGGAAAATCTGAATTTGCTTTTATTTAAGAGACCTAAGTCCAGAAAATAAGGGAGACTGTGGCTACCTCTTGGAGGAACAGGTTGACACAGAATCCCTACTTGAGTACTGTGGCAGAATGTAAACTGGAAAAGAGCTCTTGGGATCCTAGATCTATTTCTCATTGCAGAGGTTAGGTGATGGAGGCCAGGAGACAGGAGTGCAGACAAGAGGAAGAATGGAGAGCTTTGACTTTGGCTCTAGAACACCAGGAGAAGGAGCAACTCAAGTTCTCACCTTGACTTTAACTCTGACTTTCCTTTTTCTAAGGCCACATCATCACCATCAAGGCCATGGTCCACAGAGAAAACATAGAAACTGATCCAGAGGATGAGGAGGAGGAGAAAAGGACCAGAAATCTGCAAGTAATTGATTTTCTATTGGTTTCTCTTATTAATTCTTTCTTATGTAGAGACTCTATAGATTTTCCATGTTTCATCTTTCCCACTTTTATGACTTTTCTAAAGGTGCTTTCCTCATCCAGATCTTTGAGGTCCTTGGCCCTTCAATGTCTGTTAAATCTCTCTGCACTAACATTCTTAGTCTTTCCCTGGTTTTTTACCACAGGTGACACCACTGAATCGTGCTGAGCAATACTGCATGGCCATACACTGAGTTTGAGTTGTAGGGGGCATCAGAAATACTGAGTTCTTGCCTGATATATGAGACACAAACAATCCGGCTCTGTTTTACTGACGACTGAATAGCTGGATTCTCCTGCCTTTGCTGGCTCTGAGCATGTATGAATGTACCCTTCCTTTCCTAGGTCAAGATTATACAATTGGAATGTAGGTCCCCTAACATGAATTGTTTCCAGGGGCCCTCTCCTGATTTAAAATGTGGGCTCAATGCAGCAAAGGTGATAAAGCAGTTTAGGAAGAGAAAATGTGAGTGTAGAAAGAATGGGAGGGAAAGCAGAGGTAAAATCAGTCCACATATTCTCCATTGCTTCCTTAAGTTTCTTTGTTGCACTTTATGCAATCCATCAGAAGCAATTAGAGCACTGAAGGTGCCATATTGCATATGACCATGGCCATGCAATTTGGTTAAAATCAGTGCAGGAAACTGAGGAATGGCACTACAGAGGGTAGGGCTGGAGGAGCAGTGTCCTTGCTCCAACCTTTGTCATCACAGGTGCAGCTCCTCAGGGTCCCAGATGTGTGCTACTCAGCCTTTACACCCAAATGTCCTAGAGAACCCTTCCCATTGCCTCATGTTCACTCTCTAGGGAAGCAGCCTCAAAAGGTTCTGAAGGTGAATATGCATGGGAATTTCCTCCTGAGGACATTTATAGACACTCTGTCCACAGACAACACCCTCAGCTGAGGGCAGCATACCAGCCTCAGTGCTCCCTGCCTAGACCCCAGAAGAGATCTAGATAGATCTAGAGATCTATCCTGAGGACAATTGTGGTCCTGGCCACTCTCTGTGGCTAGCAACTCATCCCAAGTGACCTTTTTACCTTGTTCTGTTTTATAGACCCATAAGACATCTGGGAGAGCAGAGATTTTGGCCCTGGGACACAGGAGAGATGATACCTGCAATGCACAGCAGCTGGAATTAACCTGCAAGACTCAGAGCAGGAGCTTGCTTTTTGGTTCCAAAGATATAACTGTCTATATTATATAGAATTTGCAGATTTTTGTGTTCTTTGTTTAATAATTTTAATATTAGTACTTCATGTTAAACTTTTATATTAAACTATATTTACTTGGTAATAATTGCTTTTTAAATTCATCTTGTAAAATAAACACACTAGGGAAAAGAGGTGGGAGGGAAAGAGAGGGAGAAGGGGAATTGCACGGAAGAGGGAAGGAGACCCTCATCGTTATACAGAATACATGTATGATGATGTGAGGGGGAAAAAAAGTGTGTCACATTAGATTGGGTAGAGACAAGTGATGGGAGGGGAGGGGAGGGGAAGGGGGAAAAGGAAGTTCAGCAGAATAAAATAGACATTAGTATTGCTGTATGTATATACGTGACTGCATGACCAATGTGATTCTGCAACCTGTACACTCAGAAAAAATGAGAAATTATACCCCATCTGATTCAAAAGTATGATATGTCAAGATCATTGTACTGTCATGTGTGTAAGTAACTAAAACAAATTAAAAAACACACACACACACACACACACACTAAACAGAGGAAGATGTTACTGAGGCAGATCTCAATGAATTACAAAGCAGTTACCTGGTGACCCCCATTATCATCAGTCCTCTCCTCCCATACCCCTCAGTTTGCTTTTTTGGTTATTTTTTAGATTGGTATTATAACATTCACTAAATTATTGATGTGGGTGAATAGATGCAATAAAGAAACAAATTATTAAATTGCAAGCTACGTTAAATCCCAACTAAATTTCATAAGTGTTTAATTAATTTATTCATTCATTAGCTAACTGAATCTCAAGTCAAGACACCCAATATAAGAAAGGGCTGGGAAAAAATTGGCAATATTCATTTATGAAAAATTGTGGTTTTACATTTTGTATCCTTTTTTCAATCAAGAACAATATTTTTGTAATATATCACATACATATAAAACAAGTTGGAAAACATTCATTACAAACTTGTAACAATGGCTTTAAATACATTAACTGACATGTTTCTCATTGAAAATAGGTTGGTTGCTATATATATTGCATGAAAACTACTAAGTTAATAAAGTCTAGACAAAATATAAATATCTGCTCTATGGTAACATATGAGCATCACTCCAATCTAACCATGCTAAAAGTTACATAATACTGTAAAAATGTCTTAAAAACTGTATACTTTAATAAGAAATAAATTCAATAAAAATGATAATACAGGGACTGGGATTGTGGCTCAGTAGTAGAGTACTTACCTCACACATGTGAGGCCATGGGTTTGATCCTAATATCCACATATAATAAATAATATAAAGGCATTGAGTCCATCTACAACTAAAAATATTTTTTTATAAAAGAATGATGGGCTGGGGTTGTAGCTCAATGGTAGAGCACTCGCCTAGCATACAAGAGGCACTGAGTTCGATTCTCAGCACCACATATAAATAAATAAAGTTCCATTGATAGCTAAAAATTATGTAAGAAAAAAAGAATGATAATACTGAGAACCAAGGCTTTCAGATTTCAAAATTCATGCTTATTTTCGGGTGATCCAATATTTTGTCAACTAAGTTTTCAAAATTTGTTTAAAGCCAACATTACTCATACATGTTACTCATCTATTATTTCATAAATTTATTTATTTAAACATCCAAAATATTCAGGTTAAATATATTTGAAATGAAGCTGAAAGAAATACTGGTATCTTTTTTTCACTGTGACCTCAAGTTTTTAAGTATTACAAGTTATTCAACCAACACAACAAAGTTAAAATCATAATGGCACATCATGCATTGTAAATAAAACAACAGCATGTGTAACACAAAGATAGAGCAGTGCCACATTAAATGAAAACTAGCTGATTACAAACAACTGTCTACTGCAGAGCATAAACTTAAAACAGTTCAAGTGAGAGAAGGTAATGGAGAGGTCACCATGAATGTGCCAACTGATGATTTTGCTGACTACTGTTGTCCAGAATGGAAATCAAAAAAAAATATATTTGTAAAAACATTGATAGGTATACAATTATCTCCAGTGTTAAAAAAATAAAGATTTCCAATGCATCTGCCTTCTCAGAATAGAATAAAGCTCTAACTTTTTCTGTCAACTGGTGTTTCAATCACACATAATTTTTACCTCTGAATTTTTTGGGTTGACATTGATTACTGTAACAACCAAAATTAGTCCATGATGACATGTTTTTAAAAACTTTTTAAAAACTTACTACTCAGATATTAGAACACTTATCAATTTTTTAGAGTATCAAATTTGTCAAATTTACATTAAGGTCATGTGGCACACATCATGTAATTCAAAGCCTCAACTCATTTGTCCCTGTCATATCTTCTTTCACACACACACACACACACACACACATACACAAACACACATTTCTTCATCAGTACTCTTGTGTAGTAAAAGTGTCTAGCTTTTGTTCATTTTTTCAATGCAATACACTTCTATCTACAATTTCATTACATGCATACAGCAAAAATAGCAATTATGGGTTTTACACCTTCATGGTAATTTTCTATACAGGGAGGTTTAAAACAGTACTTCAACATTTTTCCCAGTAATGTGACACAGAATTATTGTACCTTGTTCTCAAAATTTTAATAAGGAGATATAAAATACAGGTTCAATAATTTTAATTCAAGTATCCATCGTTTAAAAAATAGTGTTGCAGTGTTGTTCTTTGCATTACTTTTAAAACTTTTAAAGTTTTTCTCTCATGGCACAATCTTCTAATACTTCATATATGAGAGGCAATTTTTTTTAAAAATTGCAACTTCTGCCCTTGGAAGGGCTCTGTAGTGACTGAATGACATATGAGAATTTTTTATTGATTTTATATATTTACATATATGATAATGAAATGCATTCCAATTCTTATTACACACACAGAGCACAATTTTTCTATCTTTGTATATTAAGTATGGTCACACCAATTCATGCCTTAACAAAATTACTTTGTGTGTGTGTGGTATTTTTTTGCATTACAATTCTTATCACACATATATACCACAATTTTTTCATATTTCTGGTTGCATATAAAGAATGTTGACCCCCAATTCAAGTCTTCATGCATGTACTTTGGATAATGATGCCCATCACATTCCACCATCCTTGCTAATCCCCTGTCCCCCTCCCTTTACCTCCCACCCCTCTTTCCTATCTAGAATTCATCTAATCCTCCCATGCTCCCCCTCCCTACCCCACTACAAGTCAGCCTCCTTATATCAGAGAAAATATTCAGCATTTGTTTTTGTGTGTGTGTGGATTGGCTAATTTCACTTAGCATTATCTTCTCCAACGCCATTCATTTACCTGCAAATGCCATGATTTCATTCTCTCTTATTCCTCTTATTTCTCAGTGCTCCCTGCCCAGAACCCAGGAGAGATCAGGGCCCAAATCATCTTGCTTATCATGAGGATAATTGTGGTCCTGGCCACTCTCTGTGACCAACAGAGTAAAATTCCGTTGTGTATATGTGCCACATTTTTTAATCCATTCATCCACTGAAGGGCATCTAGGTTGGCTCCACTGTTTAGCTATTGTGAATTGTGCTGCTGTAAACATTGATGTGGCTGTGTCCCTGTTGTATGCTGTTTTTAAGTCCTTTGGGTATAGTCTGAGGAGAAGGGATACCTGAGTTAAATTGTGGTTCCATTTCCAGATTTCCAAGGAATCTCCATACTGCTTTCCATATTGGCTGCACCAATTTTCAGTCCCACCAGGAATGTATGAGTATTTTTCCACATTCTCGCCAACATTTTTGTTTTTTGTCTTCATGAGAGCTGCCATTCTGACTGGAGTGAAATGATAACTTAGAGTAGTTTTAATTTGCATTTCTCTAATTGCTAGAGATGATGAGCATTGTTTTATATATCTGTTGATTGATTGTAAATCCTCTTCTGAGAAGTGTCAAAATTTTCAAGTCCTTGGCCCATGTGTTGATTGGGTTATTTGTTTTTTTGTGGGGTTTTTTTTTTTTGTGCTTAGCTTTTTGAGTTCTTTATATATCCTAGAGATTAGTGCTCCATCTGATGTGTGAGGGGTAAAAATTTGCTCCCAGGATGTAGGCTCTCTGCTCACCTCACAGATTGTTTCTTTTTGCTGACAAAAAAACTTTTTAGTTTGATTCTATCCTATATATTGATTCTTGGTTTTAATTTTTGTGCTATAGGAATCTTATTAAGGAAGTTGGGTCCTAATCCCACATGATGAAGATTAGAGCCTACTTTTTTCTCTATTAGTGCAGTCTCAGGTTTAATTCCTAGATTCTTGATCCATTTTGAGTTGGTCTTGTGCATGGTGAAAGATAGGGGTTTAATTTCATTTTGTTGCATATGGGTTTCCAGTTTTCCTAGCACCATTTTTTGAAGATACTCTCTTTTCTCCAGTGCATGTTTTTGGCACCTTTGTCTAATATAAGATAATTGTAATTTGGGGGGTTAGTCTCTGTGTCCTCTATTCTGTACCATTGATCTACCAGACTGTTTTGGTTTGAATAGCATGCTGTTTTTGATACTATTGCTCTGTAGTATAGTTAAAGGGCTGGTATAGTGGTGCCACCTGCTTCACTTATCCTGCTAAGGATTGCTTTAGCTGTTCTGGGTCTCTTATTTTTCCATATGAATTTCATGATTGCTTTTTATATTTCTATGAGGAATTTCACTGAGATTTTGATCAGTATTGCATTAAACCTATATAGTGCTTTTGGTACCATGGTCATTTTTATCATATTAATTCTGCCTATCCAAGAAAAAGGTATATCTTTCCATATTCTAAGATCTTCTTTGATTTCTCTCCTTAGGGTTCTGTAGTTTTCATTTTACAGATTTTTCACCTCTTTTTTGTTGATTCCCAATTATCTTATTTTTTTAGGTTATTGTGAATGGGGTAGTTTTTCTCATTTCCTTCTCAGATTTGTCACTGATATACAGAAATGCCTTTGATTTATGGGTTTTGATTTTATATACTGCTACTTTGCTGAATTCATTTACTAGTTCTAGAAATTTTCTGGTGGAGCTTTTGGGGTCTTCTAGGTATAGAAGTCCTTAGTTAATAGTGCTAATTTAAGTTCTTCTTTTCCTATGTGTATCTCTTTAATTTCTTTCATCTGTCTAATTGCTCTGGCCAGTGTTTCAAGAACTATGTTGAACAGAAGTGGTGAGAGAAGGCATCCCTGTCTTGTTCCAGGTTTTAGATGGAATGCCTTCAATTTTTGTCTGTTTAGAATGATGTTGGCCTGTGGATTAATGTAGATAGCCTTTAACATGTTGAGATATATTCCTATTATCCCTAGTTTTTCTAGTGTTTTGAACTTAACTGGATGTTGTATTTTGTCAAATGCTTTTTCTGTGTCTATTGTGGTAACCACATGATTCTTATATTAAGTCTATTGATGTGGTGAGTTACATTTATTGATTTCCATATGTTGAACCAACCTCGCATCCCTGGGATGAATCCTACTTGATCATGGTGCATGAACTTTTTGATCTGTTTTTGTATTCAATTTTCCAGAATTTTATTGAGAAATTTGCATCTATGTTCATTAGACATATTGGTCTGAAGTTTTCTTTTTTGATGTGTCTTTGTCTGGTTTGGGGATCAGGGTGATATTGGCCTCATAGAATGAGTTTGGAATGACTGCCTCTTTTTCTATATAGTGAAATAAATTGAAGAATGTTGGTATTAGTTCTTCTTTAAAGGTCTTGTAGAACTTGGCTGTGTAACCATCCGGTCCTGGGCTTTTCGTGGTTGGTAAGCTTCTGATGGCGTCTTCTATTTCCTCACTTGATATTGGTCTGTTTAAATTGTGTATATTTTCCTGACTCAATCTGGGCAGATCATATGACTTAAGAAATCTGTCAATGCCTTCAATGTCTTCTATTTTATTGGAGTTTAAGATTTCAAAATAATCTCTAATTATCCTCAGTATTTCTGTAGTGTCTGTTGTGATATTACCTTTTTCATCATGTATGCTGGTAATTTGAGCTCTGTCTTCTCTTCATTAGCGTGGCTAAGGGTCTGTCAATTTTATTATTTTTTCAAAGAACCAACTTTTTGTTTTGTCAATTTTTTCAATTGTTCCTTTTGTTTTGATTTCATTGATTTCATCTCTCATTTTAATTATCTCTTGCCTTCTACTGCTTTTGCTGCTGATTTGTTCTTTTCCTAGGGCTTTGAGATATAGTATGAGGTCATTTATTTTTTTACTTTTTCTTCTTTTAAAAAATGAACTCCATGTAATGAATTTTCCTTTTAGTACTGCTTTCATAGTGGCCCAGAGATTTTGATATGTTGTGTATATGTTCTCATTTACTTCTAAGAATTTTTTAATCTCCTCTTTGATGTATTCTGGAACCCATTGTTCATTCAGTAGCATATTGTTTAGGCTCCAAGTGATGGAGAAATTTTTGTTTTTTATTTTGTTGTTTATTTCCAATTTCATTCCATTAAGATCCAATAAAATGCATGGTAGTATCTCTAACTTTTTGTTTTTGCTTTGTGGCATATTATATGGTCTGTTTTTAGAGAAGGATCCATGTGCTGCTGAGAATAAAGTGTATGCACTTGGCGCAGGTTGACATATTCTATATACGTCAGTTAAGTCTAAGTTATTGATTGTGTTATGGAGTTCTATAGTTTTGTTTTCTGTCTCGACCCCTCGCCGGCAAGGGAAAACACGACACAGGATTCTTCTTTCAGCAGTTTATTCAGGCCTTGATTCAAGTATCATCTTCTAGTGACCCCCCGCCGAGCGCCCAAGCACAGCCTAATAAAGCCTCCCGCATACCAATCCTAAGCTGCCACGTGGACCTTTCTCATAGGGTGGGAAGGGATTGCGTGCCAATTCTCCATATTAGGAGTTGTTTATCACAGGCCACAGTGGAAGCCGGCGCCATCTTCTAATGGCGGCCACGGTCTAATTAGAACAGCTCACCACAGTTTTCAACTTATGTTTGGAAGATCTATCCAGTGGTAAGCGAGGTCTGTGTCACCCAAGATTATTGTGTTGTGGTCAATTTGACTCTTGAACTTGAGAAGAATTTGTTTGATGCTCATAGCTGCACCATTATTTGGGGCATATATATTTATGATTGTTATGTCTTATTGGTGTAGGTTCCCTTGAGCAGAATGTAATGTCTATCTTTATCCCTTTTGATTAACTTTGACTTGAAGTCTACTTTATTTGATATGAGTATGGAAACCCCTGCTTGCTTCCACAGTCCATGTGATTGGTATGATTTTTCCCAACCTTTTACCTTCAGTCTGTATATGTCTTTTCATATCAGATGAGTAACCTGGAGGTAGCTTATTGTTGGGTCTTTTATTTAATCCAATCTGCAAGCCCATGTCTTTTTTTGGTGAGTATAAGCCATTAACATTTAGGGTTACTATTGAGACATGGTTTGTATTTCCAGCCATATTTGTTTATTTTTGTTATTTAACTTGGCTTGGTTTTCCTCTTTGATTAGTTTTTCCTTTACTGCACTACCTCCCTCTGTTGATTTTCATTGCTGTTTTTCATTTTCTCTTCACGAAATATTTTGCCAAGGATGTTTTGCAGTGCCAGCTATAAATTCTTTTAACTTTTGTTTATCTTGGAAGGTTTTCATTTCATCTTCAAATCTAAAGCTTAATTTTACTGGATACAAGATTCTTGGTTGGCACCCATTATCTTTCAGAGCTTGATATATATTGTTCTAGGATCTTCTAGCTTTCAGGGTCTGGGTTGAAAAATCTTCCTTTATCCCAGTTGGTTTTCCCCTATATGTAATCTGTTTCCTTTCTCTTGTGGCTTTTAAAATTCTCTCCTTATTCTGTATGTTGGGCATTTTCATTATACTGTGCCTTGATGTGGATCTGTTGTGATTTTGTACATTTGGCATCCTGTAGGCTTCTTGAATTTGGATTTCCAATTTATTCTTCATGTTTGGAAAGATTTCTGGTATTATTTCATTGAATAGATCGTATATTTCTATGATTTGGTCCTCTATGCCTTCTTCTATCCCAATAACTCTTAAATTTTAACTCTTAAATAATTCTGAAATTTAAAAAAAAATAGTGTTAGACTTTTGTTCTTTGCATTACTTTTAAAACATATTCTTAAGTTTTTCTCTCATGGCACAATCATCTCATACTTCATATATGAGAGGAAATATATTAAAAAATGCACCTTCTGCCCTTGGAGGGCACTGTAGTGACTGAACAGCATATGAAATTTGAATACTTTTCAAATCACTTCACCAATGACTTGCCTGACTGAGTTCATGGTTGTTGCATCAGCAGACAGTTCATTCAGAGAGAGTGTGACTTTGCTATGAGAAGAAAAGTTTCCTAGAAGTCTTTCACAGTCACTCCCTCTGTCACTGTGTAGTCAAGGGCCATCTGTCTCCCATGGAAGCCTACTTACCATTCTCTTGGGGTAAGACATTGAAAGAAGATCAATGCTTGGAATGATTTGGGCCCTAATACTTTACTATTATTCAGTACAGGTTCTAGAACCACTTTCATCCACACAGGGGTAGAGTTGGTAGACAAAAAGCTGAGCTGGAAGACAATGTTTTATTTGTCTTTTGTTTGCTTAGATGGTAAGACAAATGAACAAACAAGTCCCTCATCTTGATGCACTGATCACAGGCAAGCAAAGGCAATGACCACTTAAGTGATCAGCAGGTAGGCTGGTCAGGTCATTATTGGGCAAAGAGTTCAGAGATCAGAAGTTCATAGGTTAGTTGCCAGTGTCAACTCACAATCATTTGGAAAGGATGGACACACATATCATGCCTTCGAACTTTAGTAGCACTGCACCTCACACACCATTGGGTTCAATAGGGTACTCAAGGACTGAAGTGGCTGGTGCCAACGTGTAAGGTATTTTTAGGGTGTGTAGATCAACCCAGCCTCTGTCCCTGGAGGGACAATCACAGCAGTAGTGTGAGGAGTTCCTTTTGGCATGACAGAGGTCTGTATTTGTCTGATCAAAGGCATTATAGTAGGGTCAGCTGGAGAAGAGTACTCAGGGTCACTGGTGAGAGAAAAGGTGCAGCCACAGTTATGATCCTTGGAGCAGCCTGGACTGTTGCCACAAGAGAAAAGACAAGGTCTGGCGATTTAATGTTGGCATCTCTGCAGGTGTCATTCAGAATCAGAAGCTCCATCAGCTGCATCTTCTTCACTTCACCCAATACAGTGACACATCATGGATGTACCTTGTTCTCAAAATTTTATTAAGGATGGATAAAATTAAGGTTCTATAATTTTAACTCAGTTTGAACGGTTTCCCCTTCTGCTGCAGGTCCCAGTATTTGCTTCACTTCTTAACTGCTGTCGTTAGTTTTACTTTGCTCTATTCTGAGCACCTTCCACAGTGATTAGTACATCTGAATCATGTATATGCTCCCAATTCAGTTTTGTTCTATTTGCTCCTCCTTCTCTTTATCTCTTACTGAGCCTTTGCCTCAGGCCATTGTTTTACATCCATTTTCTGCCTCAAGCTCTTTAGCTGAAAATCCTCTGGGGCCAAAGATCCTACCAAGAAAATTAAAATCTAGATATTTAAATTTTTTGAATTTTTTTTACACAAATAGAGCACAACTTGTCATTTCTCTGGTTGTACATGATGCAGAGTCACTCCATTCGTTAAATCATACCATACAAAGGGTAGTAATGTCTTTCTCATTCCACCATCTCACCCCCACACACCCTCCCCTCAACCTCCTCTCCTCTGCTCAATCCAAAATTCCTTATTCTTTCCTTGACTCTCCCCCAGAATATTATGGACCTGATCCACTTATCGGAGAATATATATGGAACTTATTTTGTTCCATGATAGTCTCCAACTCTGTCCATTTATCTATCAATGCTATAATTTCATTCTTCTTTAAGGATCAGTAATATTCCACTCTGAATATGTACCAGTTTGTTTATACATTCAACTGTTGAAGGGCATCTAGATTGTTTCCATGGTTTACCTACTATGAATTCAGCTGCTATGAACACTGATGTCACTGCATTACTATGGTGTGCTGATTTTAAGTCTTTTGCATATACACCTGGGAGTGGGAAAGCTGGGTCAAATGGTGGTTCCATTAAAAGTTTTCTAAGGAATCTCCAATCTACTTTCCAAAGTGGTCACGCCATTTTGCAGTCGCAAAAATCTGAATACTCTTTTACAGACACATTTAGTTTCTCTCATAACTGAACAATGGGTCCCACATAATCAGGTAATTTTGCACTCCTTTTCTTTTTTGTACTGCCATTTAATGTGTGTACATGTCTTTCAGGTACGCTGCTAATTTCTTCCTCTGTCAACCTCTGGAGGTGGCTGAAGATCCTGCAGAATTTGGACAGGCTGCTCAAGAGCTTCTTGTCCTTCACCAACTGCATCAGGTTATCTGGGATTACCATTTCTCCTGACCGTATTCCAGGCTCCACAGATCACTTCACCCAATGCCACGGCACCAGCACCAGACAGGAGGAATGGGCAGGGGCAACCCCTGGGCACTGTCTGCTGAGGACCCAGTGTGCCTCTCTGCACTAATCCCTGCTCTGGGCCCAGAGCTGAGGCCTATGGAGGCTTGTATATGAGCTACAGTGAAAGTTGAGGAATGTGTACATATTCCACTGTGAGGAGATACAGTGATATATGCCACAGTGGTTCTGGTGGCCCAGCTGTATGGACAATCTTATCCCCTAGATGTATGCTAATAGAGGAATTGGTGATAGGAGACAAAATCTGCTGTTTAGGGCAAGCCCTGAAGAAGAATCCTAATGTAGACCATGGGAGTTTGGGAACAGTCATGTTACCTGCTGTAGAGAATTATACACCTTTTGAATTACAGCTCATGGTGCAAAGCCTGTTGCTGGTAGGTACAAAACAATACCAGTCATCACTTGAACATGAGGCCAGAACTGTGTGATTTACCAGTTAGAAGGTCAAGGAGGCTCAGCATAGTGGATAATTTGCATCTGGGAAGGAGCAAGAGCAGGGTTCCCTCCCAATACTCCACATGGGCACATGGTAAAGGCTCCATATCTCCAAGTTTCCAGTACCAGACACTCTCCCAGGAGTCCTATGTATGTCCCATGGGTGGAGATGAGGCTTTGGGTACAAGGTGAGTGTGACACTACTGCTACCTGAGGGCTCCAGTTCAACAATGTCTAATAATAATACAGTGAAAGCTGATTATGCAATGTCTCCTAACCACATTAAAATTAAAAAGGCATGCATAATTATTTTAATAATGTTATATAACCCACTATATCAAAGAAGTATGTATCATTTCCACAAAGATTGGATGAACATTATTTATGATATAATTTACATTCTTTTTCTCATGTCGTTTCTTTGAAATATGTTACATGTCAATTTAGACAGTAAAATTTTCTCAGAAACATCTGCTCTGTTTTCTATTTTCTCATTTACATTTGTTAAGGTAGATTTACTTAACCAAATAACCGAAGCATGATTGGTAATTTTCTAACCATTGAGTTGTTAACAAAAATAACATTTACCCTTTGATATTTACAACCACACAATGTAAATGCGATTCGTGTTTTTTAGAATAAATTCAACTTTGAAGGAAAATTATGTTTGTTTCAAAACTACAGTTTGACCAACTATCTTATGAAAGTCCATAATTTAAGTAATACACTAATATAACACTTCTAAATCTATATAGTATAATTGCTTAAGTTTTTATTTCTTCTGTTTAGATATACATGACAGTAGAGTGGTATATATATATATATGATTTACCATTCTTGTGGTTATACATGATGCAGAGTTACACTGGTTGTGTATTCATATATAAAGACAAAAGTTATATAAATAATATAATTTAGGGGTATAAAAAGCAATCTTTTCATTGTTCACTGTTACAAGCTCCTGCTATTGTTATGTTTGTGTTCATAGAAATGCAATGTGGATTTTAAGTGACTATTTTGATCACCATGCTTTTAGCAAAAAGAAAATAAACTCTGTATTTGCAAAGTCATGAAGGTATTTTGATGCCAGGTCATAATCACCAAAGAATGACCTGAGAAAGAATGATCCTGATGATGAGGTGGATCTTAATTCAATTGGTGTGTCTCAGGTGGCTTCCTTCCCTAGACACACATGTTTTCCCAAGCAGCTCATGAACAAAATGCCCATACTTTCATGAAGAGAGATTATTCATGTGGTCATGAAAATGACCACTCACAGAGGTGACCTGCCTATAGCCAGGTAGCAGCAGCAGAATCCAACCCTGAGTTCTAATATGAGGTTATTTCCTATGGGAAGCAGCTAGGTACCTCAGAGCAGATTGATGACACTAGACCTTTCATCATGGCAGACTGATATTAGTTCTCAGTGAAATAGGCATTTACCATTGAGAGACCTTGTTTTTCTTGCCTGCAGTGCTTCTGCCAAAACAGTTATCCATGGACTTAGTGAACAGCTTAACCACCATTGTGGTATTCAACATGGGTCTTCTGAGCACAATGCTTATGTCACAGCCAATAAATCAGGTCATATTCCTGCCATTACTACCCTTACATTTCCCCAACATTCTAAAACACCAGGTCTGACAAAAAGGTTGACTGGCTTTTGAGGAGTCAAAGGTGAATCCTGGTGAGTGGTTATACCCATATTCAATATATGATGTTTGTGGCATAGGCAGGATTCCTGGAATTGGAATGAGAGCATGGGAATGGGAGTGCTCCACTAGTGACTCACTAGCACAATGTTTGTTTCCCATTTCTGTAATTCAACCCTATATTTGTCTAGTGCAGAGGACTTAGTTCCAAATGGAGGACACAAGAATGACTGCTGTAACCTGTGTCCAAGCCTCCCTTTTTCTACTCATAACAATTAATCACTAGACCAAGTTGGGGCTATTGGGACATGATTGGTCTTGATAATCAGGGGAATTAAGTTGCCACTGCCGACTCAAATAAGGAGACAATGCATGGAAAGAAGCATTTCTCTAGTCCTTCCTTGGACTGTAGTTAAGATCAGAATACCAACACAATCCACTTCAGCAGGGCTATTGCTGCACCAATGTTGTCTGCAGTGGTGATTTGGGCCATTCCACCTGGCACTACTAGCTAGAGATCAACACTAGCCAAAGCAATTTTGGTGGTCAAGGGACTTAGAAATGGGTAGTGAAGAAAGTATCAATGATGATCACAGGAATTAGAATTCTATGGGAAAATATTTATTTTAATGTGAATGTATTTGAATATGTTTTCCTTCCTCTGTCTGATCGTAGTGTCATCTAACATGGATGTGTTAAAAATAGGTAACTTTAGCCAAGCATGGTGACACATGCCTGTAATCCCAGCTTCTCAGGAGCCTGAGGCAAGAGGATCATGAGATCAAAGCCAGCATGAACAAAAGCAAGGCACTAAGAAATTCAGTGAGACCCCATCTTTAAATAAAATACAAGATAGGGCTGTAGATGTGGTTCAATGCTCTAATGATTCTGAGTTCAATCCCTGGTACCAAAAAGAAAAAAATTAGCTAACTTTATATTTCAATATTTAATTTACAGGATATCAAAATGGAGGGAAATGAACATACTTGAGGTCAAAAAGTATATTTTATTATATTATTGGGAAAAGATTTGGTGGTTTTTTGGATAATTTTATCTTAGTAGATGTGGCCTGGATATCATATGGATATGGGAATGAGTTTCTGGTTAACACAGGTGGGATATGGTGCCTTTTTTAGTTACAAATTTCATAGCTTCAGTTTATTTCTCAAAATTGATTATGTGTATATTTTTGGTAGTAGGAAGAATGTTTTCTGTTATACTAGCCATGAAGGATAAAAGTGAAGCCCTGCAATCCTGTGACTCATGCCTGCATATGTGTATCTATTGAGCCACTACATAGAGAGGAGACCTCAGGTTGTTCACATGTCCTTGGATTAACCTCTAGCATGGTTCTTTTTTTTTTTAAGAGAGAGTGGGAGACAGACAGAGAGAGAGAGAGAGAGTGAGAGAGAATTTTTTAATATTTATTTTTTAGTTTTCGGTGGGCACAACATCTTTGTTTTTGTATGTGGTGCTGAGGATCGAACCCAGACTGCACGCATGCCAGGCGAGCGTGCTACCGCTTGAGCCACATCCCCAGCCCTCCAGCATGGTTCTGATACTTCAATTCTTTCATAATCCATAGTAACTAGCATGTCTGACTCTATTTTCATTTTACCAAATGCAAGAAATGAGTGGTACTAGATGGGGCATCTGGATATTTACCACAGAATTTAGCAGCATAGAGCAGCTTTCTGAGTATAGAATGGCCTTCCTGGTCCATGATTAGTCAGATATTTTGCTGATGTGGTGAAAAACCAAACAAGAACAATTTAGAGGAGGAATTTTTTTTTTTCGACTCATGCTTTCAGAGGTGTCAGTCCATATATGGCCATCTCCATTGCTCTGGGCGCAAAGTGAGGTAGAATATCATAGCCAGATGACATGGAAAAGAAAAGCGACTTGAGTCATGACCAGAAAGCAGAGAGACCTCAGCTCACCAGGAACAAAATATAAACCCCAGTGTCCCATCTGCAGTGATAACCTCATTCAGCCATAGTCTACCTGCATATAGTTACCACCTATATCATTGGATTAACCATGGATTAGTTTACACCTCATAACCTCTTCATTTTTCCTCTCAAGATTCTTGCATTGTCTCACACATGAGCTTTTGCAGGACACCTATATCCAAATCATAAGAATCCCTGAATGCCCATGTGGGAGATCTCTCTTCATTGATTTCTGTCCTCAAATGCAAGGCACAGCTGGGCTTTCTGAGACCTCTCTCATTCATCTCTAGATTTGGGGGGTAAGTGTGTGTTTGGTCACCATGCAAATTATGAATCCTCTGGGCATAATACTAATAGGAAGCCACTCAAATAAACAGTGGGGACAAAAGAAGAGTCTGAGGATTTGGAGGTTCCGCATTCAATTTCCTTCAAGCTGCTTTGGGCAAAGTATCACCCTTGACTTCCCTGAACAATGGTTATAGTCACTTTCCAGTTGTTGACACCTTTGCCACTCTTCCAATTCTTCTGAGCTGTTTGTTTGGTTTTTTTTTGTTTGTTTGTTTGTTTGTTTTTAATCTGGGTCTAGTTCAGATGGTCTGTTGCCCTTCCATGTTCCCGTCCATGGGCAGGGCAGCTCCCTGCCGAGAGACCATTGATGACAAATGCCTCGGCATAAGGTCACCATGGACCCTCACATTCCTCATAGTTTTCTCAGTAGCTTTGGTTTCATCTTTGGCATTTCATTTAATGTTCCTCTTGTTGTTGACAAGCTTTTATACATTTCACATGTTATACATTGTTTACTTATTCAACTGCCTTCTTTTATGGATTTACTACCAATTTTAGCCTCAAACATTGTGTTTGACACATCTCATTCTGCAATGTACCATTAATAGCCACATTTGTTCTTGTTTTTAATCATCCATGTTTTATGTGGCATGTCTAAAAGCACCAGAATTCAGCCCTGATGGACAAAACAACTTTAGGTCCCTTATTGTCTGTGAAGTTAATCAGAGTCATAGTTTCTAGAGCTGAACTCTTAAAGATGATTTGTCAAGGATTCCTCAAGCAGAGAGGATCCTGCCTCTGAACCAAGGTGAATTCCAGGTTCAGGGCTATGAATTGAGTCTGGTGAGAGTCAGTGTCACTTTGAGAGTCTCCTCAAGGAGCCTGTCCATACTCCATGCAGGGAGAAGCGAACAAGTGCTCCCTTCACTCATTCAAGACCACATAGAAAATTCTTCCTGAGGTAAGGTATGTATGGCTGGAGGTGGGAGGAAATGCCAGAGAAGAATGTGCAGGCATCTTTGGAAGACCTTAGATAGAGAAGCCTTCCCAGGGATGACTTCTGGACAGTGGTAAATCATTCCCTGAGATTTGCAGGAGGCACATGCAGTCATGCTGGGAGAAGGAAGTAGACCCTGGGAGCTCCATCTTCTCACACTGTGCTCCCTCCTAGAGAATCTGGACCTCAGCATGTTCTTCCTAAGGAAATTCAACTAGCATGGTCTGCCATGCTTACACATACAATTAGCCTCCTTCAGTACATTTCCCAGGTGAGGTCCTCTCTATGCCTTGGCTCTTGCCAGTGTCCTGGGGGTGACTTTGTGTTAGTATGACCCTCAGAATGTGGTCACTGCAGCCCCAGATACAGTTTAAACTCTCCTGATGTCCATTCAGGGACTGAAGTTGGACTCCTCCTGTTCACCCCCAGGGTTGCCTATGCAACCCCAGCTTCTCTCCTGGCTTCCTCTGAATGCCAGGAGACAAATGCACTGACACTTGCTGGTTGAGGATTAACAGAGTAGCAGTGCCCCTCCTGAGGACCCCAAATCTTCTGTCACTGGAGAGCCTGTCGTCAGGATGTCCAGCCTCACTCTGTTCCAGTTGTGCCAAAATGTACCCTGTCCTATGTCTCAGATTGGTGGCATTCACAATGCATGGGAAGTCATGGCAGGTCAAGTTCCTGTTACTAGGGGCTTTGTTTCTGTTAGAAGACAATCCATCAAATGCAAGCCTATCTCCCCACATGCAATAGTTTAGAGAAATTTTGTCAAACCTTGTGCAGATGCAGGCTTCTTAGGTACTGAGAAAACAAGACTCATGTGTTCCAATTAATGTCATCACAGATAGTAACAGACTTCTGCCAATGTGCTGTTTTCTGCATGTGTTTTACCTTTTTGTAAGTTCCTCACCGCTCCACTACCATCTTCCATTGTGATTGGTTTATTTTTTCCCAATAATTCCACTTTAGTTACCTTTCATATCCTTTTATCTATATTTGAAATTTATTTTCATAGTGGTTCTACTATGAGTCACGACCATAAGAAAGCGACAGTTGCTTTACACCAACTACTTTACATCAATACCAACATAGTTTGCAATGATGCTGCCTGAGTTCTATTACCATGTTCCCTCTCCTCCTACCCTCATCTATTCTTGCATATGATGCTGTTGTCACAAGTATGATGTGCATATTGGCATTCTTGTGCTCATTTCCATTCTTGATTCAAACTATGAACATTTTTCTCCTGTCTTTTCATTCATATGGTAAAATGGTAATTATTTCAGGTGTTTGTTAGAATGATGGAAAGCTAACACAACAAGAATGTAGAACCACAGCCTAATCCCTGCATTCCCCCCTCCTGTAGCTGCCCCTGCAGCCTTCCACTGGATTCCAGGCCTCCTCCCTGCAGAAGAGCTTCAACTAGTTCTGGTCTTCAGTTCCTGCTGGTCTCTGCTGCCCCCTATTGGACTCAGGGAGCATTCTAAGCAGTTGGATGGAGAGTTTGAAGTTAAAGAATTGAAATTGCCCTAAACACCACCATTGGGTTCCAGGCTGACTCCATCCCAAGTATAAAGTGCCTGGTTCTCTCAGGTCTCTGGCTTGTACTGGTCAAGTGCCAGGACACAGACTTTACACAAATACGCTCTGTGTCTTAACATGAGAAACCCTCCCTCTCTGTACCCCCACTAACTCATCAATATAAGAAACTAGAAGATCCTTGCCAGGATGGTAAGTCTTGTACCTGAGGGAGAGCTATGAAAGGGTCTACTCATATCACCAAAGATCACCACAAGTGCCAGGGTTCTTAGGTTCTCAGAGGCTTCTCCAAGAGGACTTGGATCTAAAGAACTAGACTCTAACTGAGGATTGTGAGACTCAGAACCATTGTTATGCCCCCAGACAAATTCTCAGTCATCCTCTGCCTCAGAATCCCCAATTCCCCATTCTGCAGTGGGACAATCATGTGACATGAGAAGAACCATTGGGGATAAAATGGAGCAGAAAGCTGAAGACACCTGGGCCTAGGAAAGATGAGTATCCTATAGCCACAGACATAGTCTCTAAGGTCTGTGAGTAGAAATCAGGCAGCTGTAGGCTATAGCAAGTCCTTCTGACAGAGGAGCAACTAGAAAGGCATACCTACTCCTTTTCCCCAGGAGAGACAAGCCAGGCTCCAGGGACACTGAGAAAAGGGCCAGCTAGACCCAGACTCCTTTGTCACTACCAGAATTTAGCTCTCAGTGTATGTCAGTCTGGAGAAATGGAGGGTGTGGACATCTAGAGCTGCAGCTGCAACAGCTAGGGAGATCCCCTGCCCGGTCCCCTGAGAATTTCCCAGGATCCAGCCAGACCCGGATTTCCGAATTTCTGAGTGTGGCCACCATGTGAGGATGTGGTCTGTGGTGAGACAGCTGCTGCAGGTGCAGGAGCTGGAGGGGGGAGGGGACTTGGGACTGGGTGATGGTATAGCTGGGGATGCTATGTTTAGGGACCGTCCCTTTTTTTCTCCCTGAAACCTGGGACAGTCCCTGGGGGAAACCACAGCTTCTAGATCCTAAGTAGTTAGAGAGTCATGCCCTTATGGGGGTGCTGTGGAAGGAACAGCTGTAGCCCAGACTCCTAGGATGCAACCTGCCACCAATCTCCAAGTTGTGAGGAGTCCAAGGCCAGAGGCAGGAGTGAGACATGTACCCTAACAGGAGAGAAGCTGAACTGGCTCGGGAAACTCCCAGGGGTTGCCCACTGAGCCCTGCAAGACATCTTTTATGCCACCTTGTTCATCTACAAGGTCAGTGACATGTGGGGTTTATTAGCACCAGTCCTGGCCCTCAGGAAAAAAAAAAAAAAACATTGTGCAATGGAAAGATCCAACCTGGAGATCCCTGAAATCTGATCTGATGAGTTAAGAAAAATCATTCAATTATGATTACCATCCTTCACTTTATCTCTTTCTTCCTTCTCTTTATGATCATCATTGATAATTGTGAAGGTTCTGAGACTTTATCATATTTTCAAACTAAAATGCAAGCCAGCCACATTTTCACAGATGCTGCAGAACACAAAAGACTCCTAGATCAGAGACAAAGAACAGATTGTCACTCACAGCAATAGCAGGTGCCCAAACAACAGCATTTTCTTACGCTGTTTTCACAAAGCCATGCAAAGAAGGTCAGGTGACATTTGTGCACCTGAGTTGAGCACCCCAAATCTTTTATTTAGTACAGCAAGCCTACCTGTTCTCTGCTCCAAAGGGAAATACTCTCTCTACCTTCCAAGGTTGCTCACTTTGCAAACATCTTGAAAATACAGTCCAGAATGAAGGTATTCAACACTTTGGCTCAAGAAACATGAAGAAATGCAGAGCCCCATTAACATTTTTTTCCTGACAACCATGATCTATACCAACAATGGGAAATCCCATTTCCATTACCACATCCCATGGATATGACTAGACTGATTTTCACCAAATGTAGCAGGAATTTTGATTAGTTTATAACTCAAAACACGGACCAAGCAACTCCTCAAAGAAGTCTTTCAGAAAATTTACCTTGGTTGGTCTTAGCAGATCCCTTTAATAATTGCTAAAACAAAACAAGACAAATTCCCACAGGGCTGCAGCTATGAATTTCAAGGGACGCATTTAAGATCTTATGGTATAACAAGATAATTATGGTTGACAAAAATTCATTGTATATTTCAAAGTAGCTAATAGAGAGGATTTTGAAAGTTCCCCACACAAGAAATTATAAACGTTTGAGGCAATGCATTTGCCAATGAGCCTGATCCAGTCATTTTAAATATATGTATAAATATAAATACACAAACTTAAATATCACATTGTAACCCATAAATGTGTACAGGTATTATTTATAAATTAACATTAAATGTTTTTCAATGAATTTCCTGGCAGAAAAATCAACAGGAAAACAAAAAAACAGATCCACACTGCAGTCCTAAGAGTGGCAGAGCAGGGAGCTTTCTGATCAGGATCTAAAGTCCAAAGTCCTACGGATCTCAGACATTTGTGTACTAGTCTTCAGGGCATCAGAGTTCAGAGAGGTGAAGGAGCCCAAATAGCAGCAGTGCATAAGTAAGGCAGAAGAAAGCTCTATTCAATCAGGTTCAGATTGGGCCCATGTTTAACTGAGCAGCTATCATAGGCCTGACTCTGAGATTTGAGTTTTCCATGCACTGAGCAGCCTGACACCATCTGGAAAACAGTGTCATCATCAACAAAGAATGTCCTGATGCCATTCAAAGACCAGGCTTCAAAATACAACTCTAGGCTGGTTGCCTCTTAGCCCTGTGGCATCATACAAGTAGGGAAACTTTCTGAGCTTCTACTTCTTCATATTCAAATAGGGGAGGATTGAAGTGTGTAAAGCACTCAGCCAGTGCTAAAGCATCACTATTGCCATTAAATTATGAATGATATAGCTTCCCCTCGATGCACCCCAACTCTAAGCCTGTGCCCATCCCCCTCCTCCTTTGGCTCAGCAGGGAGTCAGGCACAAGTCTTCCAGGTGGATCAAGGACTAGAAATGCAAGGAACAAGCTCATTCCTAGTTTCTAGCTCATCCTGCACCCCACTTCCTGAACAAACTTGGACCCTACATTCATCTTCTCTGGGTCTTAGTTTTCTCAACTGTAAATCAGGGATACTTGCCCTAAGGATACCCCAGGATTTATTCTGAACCCCAAAGTGAAACAGCAAACAAGGAAACCAGCATTCATCAGACACCTGCTGGTCGCAATAACCCTCATAACCTCCCTGATGCAGAAGAACATTCTCCCCATTTTACAGACAAGAAAACTGAAGCCCAGAAGTGACCTATGCCTGAAGGGACTCAACATCTTGATACCACCACTGCTTGTCTGGTGGGTACAGAATCACTCCCTGAAAGGAGGATCCTTTCCTGATTTGAGAGAGAGCCAGACAGGAGCAGGCCAGGCATGGCCAACCCAGCCAAGGTAGGATTGGTCTAAACTGGCCAGAGTGCAATGTGTAGGAGTTGAGCCTGGGGCCTGATCAGAAAAGCCACAGCCTTGTCCCCTCCTCCTGACATCAAGTCTTCTGGTGCTCCTGTTCCAACGAGTGCTCAGCCAATTTCCACAGCTTCTCTAGGCCCTTGGTGACAGTCCACAAACCCATGACGTCCTTGGGGAACTAAGGAAAGATGTAAAAGGTGGTTCAGGAGAGCCCCACCCAGAGCTACAGGGGTGGGGCCAGACAGGTGGCTGCCCCGAGGAGCAGTTGGGCCCTGGATCCTTATCATAGCAGGGCAGTTAGCAGATGTCTCTCTGCAGAAGACCCCCAGGGGTAACAGCCATGGGCCCTGGATCAGGCCAACTGAGGACAGGGACAAGAACCAGTCCAGGGTGAGGAAAGGGCCAAGAGCCTCATGGACCTGTATATACTCTAGCAGCCACTGCCATCAGGAGGACCAGGACTATACCCTCTATGGATCCCATGTCACAAGGGCCTCTGACCCTGAGAGCAGACAAGGCCCAGGGTAGGCCACTGGATACTGGACCCTCCTGCTGCTGCTGGACCTGCAGAGCCCTTGGAGCAAGTAAGGAGTCTTGGGGGAACATGGGAGTCTCAGTTGAAGCTGGGAATGGGTGGTAGAGGAGGAGGGCAGGAGAAGTGGCAAAAAGGGTGACAAAGTATCAGCCTGAGACACTGGCCTAAAGTGCTGATATTTTGTTCATTGTGGGTTTGTTTGAATTAATTTTCAACATTGTATTGAAGTATTATTTATCTTGGTTCCTCAGTCTTTTTGCACTAAGGATAGTGCCTCACTCACTCCCCCTAGTCCATTATTAGTATCTCCCATTTGCACAGGGTTCAGCCTTTCCACTCTTCCTCCTCCCCGCTTCTGCTTGGCTGTGCTCTGAACCCTTATGGTTTGGCTGAGCCACTGATGGTGGGAAGCAGGGATCCAGTCATCAGACCCTCAGCCAAGGATCCTCAACCAGGGCTGTATCCTGAGGTTGCCTCCTTCCCAGAGCTGTAGATGCATGACCATGTCTTGTATTTTGTGACAAAAAGGGAGGTGCTGGGCAGTGAACCCAGTGATTGACCCATGATAAGCCCCTCTCTACCACTGAGCTACATCCCTAGCTCTTTCCTATGATGGTGTAAAAGAAGAGGTTTTCTGCAAGCCCTCCCCCTCAGAATGAAGTGATGGTTTGGTTTGGTATCCCCAAAGGATGTGCCCTCACTGCCTTGTTCATAAACATTTCCTGGGAGCCAGGCCTGGATACAACAGAGAAAGCTGGCCTGCACCAAGGGACCTATCTAGTTATGGGGGACAAACTCGTGGTCCTTTCTAGGAGCCATAGAGTTAGAGAAGGGGTGCTCCCTCTGTGGGTTGATGCCCAAGCTGGTATCACAGATGAATGGGTGCTGGATAGTGATGGGGTAGCCCAGCAGACACACTAGAGCTTCACAGAGAGTGTAGGGCGTGGGCACCAAGGGAAGCAGGGAGCTGCTGGGCTGAAGCAGATGGAACCCCTAGGTCTGGTGCCCCAGACTAGGTTCTGCTGTCTAGGTGCAGGCTTTGGGGGATTTAAGTCAGAGTCAAACTTGTGCTTTGGAAAAACCGGTTGAGGTTTGGAGTCTGTTGTGAGGCCAGAATTGAGTCCAGGGACAGAGATAGAAGACAGAGATGGGGCAGCAGTGGGGGATCTGGGAGTTGGTGAACTGGGACCACAGACTGTTCCTAGGCATGGGGAGAATGCACTAATCCACATGCCAAAATTGCTATGAAATTGATGAATGAATTTAGAGCAATGATACCTGAGAGGAATGGGCACTTTCATGGACTGTTTATAAGGATTTCAGTGTACAACAAATTCAGCAATAGGCAGCAAGTCATGAAAGAAACTGGGCTTATCTACAGTGTGTAATTCCATTTCTCAAAATTTATCTTAAGGGAGAAAATAAAGCCATAACCAAAGATTTGCAAACAAGACCGTCTATCTAGCTTAATGTTATTAATAATGGGAAAAATTGGAGATAACACAAATATCCATGAGAAAGGGTGTGACAGAACAGTGTGGCATATCATAAAGCATCTTACACAAACCTTCAAAGTTATATTTGTAAGGTAGACTCTGGCAACAAGTTACTGCTTAATAATGTTATTTTAATAATGTCACGAAAAAGGAATCAATTTCATAAAAATTGTTTCTGAAGCATATTTATTAATAAGAAAATTCATTTTAAAAAGATAATTGTGTGCATTTTCAAAAGCCTATCTTTAAAATTTGAAGAATTTTTTAAAAAATTTTTTAAATTTTCCATAGTATGTCTCTGGCTGGTATAGTTTCACTTCATTTAAATTTTAGTTTTATAGCTTTCTGACTTTATGAAAATGTTCACACAGAGAAATATTGCATTTTTGTCATCTAAAATAATTCTAATAAAATAGTAACAGTTTTTATATATATATAAGTACTTTCCTCAAAAAAAAAAAAAAAGAGGGGCTGAGGTTGTGGCTCAGAGCACTAGTCTCCAACATGTGAGGCACTAGTTGCAATCCTCAGAACCACATAAAAATAAATAAATAAATAAAATGAAGGTATGTGTACATGTACAACTTAAAAAATATATAAAAAGAAAAGAAAGAAGTATATTATATACAGAAGATAAAAAGTAAATAGCAGACACTTTCTGTTACCCTCTCTCTCCTACCACCTTTCCCCGAAAACCTATTCCACTTTCCAAGGCCACTGTCTTGTTGGTCTGTATAGTTCAACTCTTTCACTGTATGTGCATTCTTGAAAACACACACACACACACACACTCACTCACTCAGGGGGAGAGAGTTGGTGTTGAGATTTTATTTTTTGAAAATAAAGTCATACTCTGTATATTACTCTAGAATTAGCTTTTTAAGCTATCTATAATTGATTTTTCTAGATTAGTCCATATGAATCTTTGGTATTCTCATAAATAGCTATCTAGGGAAAGTTTGTATGTACCAGAATTTTGTAATCATTCCCCTTTTAAGGGTCACTTCAGTTGTTTCCACTAGAAAATACGCAAGTGATGATGCATTAAAAGTCTGGGGGTGGGGAGTCAGTATAGTGTACTTCTATATCTCTAAAGATTAAATGCCTAAAAGTGGAAATTCTGGATCTCAGAGGAATTCCTTTGAGATTTTTTAGGTAGTTCCAAACTACTTCCAAAAGGCTGCTCCAATTTATACTCACTACAGTGAAAGACAGTGCCCTTTCTCCTACCTCCTTGCCAATAATGTGATGTTGTTGATCTTTCTTTACTTTACCCTTGTGTTAAGAATAAAGGGAATGTGTTTGATTTATTATTTATTTCATTATTGGTCAAATGTTTATCCTTTCTTATTTTTAACTTAGTGTATTCCTCCTGTGAATTAAGAAGTCATTATGTTGCCTGCTTTTTTACTCCATTGCTTGTATCTGATTATATTGTCTATAGAAACTTAACCCCTTGTTTAGAAAATGTGTTATAAATATTTTCCCTTGGTCTATTTTAGAACTTTTGTTTATGAGGTCTTCCACCATAAAGTGGTTGTTAAGCCTATTGTATCGCATTGGTTTAGCCTTTTCTTGATGGTTTCTGTGATCCATGCCAAGTTTAGGAAGGTGATTTTTATTTTGATATGATAAAATTACTCTTCTATTTTGTTCTAGTACTTCTGTTGGTTTGGTGCATATGTGTTTAATTTTATCTGGAGTTTGTGTGCATAGGCATATAACTTTTTTTATTTGTCAAATAGAAAGACATCTGTTGAATATAAATGAGATTTTTATCAAATGCTAAATGCTAAATGATGACTTATCACATTCTCTCTGTGGTTCTCCTGCATTCTTCTACTTTGTTTTGATTATTTTAGCTTTATGATGTGTTTTTGTATCTGCAAGGGGAAACAATGCATAATTATTACTGTTTTGCAAAATATCTTTCTTCCTGTTGAACTTTGGAATCAATTCCCTAATTCTCAAAAATCATTCTTTTGGTGTTATGTTTGTAATTTCTGGGAATACATGGTTGATTTGAGATGAACTGATACCTTTATAAAGCTCTGCACTTTTACCCAGGAACATGACATGCTTTCTATTCACTCACTTTTATGTTCACTAGTCAAGTAGTCTTGTATTTTATTCATTGAAAATCTAGTGTTATTTATTTATAAATCTTAGTTATGTGTTGGTGTTTCAAATATAATTTTATTGAAATTGAAAATTTCCCACAATTTCATATCCTAAAGTGTTACCTATGCAGCAGAGAATTCTATTCATTTTTACATGTCACTCTTATGTTCAGCCACTTTAATTCTTGTATGGGTTTTAACAGTTCAACTAATTCTCTTAAGTTGGTTGGTTTGTTTTTTAGTAGACTAGCACATCATTTGCAGGAAACATTTTCACTCTCTTTTCTTAATACTTACAACTTTTTCCCCCTTCATCTCCTTACAATGGGTAGAATCTGTTGAATATTGAAAACTGTGAGTGAGCAACTTTCCTGGTTTCTGCCACAAATGTTTTTTTTCCTTTACATATGAATGTTGTTGTAAATTTTGGAAGACACCTTTTAATGAGTTGAGGAAATTTCCTTGAATACCTTCATGCAAGGATAAATGTTTCCTCTCTTATTCAGAAACAAGAGTTGGGTTCATATTAATATTACACTAAAGTCTGACTTGCCCAAGACAGGAGGGGTATAGGACAGACTGAGAAATGTCAGAAGAGCCACTTATCTAGAATAGGGAGCCGGATCCCAGCCCCAAAGACATCCCACAGTGATTGAGATATGTCTTTTACACAAATTCTACACGAATTTCAAAGAATCTAGGTGCATGTCTTTAATACAAACATTGTCAAATAGTCCTGATGCTAAGGTTAAAAAATGGTGATCCCAATGCAATGAATAATCTTCCAATGTAATATAATATCTTTATTTATAAAGATAAAATCTCACTTGGCAAAGCCACCATCAATTCTTAGAGTATAACGTCTGCAATTTTCTTTTTATTTTTCTTTTGATTATCTTAACGGTACATTGTGTTGTGGTATAAGAATACACAAGGTGATTCAATCAGGGAATGACTAAGATGACTCCAGGCCATTGACTTGGAGACAAATTGCTGAAATGAGGACACTGCAGGGGATCAGATCTTCAAGGAAATGTGTTTAGTTGGAAGCTGTTGAGTTCCAGGTGCCTGCAAGACATTCAAGCAAAGATAGGTTCAGGAATCAAAATATATGTAGATCTGTGGCTGAGAAGAAATGTCAGAGCAAGAAAGAGGAATCTGGGACCTCTGGGCAATTGTGGAGTGCATCGTAAGACTCAAATCAAAAAGAGAGGGAAGAGTACAGAGGAAAAAGCACCTGGTAATAGTCTAGGGTCATCAGCAATGCATGGGTCAGAGAGAAAAGGAAGCTATGTGAGCAAGAGAGTGGGCCATCTCCACAATCAATGAGAAGAGAATGACCAGAAAAAAGGGAACTCCTGCAGAGACCTCAGGCTACTGGGAAAGACCTACAGATTGAGACAAGGGCCTTTTAGATCTTGACATAAGAAGTTTCAGGAAAATATGAGGGTAAGAGCTAAGGGAGTCCTACCATGTTCCAGCATGCAAAACAGTGCCTGGGGTAGATGGGTGTTTCATAGGAATTTTGGATAGATGGATGAATGGATGGATAAATGGAAGTATGTATGGATACAAAGAGTGGTCTGAAATATCAGGGAAGGTTTCATGAATGTGGTGGGACTGTGCTATGTCTCCACAGGTAGAAATGCAAGTAGAAGAGTCTCCATGTGGAGGTGCCTTAAGTCAGGCATGACCCAGTGTCAGTGGGTCCAGGGAAGAAACTGTCATGGCTGGATGATTGGGGTTTGTCTAAAGGATATTCAGAAGTTCTAAAATGAGGCCAGGAGAAGTTGAGCAGGTCCAAGTCAGCTCAGGACTCTCTCCCACCTCACATAGCCACTTAAGAATATGCTTCACTAAGGGATTCTTGGCATCAACTGTGCTTAGCCTTTCTGTCAGCACTGAGAACCTCAGAGATAGGGGACATACTTGGAGTATCTCCAAGGCCATGGGCAATGCATGCCTGGGAGAGGAGATGAGTGTCTGGAGGGCCAGTCAACAACCTGCAGTATGCCAAGGACACAACCCCACCCCACCCGTCACACTCAATAGTTTTCATTCTTGCCCAACCCCTAGGGGGCAAACCCCAGGTGCTGACCCTGTGGGTTTTAGTCCAAACCTCAATCACTGTGGTATGTCTTCGGTGGTGGGACCCGGCTCACCGTTCTAGGTAAGTGGCTCTTCTGACTTTTCTCAATCTGTCCCATACCCCTCCTGTCTTGGGAAAGTCTATTTTCTCTCCCTAAGGGCTTCTTACCCTCTTCCCTACCCTGTCTTAAGGACAGACCACTTACCTTTTTTCATGGGGTCTGGGGGAGGTTGGTGATCGCGTGGTAGCCAGCAGGAAGGGTCCCAGCAGCAGAAGGAGCCACCTTCAGATTCCAAAAGCGGGATATGGCCTTGTCCTGAAGGCCTGGGCTGGAGACAGGGACAGGGACAGGGGTCCCTTTCCCTCCTCTAGGGCTGAAAACCAAGTGGGGACCAGGGGCCATGTTTAATTAGGGAGCATTAGGCCTTAGAGAGAGTTCACAGGCCCCCAGAATCCAGGCTGAGGGCTGGATGTTCATCCAGTTTGGGAAGGCTTCAAAGAATTCCCAGGGACAAGACTGGAGTTGGGACCCTAGCCCCTGGGCACTCAAGAGGTTATCCCAAATAGACATCACCAGAAGATAGAGAGAGAGAGAGAGATCTGGCTCACTCTAGGATGCACCTGTCTGGTTCTCTAATGGGCCTTGAAGGCAGAGGGATTCAGAGCCAGATTAGACTAGGCAAGGTGACCAGAGTCCAGCCTTCCCAGGGTGGTCCTCAGGAAGAAGCAAAGACTCATCTTTCCCTGGAGCCCCTTAACGCTGGGGATTGAGACCTTGATTATTCATGCATCAGACTCTGCCTTCCTCAAAGTGCATGTTAAATTCAGGAGATGATAAATGAGAAAGCAAATGGAAGCTCACAGAACTACTTGGCTGCTAGGTGAATTCAAGTGTCATTAGGAACTATGAGGGTGGGTGAGGGCTTCTGTGCCCCATAGTCTGTGGCAGTGAGCAGTCCCAGGCAGAGGCAAAGGGTCTTGTAATGAGGATATGGCAGACTTGGAGGAGCCCCCACTTGTCTGGGTAGAGCACAACTCCTTGCCAAAAGAGCTGAGAGGACAAGGATGGAGCAGAACCTGATGTCAAAGAGGACAGGAAGTTTCAGGAACCCTGTGAACTGAGTACAGGCTCAAGGCTTCCCACACCCACCAGAACCATCCTTCCATCCTGGATGGACCAGGAACACTTAACAAAGGAGGTTCTGGGTACTAGAAGGATAAAGTAAGGTAGAAAATCTGGACTGGTAAACTAAGCCTACAAAGGGGAAGGATACAAGACTATCTGGGAGAGGTAACTTGGAAGGTGCTATCTATTCTCCAGGTGGCTTAAGTTCACAAGAAAGGAAAGAAAAGGGAAGGAGAGTCCTTGAAGGGTTAAGAAAACCACAATGAAAATGATTGCAGAAACTTTGGGGCATCCCCAACACCTGGGCTGTCCTATGTTGACCCACACCACTTCTCTATCCACACAGGTCAGCCCAAGGCTTCCCCCTCGCTCACTGTATTTTCACCCTCCTCTGACGAGCTACAGACCAACAAGGCTACACTGGTGTGTCTGATCAATGACTTCTACCCGGGTGCTGTGACTGTGGCCTGGAAAGCAGATAGTACCACAATCAGCCAGGGTGTGGAGACTACCCAGCCCTCTAAACAGACCAACAACAAGTACATGGCCAGCAGCTACCTGACCATCACGCCTGACAAGTGGAAATCTCACAAAAGCTTTAGCTGCCAGGTCACACATGAAGGAAACACTGTGGAGAAGAGTGTGTCCCCTTCAGGATGTTCTTAACCTTTTGTCCCTCACCCCACCCTCATGATCCTGGAAGTGAAGGACCCTGGTGAGGGACCCCCTCCTTTTCCTAGACTTCCCACTAAGCCCTTCTCTCTGAACCCACTGACTGCTCAATAAAAATATCCCATTGTGAATCAGAAATCTTGCTCTATCTCATTTGTTCTTATCTTTATTTTAGTTGCAATGGCCACAGAGTTCTCAGTGTAGGGTGAAGGGTATCCTGGCACCCAGTAGGAAAAGGAGGGCCATTTGGATAATCTTCTGGGGTATAACCCCAGGAGTATCCTTCCTCAACCAAATACCCATCTCCCCAACTCTCTACTGTATTCCTGAGCCCCCATCACACAGGGTCACACCAGGTTCCTCGTTCCTAAATCTCATCAATGAAGACCTACTCATGTATCATTTCACATTTCTAATGTGCCAATGGTGACTGGTTATGTCTCTAGGCAGAATGGTCACTGCTCAGGGGCCTAGATCCCCTAAACCCTGGGGCTTGGGGCCTTGTTTATTCATGCTTCAGACTCCTGCCTTCCTCAAAGGGCATTCATGTGTGTTAAACTCAGGAGATGAGAAATGAGAAAGCAAATGGAAGGTTCAGAGAACTACTTGTCTGCTAGGTAAAATCAAGAGTCATCAAGGGCTGGGGCTGTAGCTCAGTGGTAGAGCACTCGCCTTGCATGTAGGAGGCACTGGGTTCAATCCTCAGCATCACATAAAAATAAACAAATAAAACAAAGGCATGCTGTCCATCTACAATTACAAAAAAAAATAAATAAATAAAAGAGTCATCAGAGTCTGTGAGGATGGGTAAGGGCTGCTATGGCTCATAGTATGGGGGTGAGGAGCAGTACCAAGAACCCAACAGAGGCAAGGCTCTATGAGATGCCATCTCCTGCTCATCCCATCCACCAAACCCACCATAGAATTGGTGAGTGAATTCTCTTTGCTGGTGGGGACTGTGAGCAGATATTTTATCCCTGCAGAGCGGCCTTGCCTACCTGGAAGAGAGAGGACTAGTAAGAAGAATGGCAGTTGGCCATAATGAGGTATTAGGGAGAAATAAGGGGGACTCCAGGAGTTCAGCTGCAAGCTAGTGGCAGAAGCATTAAGGTAAAGAAGACCCTTGATCCAAGGTCATGGTCTTAGCAGGAACAAAGTTTGAACTTTCTATTTCCTATGAGAAACCCTTTTGGGAGACTGTTAACCAAGTGAGTTGTCCATAGTTTCTTATCACCAGGGAATCATGGAAAGGCTTGGAAAATGAAATCTACATGTTCATTTCTCAGACTTTCACATTGCATGTCAGCTAAGTAAAGATACAACTTCTGCAATAGGGAAAACAGCTAATATAATAAAACAATTTTCCACATTGTGTTGACCCTCTTCTCCACCCTTGGGAGTCCTATAATATTCAGAAAGAGACTCATATTTCATGGAGCTAAGTAGGGGAACATAGGGTAAGTCAGAAGCATATAAGAATGATCACTGAATGATCCAGTGGATATGAAATTAGGCTTAAGGTTGACAATATCATGATGTTGGAATGAAACCCTGAAAGATTGGACCACAAGCTTCCAGGATGAAGAAGGTTTACAGTTAGTTGATGGCTAGAGTTGTTTGATGATCATCCTGTAAAAGGAGGAAATTGAAATCGAAATGGGTGAAAAAGATATGAAAGAAATTAAACAAGTGAGAAAAGGCACCAAATTAGGCACAGAATCCGCATTCATTGATTGTCCTAAGGAAACTGTGTCAGAGATCAACTAAAGACAAGAATTGTGTATGGGACAGAATAAATCAGGGCAGAATGAATGTAACAAAATATCTACAAGTAAGGTTTAGCTTCCAGGAGGACTAAGAGCCCCCAGATTCTCCATCCCACAAGGCCCACTCCCTTCCTCTCTCAAGTGGCTCAGACAGTCATGAGCATCTCCAGCCCAAAGTCAGAGACACACTCTCAGGGGCCATGACAATGGGTTAGGGAACCTAAATATGCATCCCTATCTGTCTCTATTAGTCCTCTGTACCCCAGATGCTCACAGGGCCCCTTCTGAGTGTCCGCCTCATCAAGACCATGGCAAACGTACTCACCAGAGCTGCCAAGATGGAACTTGCAAACACAGGGAGTTCTGGAGTCAAAATGGGACAGAGAAAGGGGTCCTCCTGGAGCTTGATTATGGCCACCCCTGATCCCAAACCACAGCTTTAACATGCCTCAGCACTTAACTGACTCCAAGTCATGGATATAGAAGCTGAGACCATCCAATGACATATCAATGGCCTCAGTGGATACAGTGGCAGGATCTACCTCATCCAAAATCACTGTCCCAAGAATAACCTCCTCTTCATTTTAAAAATTGGTGTTTATGATGAGAATTTTCAACACAAAAAGAAAACAGGAATAATAATGACTCCTATGGTTCTCATCAACTACCTATCAACATTATCAATTCATGGATGATTTTGATCCACCCACAAAATTAACATCACCCTTACATGATATTTTGAAATAAATGCCAGACATCTTCTCTTTTCATCTGCAAATATTCCACTTCTGTTCTGGAAAGATGAGACATAACTAAAATATGATTATCTACCCTAAGCAGAAATTTTCAATGATATCTTAATATCAAAAGTCAATCAGGGACTCACAAAATCTCTCCCAAATATCATACATGTATTTATTTTGTTCTGAGTATAGTACTGTTGTTATAGTGCTGGTTCTTCCTCTGTGTGTAGGAAGCTGAAATGAGAGTTGAAAGGGTGCTTTCTGCATGTGGTCTTGACATCGTCATCTGCCATAGTCTCCACATCCCTCTGGTGGCTCCAGGACAGGCAGGAGCTAAGAGGAATGAGCTGTTGGTCCTGGTACTTTCTCAGGTTCCCACACAGCTCATGGCCTCCCAGAGTTGTCACTGAGGACTTCTGTTTCTTCCTTTCCCAAAAAGTGGTTCTTCCATGGAGAACATGAAAAGGTATAGTTGACATTTTGGTGAGGCCTTTTGCCAGGATGGTGGTTCCTGGGAAGGACATCGTGTAGTGGTCATCACTCAGTAAGGGTAACTTCCCTTCATGCAGGTTGCACAGATGCAGCTGGTTGGGGGAGGGTCAGGGCAAGGCAGAAAGGGGTTTTTGCACGAGTCTGTGTCATAGTGTTGGGTGTTCGGCGGAGGGACCAAGTTGACCGTCCTAGGTGAGTGATTTTTTTGTCCTCCTTTCTCTGCTCTCTCTAAGTTTGGGGACAATTTTCTGCTTCTTTATTCTTTGTCTGTGTCCTGTCTCTGTCCTGGGACAAGTATTCTCCCTGGATCTTAGTTCTGGGACACTGAACTCTACCCTATCTGTTCAGATGCTCGTGATTTTCTCAGTGGCTTGTAGGCAGATATTCAATCTCTGACTCCAGAGGCAGGGGACTGCACAGAATGACCTACTAAGATTCCATTGTCTGTCTGCCTGTCTCTCTGGGTTGGCATGCTGGTCCATAAGAAGTGCTCTGATCTGTTCTCCCTTGTTGGGCACTTTTTGGTCTAATTAGTTTGTAAGGGGATAAACTTCAGGCCCTATCTAAGGGCAAGAGGAAATAAAAGACATTGTGGGACTGAAAATGGTGAAATCAAAGACTTAGGACACTAAGGGAACAACATGTCATAACTCAGCTCAGGCACCCTGGACTGTAAACTCAGGATCAAAGGTCAGAAAGGAGGTAAGAGGTAGAAGGGACCCCAAGCCTTCAAGTAGTTCCAGGGACAGAGCCCAGACACACACTGGGTTTCAGGAAACTTAGGAGGAAGAAAAGAAGAGGAGACTCTGGATAACAGATAGGCAGGAGAAGAGTGACTGAAGATGAGAGTGGTGGAGGTAGGTCTCCACAGGGTACATGCTGCAGAAGCACAGGCTCCTGAGTTTACATATGAATAGGTCCCAATACAGGAAACCTACAGATATGACCTGTAAAAAGGAATTCTGGTCTCACTTTGCAAAAAGGAGGTGGGCCAAGCCAGACAGACAGACTTTGAGGAACAAAGATCCTTACCCACAGCAGAGACTCAAGAAGAAAAACATTAGGGTGAAAATGGGTTCCTTAGTAAAAACTCTGGCCCTCACTCATAATAAAGTTTCAGAGAACTCATAGAAAGAGACTACAGATGAACCAGAAAGGTGGCAGAAAGATGCATGGCAGGAAGGCATGGGTGACATATTTGTGACAAAGCCCAAGATCTAAGAGGTGCCAGGTAAGGTGATACACAGGTGTCCTGGGTTGTTTAAAGGCTATGAACATGGGGAATAGCTTGACGAATTCCCCAACACACTTCTATATCACACATGCTCCAACAGAGTCCCTGAACAAGAAGACCCTCCTCACACACTAAGTGTAGGGGCTTCCGGGTGGACACCAGAACACTGATCCCTTTTGTCTGGTCCATCTTGCAGGTCAGCCCAAGGCTGGGCCCTCGCTCACCCTGTTCCCACCCTCCTCTGAGGAGCTCCAGAGCAACAAGGCCACACTGGTGTGTCTGATCAACAACTTCTACCCGGGTGCCGTGACCGTGAACTGGAAGAAAGATGGCACCAAGGTCACCCAGGGCGTGCAGAACACTCAGCCCTCCAAACAGACCAACAATAAGTACATGGCCAGCAGCTACCTGACTCTGACAGCAGATGAGTGGAAATCTCATAATTCATTCACCTGCCAGGTCACTCATGAGGGGAGCACCGTGGAGAAGAGTGTGTCCCCTGCACAGTGTTCCTAGGTCCCAGACCCTCACTCCACCCTGGAGCTGAAAACCCCAGGGAAGCTTCTCTCCTCCCACCCCTACCATCCCAGCCCTTCTCCCTCAACCCAGAAACCCTCAATAAACATTCTCCTTTTCAACCAGAAAACATGGTCCTGTTTATTTTAGTTTACACACTTCCAATCTGAACTTTGGCCATCCCATCAGGTGTACACAATTAGACCTTGAGACCAAACAGCCAGGAAAGGCTCCTGACATTACCCTGGAAGATCCACAGGATTTTCTACAGCAAGGGAATGGCCCTCAGCAGGAACCCAGCCTGCATATTTTCACCTATCCACCCTGTGCTTGTTCCTCTTGTGCAGATTTGTTCACCTCCCCACTCCCAAGGATCAATCTCTCCTTGGATCCCCAAGGCCTCCGGGAGAATATGTGAGCTCCCTTCCCTGGAGCAGTCTGAACATCACTCCCCCCTCGAATATCTTTTCATCTAAGGTCTAAGCCCCCATCACTGAGGCCATCCCTTCTTTGTCTCCCTTCCCCCACCTGTAATCCCTGTCCTTGCTGCCTAGAGCCACTTGCTCTTTCTTCTGTGACCACCCTACTCCTACATCACTGGGGACACTGCCTGGACCCCATAGCACTGCCCACTTTTGGACCCATAGCAATTCTTAATAATATATTCAGTCCATGAGCCCTGCTGATTCATCCTACAGTCCCCTCTTGGTACCACTCATCTATGTGTGTCCCTCACTTTTCCAACTATTTTCCAGTCCCCTGAGAGGCAGGAATCAGTATTGCTTCTAATGGACCCACCATAGGTGCCCTAAGGTTGTCAGTGGGTTTAGTGTGTCCAAAGACAGTAGCCACATTCTGGGATTCTCCCATGTGCTTGTGTGCAAGCACCTTATTAATAACTTGGTGTAGGCTCCCTGCTGTTGAATCAACACACACACATAAACATATATGCCTGTGAACAAACACGCACCTTTCCACACAAAATGCATATAATAAGCTCATACACTTCCTTATACATTGTCATGTGGAGCACCTCTCTGAGAGAATCAGGAAGATTCCAGGTTTCAGGAGAGGCAGTAAGACCCCCTGGTGTCATGAAAACAGATCACCTAGTGTCCTGGAGTTCCAGGCTAATGGTCTCTGTGGTAGGCCACTCACCTTGGGGAAAGACATGAATTTTCTGTGCATTCCAAGAGTGACACAGAGGACAGGAGAAAGCTTGGGAAGGGCTGTACTCAGGGAGCAGCAGGTGACTTTGGAGAACTAGGGAGGTGCTTATTGAGGAGGACACTTCAGGGATTCCAAGCTGCCAGGTGTGAGTCCCCCTGTGAGTTCTACAGGTTAATGGGCCAGCACAAGGCAATGCATTGAGGGCCTGGTGCTGGGATCCCATTCTGTTCATGTCCTTCCCATGAGGCTTACCATGTGTGTCTCTAGGCTGTAGGTGCACCCAGTGATGGTGACAACATGAACAGAGGCTGACTGATTCATGCACAAAGGACATGGTGGAGCAGGTATGTGCACAGGTGAATGTGTAAGTCAGAAGGAGGTCAAGGGGAAAGCAGAGATACCTACACTTAGAGCTCATGGAATAAACTCAATTGGGAGCAAGGGAAATCTACCAATCACCACCCAGGAATCTGGGCCATTCCAGTTCTGAAGAAGCACCCTGCAATTCAAGGAGGGGCCACTCACAGAAACAAGAAACAAACAATGCACCTTCAGTACAGCCCAAACAAGGGCAAGGTCAATGAATGGAGCTCAGGAACCTGCAGCAGGACCTGGAACCTTGATGGGAAATGTGATTCTCTATCCAACCCCCAAATTCCCATTCATACTTTCATCCCTGTCAGTGCAGGAATCTGTAATCTTTGCCCTTCCTCCTCATCTGTCACTACCTCCTGGCTGAGGATATGGGGGCATACAGGAACCTTCTCATAAGTCCCAGTTGTACACAGAGTTCAGAGCTCCAGTATCTCTATATAGGAAATATGCTGCTCCCCACTTGCTGTTCCTCCTAATCTTCTTCCTCCTCCTGTTCCTGACATACTCAACACCAGCCCACCCAGGCCACCCAGCTTCTTCCCCGCAATACCATTAGCTGGGAACACTGATTTCACACACAGAAATCAAAAATAACAGAAATAATCAGTGTTAAATATTACCTTCTAGTTACATTCTTAAAATGGCTGCCATATATTTCCCTTAAATTAGGATCATCATTCATAAGATTTATATTGCTATTAGGATGTTGTATTATTAGAATATTACATGATGGGTATTTGTTCAGTATATTCTTGGGACATAATTTTGAGTATTCTCTGAATATTTAGGAGAGAACAATAAATCTTGGAAAACATGGGTGTATTTGAGTCATCAAATATCTCTATATATCTATATCTATATCTATATATAGAGAGAGATATTCATCCAATCAGTAATTTTAATATTTTCATATTTTTTTGGAAATTACAAAAAAATTATAAAGATGAGGAGAAAGTTATCCAGAACCCCATCACCTCATATAATTGCCATTAATTTTTCAAAAAATTTCTACACTTTCATTTTTCATATCATAATAAAAATATATAAATGAAATTAAATAAAATCCTTGCCATGACTCACAATGGTCAAATTCCACAGCCTCCAAAGAGGTGATGTTCTAGGTCAAGCAAAAGCCACCAAATCTCACCCACCCATGGCCTGAGCAGCCCCTGTGAAAGGAGGCTGAACCCTGGGCCTCTAGTGCAGCTGCAGGAGGGTCTGGGCCATGGTGCAAACAGGGGTTTATGTACAGATCTATGTCACAGTGTGCTGTGTTCGGCAGCGGGACCAAGTTGACCGTCCTTGGTGAGTTTTCCCTTCCACTCCCCTTTGGGCAAGGCTAAATTAGGGTAGATTTTTCTCTCCTTTCTAGCTTTTCTGGAGCTGAGGTTTCAACCTGTGCAGGAATCTGTTATTTTTTCCCCTCCTCATCTGCTTACTCAGTTTCTCCAGTCCATCCCCTATTCTTAGTTACTTTCTGGGGCAGGATAGAAATGACCATTTTCTGTACCCTGCTGGGAATTCTCTCTGGCCAAGGAACTCTCTCATGGAGTTTTCTTGTCTGAACTTCGGAATATCCACCCCCTCCATTTGCTGAGGTCTCTGAACCACAGGGTTCAGAGACACCAAGTGTCTCAGGCTAAAGCTCTAGGGATATGGGGTCTTTAAAGGGGGAGGGGAAGTGCTTGACCTCCCAGGGTCTATGCTCCATGGTCCCAGCTATGGCTGCTTCCACCCATTGAGGAGAGACTTAGACTGGGGACTTGGAATGAGGGAGAAGGAAATAGAAAGGAGACAGGGATGGAGAAAGAACTTTGTGTAGAAAGGTGAATCCAGTTGTTGGGTCCCTTCTCCTGCTGCCCCACTAGAGTTAGGATGCCTGGCCAGGGTGGGGTGAAGGACTCACAAGCTAAATGTGTCCACTCTCCATCCTACAACTGGAGGAGAGACCCAACAGAAGATTCCCAGGGAAGACATCCTGCTAGGCAGAGATAACAGGGACTGTTGGGACAGGAGATGTCCCAGGACTGACACATCCCCCAAGAACTTCAGATAATAGTGTGACACTTTAGAAGTCACAGCCCCAGGCTAAGTCCCAATTCCATGGAAACCCTCAATTTACTGGACTCCTTGGGATCCAGACACAGGGACTGTCACTTCCACTTGGGGTAGGCAGCCCAGAAGGGTCCTGTGGGCAGAGGCTGCAATAAGGGTGCCAGGGGAATGTGTGAGCATGAAATGGGCACTTTCTCTGTTTCTCCTTTTCCTAACAAGTGATTCTTCCATAGTGAAGAGAAATACATGCGGGTGATCTCTTAGTGAGGCTTTTTCTCAGGACAGGTGGCACCTTCCAAGAATGACACCATGTACTGGTCATCTTTCAGTGATTTTCACCTTCTTCTCATGAAGATGCCAGGTCTATCAGATGCTGCCTCCAGCACAGCTGAAGCTGGGTCTAAGGGGGTAGGGATAGGGCAGGGAGAGGTTTTTGCACAATCTTGTGTCACAGTGCTTTTGTGTTCGGCGGAGGGACCCGGCTGACAGTCCTGGGTGAGTGATTCCTTATTCCTCTTTCATTGTTATCCATGAAGATTGTAAGAGTTTCCCCTGGTTGTGTTCTTCTGTGTCTTGTCTCAGCCTGGGGTTAAACATTCTCCATGGAATTCGGCCCTGGGGCACTGAACTTTTCTTTTCTGTTCAGAACCCAGCAAAACTCAAATAGTACCCATCACCCTTCAGCTCTGACATCAGAGGAAAGGAACTGGACAGGATAACCTTTGGATACTCAGCTGTCTTTCTGTCTCTTTGTGGCATATTTTTTCCTAAGATGTGCTCTGTTGTTTCGTCTTCTGTTGGCCTAATCCCTTTCTGATGAACTGTGTGAGCACATGCACTGAGGCACTATCTTATGGGGAAGAGGGACCAGGTGCTGTGAGGAGCTGAAATTAGCTGAATTAGGAAAGAATTGGAACACCTAAGGCTGGGAAATCAGAGTAAGACTCAAGAATACAGAGCAAGAAACAAGGTAGGAGTTAGAAGGGATTCTTAAGCCTCCATTGGTTTCTAGGTTAAGGGCCCAGAGATGTATTGGGACTCATGAATCTTAGTCAAGAGAAAGAAAGGAGGAGAAGACTGTATATATGATGCTGGGTACACATTCACTGAAGGGCATGATATGGCAAAGTGAGCTCCTCAGAAGTATGAGATCCTGAACTTATAGAAAATAGTTCCCAGTGCAGAAAACCTGTATCTGGCCTGTAAACAAGGACTCTAACCTTGAGGCCATGCCAGACAGACAGACTTTTAGGAACAATGACCCTTACCCATGGCAGAGACTCAAGAGGAGACTCATAGGTGTGAAAATGGGCTCCTTAGTAAAAATACTAACCATCAGAGTCAAGGAATCAGGTCAGAACTGACCCATAATGGAATGCACTGGAATCCCAGAGAGCTCAGAGGACAGAAAGAGATGACAAATGGGTCAGAAAAGATGAAGGGGGAGTCAGGACAGGAATGCAAGGGTGATATATCTGTGTGAAAGGCTATGGTCTAAGAGGTGCCAGGTAAGGTGATACACAGGTGTCCTGGGTTGTTTAAAGGCTATGAACATGGGGAATAGCTTGACGAATTCCCCAACACACTTCTATATCACACATGCTCCAACAGAGTCCCTGAACAAGAAGACCCTCCTCACACACTAAGTGTAGGGGCTTCCGGGTGGACACCAGAACACTGATCCCTTTTGTCTGGTCCATCTTGCAGGTCAGCCCAAGGCTGGGCCCTCGCTCACCCTGTTCCCACCCTCCTCTGAGGAGCTCCAGAGCAACAAGGCCACACTGGTGTGTCTGATCAACAACTTCTACCCGGGTGCCGTGACCGTGAACTGGAAGAAAGATGGCACCAAGGTCACCCAGGGCGTGCAGAACACTCAGCCCTCCAAACAGACCAACAATAAGTACATGGCCAGCAGCTACCTGACTCTGACAGCAGATGAGTGGAAATCTCATAATTCATTCACCTGCCAGGTCACTCATGAGGGGAGCACCGTGGAGAAGAGTGTGTCCCCTGCACAGTGTTCCTAGGTCCCAGACCCTCACTCCACCCTGGAGCTGAAAACCCCAGGGAAGCTTCTCTCCTCCCACCCCTACCATCCCAGCCCTTCTCCCTCAACCCAGAAACCCTCAATAAACATTCTCCTTTTCAACCAGAAAACATGGTCCTGTTTATTTTAGTTTACACACTTCCAATCTGAACTTTGGCCATCCCATCAGGTGTACACAATTAGACCTTGAGACCAAACAGCCAGGAAAGGCTCCTGATATTTCCTTGGTAGATGCTTTCACTCTCACCCAAGCTCCACAGAATTTTCTACAGCAATGGAATGGCCCTCAGCTAGAACACAGCCTGCATATTTTCATCTATCCACCCTGTGCTTGCTCCTCTTGTGCAGACTTGTTCACCTCCCCATTCCCAGGATCAGTCTCTCCTTGGATCCCCAAGGCCTCCAGGAGAATATGTGAGTTCCCTTCCCTGGGACAGTCTGAACATCACTTCATCCTTGAATGTCCTTCCATCTCCAGTCTAAGCCCACATCACCAGAGTCCATCCCTTTTTTATCTCCCTTCCCCCACCTATAATCCCTGTCCTTACTGCCTGCAGCCACTTGCCTTTCCTTCCATGTCCATCCTGCTCCTCCCTCCCCAGGATACAGCCTTGGTCCCCATAATCCCTCTGAATATCACTCACGGAAAGGAATTATTAACCCCTAGATCCTGTTTACTTACTCCACACTCTTCTCTGTGTGCCCTGTTTGGCTATTTTTTCTTTTTCAAAGCCCCTCAGAGACATGGATCAGCTCTACTCTCTACCATCCCTTATGGCCAGCTCAATAGTTCCCTGTCTTTAGTTCTTCATGTTCAGCCATTCATGGCTAGTCAATGAGTGCTCCAGATTACAGTCAAGTGTTGAATTCCAGCCTTACATCTTGCATCAGTCTTTGAACTGACTCCTCTCATTTGGAGCTTTGTGTTAGTCCTATTAAACAGGTTATTGTCCTATTAAGCAGGTTATTGTCCTGGCAGCCCTACACAGTGGGGACCTGAGCTATGAGACAAATGAATGCACACGTGAAATCCCATGCATGCACCCACATATGTTACAGACATGAGCACATATACACACATTCTCTATTGTACATCCTTCTGGGGTTTAAAATGGGCACCCAGGACCCTCTTAGGTGCCTCAGTTCCACACAGGTCCCCAGCTCCACTTTCACTATGATATAAACAAGTCTCTCTCTTTTTGACCAGTACATTCTCCAAGATGAGCTGAGCTGGGGACACAGCCCCTTCCTAGACCAGACATTAGCAATGAAACCAGTTGTGAGGTACATTTATGCCTTCTCCCTATTCCACTCCCTTTTAGGTGGATGGATTCTATGAACCAAATACTGTGTGATTCCATGGAAGGAGGGGCCACCTCTTGACACTCTCTCATGTATTGTACCTGTCCTCTGAATAGGTGGCTAGCCCCTAGATTCACAGTACAGCTGTAGGTGGGTCTGAGACTGATGATAGGAGGGGCTGGAGTTCAGGTCTGCACTCCTGTGCTGTGCGTGCAGAAGAAGCATGTAGCTAACCATTCTTGCTGAATCTTTCTGTTTCCCTTGTCTTTGGGGTTCAGGATGAAATCTAGGTAGATTTTTCTCTTTTCTGTCTTGTGAGCACTGAAGTCTAAATTTATCTGGAGGTCTGTAAACTTTCTCTTCCTTATCTTGCCCCTCACCTCCTCCAATATGTCCCATCTTCTCAGGTTCCTTTTGGCACAGGATAGGATGATTCAAGTGACCCCTTTTTGCTTCTTGCTCAGGCATCACTGTGATTCCATCTTTCTCTCCAGTGAACATTCTTCCCTGAATGGATGAATGGATGTCTACTTTCTTTCTTTGGGTCTCTTATCCTTGGGGCCCAAGGTAATAGGGCAGTAGTTTGGGCCCCCAAGACTATCAGGTGTAGGAGGGAGGAAGGGAAGTGCTCAAAGGATAATCCCCCAAGGTCTTGGCTATGGGATGCCTTCAACCTAGGGAGAAGATCTTTCGGACTGGGACTCAAAGAGATGATGAAGGAAATAAAAGGTGGTAAGGATGTGGAAAGAATTTCCTTTGAGAAGATGGACATACAGCCAGATGCAACGGCAAATGCCTGTAATCCCAAAATTCAGGAGGCTAAGGCAGGAGGATAACAAATTCAAAGCCAGCCTGAGAAAATTAGCTAGGCCCTAAGCAACTTAGCAAGACCCTGTCTCCAATTTTTAAAAAAATAATAATAAAATAAAAAGGGCTATAGATGTGGCATTGTGGTTAAGCCCATTTGGATTCAAGCACTGGTAGAAGAGAGGGAGGGAGAGAAAGGTGGGCATAACTGCTGCGTACCACCTCCTCCCTCAGCACAAGCAGGACACCATAGACATGATGGAGCTCAGGACACACAGGCCCAAATGTTGGCAACTTCCCATCCTATAACTGAAGGAGAGACACCAGAAAGAATCTCCTGACCAGAAACTCCTGAAAAAGACAGGTGACAGGGATAGGCCTGTGTCAGGCAGGACCTCCTAGGACAGAGAAATCTTCCACCACAAATTCACATGGGAGGGAAGCCTCTTAGAATTAACATAGACCCAATCTCTAAACAGGAAAGACTCCAGAAACTGAAGCCCTCAATCCACTGGACTCTCTGGAATTCGGACTCTGAGTCTCATGCCCCCTCTCCCACCAAGGCAGCCCTAGAAGCTTCTCTACAGGGAGATAGAGCAGGGTCTGCAATGATGGTGCTTTGATAATCAGAAATCTTCTCTATCTCCATTTCTCTTAACACACATTCATTTGCAACTTCCCTGAGATTCTTACTTTGTAGAGGGAAGAATTCTGGCACCCAGGAGGCAAGTAGCCCAGAGAAGAAGTTCACAGTCTCTTGGAGCATCAGATGGAAAACAGTAGTCAGAAGGACTTGGGACTCACTTCTCTCTCCTTCCTCTTTTTCTTCCTCCCAGTACATGGCCCCCAACTGTCTGGGTCCTTACTATATGGAGCTAACCATGTCTGGGACCTCCTGAAATAGTTTCTTTCTCCACCCTGGTCAGGTCACTGTACCTCATGTCCCCTCTTCCTTCAGCATAGAAACTCTGCTCTGGGATGGACTCCTGGAATCCTCTCCTCCTCTTTGCCCAACTCAGCTCCTACCCACATATAGCCCCTCCCCATCACTCCTGAGAACAAGACAGTCCACAGAATTCAGAGCACACCAATGCCATTGACTTCTAAACTCTTAAATTCAGAGCCCACCTCAATTCATTATCCAATGGTAGGTTTGGGTACAAAAGAGAAATAGGAGGAAGCTAAGAAGAAAACTGCCACACAAAAGGCCTTCCAAGAACTTTGGACACTTGCCAGCAATGAGCTCCTAACTCCCAGGGAACCAAGGAAATGCCTCATAATTTCTATGAGGTTAAACAAAGACATTGCTGGGTGAAACTGAGACAGGGCATCTTGTACCTCAATTAGAGGTGGAGACATGTTTTATCTGAGGCTTCAACACTGAGAAGACTTGGGTTCTGCCATACACCCAGGTGAACAATCCATGGCCCCAGAACATAGTGATTCTCTAAAGTGTGTGGCACAGAAGGTCACCTGCCATCTTCTTTTGTTGAGGGGGAAGTCATTATTTATTGGGAGTATTTCATTCAATTGTGGACATCAGCAGGAAAAGTAGGTCCTGTATTGGGACTTTCTCTGTGAGACAGTGACTAGCAGGGTTGGAGATCCAGCCTCTCTCTGACCATGAAGGGATGGTGAGTCTGTGGCCCAGGCCCACCCTACCACTCATGCAGTCCCTGAACTCCAGTCTCTTTACTCTACCATGGAAGTTAGCAGGGTTAGGGCTCAGGGCCTAGGGTCAGGCCTGTGTCACCATGGGCAGGGGCTATGGAGGGGCCACAATGAGTGCCCCGCTCCTGTTGGAATTTTCTGTGGCTACTGAAATAGATCACTGCAATACAGTGGCTCAAAAAGCAACATTGATTTATTATCTCACAGGCCTGGAGGTCAGAAGTCCAAAATGCATCCTGGGGATCTAGAACCAAGGTGTTGACAGGGCCAGACTCCTTCTAGGGACTCAAGAAGTGTCCATTTCCTGACTTTTTCCAGCTCTTAGAGGATACCACATTCCTAGACTCCTGATCCCTTCCTACAATTTCAAAGCCAGCTATGCAGCACCTACAAATCTCTCTTCCTGTCTTTCTCTTCCCTTCTCCCCTCCTTCTCTTCTCTTCTCTCTCTGCCCCCACTCTCTCTCTCTCCTCTCCTTCCATTCCCACATTCCTTATCTTATTCTGACCTCCCATCTCCCTCTTTTCCTTATAAAGACCCTACCTTGGACCCACCCAGATAATTTGGGATAATACCCCATCTCAGGTCCCTTAACATTATCCCCTGGGCAAAGTCCCTGTGGTCACAGAACATAACATATTCTCGGGTTCTGGGATTAGGAAGTACTATCCTTAGGGGTCCTCATTCAGTCAAGCTCAATTCAGTTCCTAATTCCCTGGTGATTTGGGGAGACTTCTCCCTAATTTTTCTCCCTTTCTATGTCCTGTCCATCCCCAATCTGAGCAATTCCTGGGGCCAGCACAGGCTCAACCCTGCCCTCCTCTCTGGTCTTCCACAGTCCCTACTTTGTCTAGATCACAGGGAAGAGCCCTGCCCCAGGATGGGCTTACCATTCTGAGTCTGTGATTTCAGTCACATCTCTGAGACATTTTCTTCCCATGACCCCCTGATAAGTGCTCTCCAGGATCTACTTCTCAGTCACAAAACTGCCCTTGGAGGAAGATCTTATGAGGATCTTCAGTCTACAATGGAGACTATGAGATGCCTCAGCTGCCAGCTGTGGGCCACTTAGGGAAAGTCACAGTACCTCATGGCCCAGAGACTCTGAGTGATTTGCCAGAAGTAGATCAATGGGTTGTCACTTCCCTGCTCCTACCATTATCAGTGTGTCTCCAAGGACTCCTGGACTCCATGCCCTTCCTTCCCACTTCAAGCCCAGAATCTCCTGCCATGTTCTCTCTCTACACTTCTCATGGCACTGATGGCCTTCAAGTGGCTTCATCCAAGGATCCTCTCACTATCCTCCTCTGTTGATCCTGACTCTGAACACTTCATGCCACTCTCACCATCTTGAAACTCCTCACCCTGCTGGGCCCCTCTGTCTGGTCCTCTATGCTGGTGCTGCCCTGTCAGGACTATTGGGAACTGGCTCCTTGTGTACTCTGGGCCTATTGCTTCTTTGCCTGCTCACTCTCTTACCCTTGCTGGGGCTTGATGGCTGCTGGAAGCTGCTAATTTGGCTCTCCTGGTGGCAGCCCTGCCCCAGAGGGGCTTACCATTCTGAGTCCCCAGTGGAGGCAGGCACCCAGTGACAAGGGCTGTGTCTCTAGCAGCCTATCCCTCAGAGTTTCAGTTGGGTTCTGGACTGGACCTTACTCAGCCCTCCATGTTTGCTGTTTCACTGTAAAGTTGCTCCCAGTTCTACTGCAGATATAATCTCACCTGCCACCACCTTTCAAAGTATTGGCCTTGGCTGAGGGTTGCTTTCAGGGAAACTCTGAGCTGTTATCTGACATGTTTTATATTATGTGATCCAGACCACCTTGGAGGCAGACGTCTATACTCCCACACCTTGTGGTTGAAGAGACAGGGGTTCCAAGAGCTAAGGCAGCTGACCTGAGTCCCACAGCTACACAGATGGTAAGCACCTAGGTCCACCGGCCCAAGGTCAACCCAAGGTGACTACATCTTCCCCCATACCTGACTGAAAGGGCTAAGCCAGCCTAGGTGCCACAGGTGTTAAAGGCCACATGGATGTGGTTATCCAATTGCCTGGCCTTAAGTCACTCTCCCTCCTAGGCAGGCTGTGCCTATACAAGGCCAAGAGAAGATGATGAGATGTGGACACTCTTGTGGTTCTGTGGAGTTGGAGGACCTGGATTCCTATGTCTACTCTGGTTCAGTGTGTCCACAAAGCAAAGCAAACCAGATGAAAAGACTGAGTCTCCAACAATGGGGGGATGACACAGTCAGGGTCACAGGGAGTTGTGGGGTGACCCATCTCCAGGCTCTTTCCTCAGATCCTCATCCCTGTGGCCCATTGTCATTGAATCATTAATTCACTCACACATTCATTCAACAAACCCTCAGTGAGCATAACTGGTACGGGCCAAGTGCTGGGTGGAGGGACATGAGGACCACCTACCCTGGAGGAATTCACAAGCTGGTGGGAGACAATATGGAATTTACCACTGCTCCCCTCCTCAATTCCTGGAGGTCAGCACCATCCATGCAGACCAGGAAATGTCAGACAAAGCACAGGAATCTCCCCCTAAGCTTGGGATGAATTTAAACAAAGAAGCGTCTATGAGATGCCTCAGCTGTCAGCTCTGGGCCACTTTGGCCATGTCACAGTACCTCATTGACCCTCAGTGACCCTGAGACCTGAGGGCTATGATTGCCCATCTTACATATAACCCTGAGAGACAAACACAGTCTGCCCAGGCCCACATAGCCCAAAGGCAGCAGATCCAGACCTAAACCCACCCATCTGCTCCCATCTCTGTGCCCAGCTCAGACCTATATTGACCCTACGGAGTAACAGCCCAGCCACACAGGGCAGATCTATGCTGGGCAAGCCCCTCAATGTACAAGAAAGAATGTCAGGGTCCAGTAGCTGATGGGCCCTTGGCTGAGACAAGGTTTTTAGAGTCAGAAGGGGGAGGGAGACTGGCTTCCTCTACAGCAAAAGTCATAGCCCAGAATAGCACAGGTGGCTGTGGGGGAGCCCTAGGGAGGGGACTGTGGGGCTCTGGAGGAGGGACAGTGAAGTGGCTGCTCAGGCCTGGGGGAGGGGAAGGAGGTAGCTGTTTGGGGCCCTGGGGGAAGGGAGAAGCAAAGCCAGCAGCTTCTGCTGAATTGAGCTGGGTGACTCTCTCATCTGGCCCAACCCCCCTGCAAGACCTGAAAAGGCACCAGGAGAATATCCTCCACCAGGTCTGGACAGGAGACACCCATATCCTTCATCCCACAGTACTCATGACCCCCAGCCTGTACTTCCCAACTCAGAGGTCCAAAACAAAGTTTTCAAGCCAACTAGAAATTTGAACTTCTAGGAGTATGGATGACATAGTCACTGTCCACTTGTAATGCCCACTGACATTTAATGACACAGCATAATGTTAGTGGACTTTGCCCTTTCTTCCTGACACATCAGCTTCTTCACCAGGGGCTCTGTCATTCCTGGGCTAGTTTCCCTGTCTCCCACCTCATCTCCAGAGCATTTCCCTGCTGCTGTCTGAATCCTTGTGATCTCACAGAAACCCCAGTCTTCATCCCCTCTTCAGGATGGGTTTCTATGGCTCTGAAGAAGCCACATGTCATGACCTTGAATCAAAGCACCTCCTTGAGGCTCCTCAATGAGATATGCATGAGGAACAGTTCTAAATCAACTTTGGATCCCTCACACACATGAGATTGGATGACTCCCAAAGTAACACTGTCACAGGCTGGGAAGGCTGTTTCCTTCTCAAAAGCATTTTGTTGTGCAAAGTAAAGTCCCCAAGAGCCAAGAGATTTCTTTAAAAGGACCTAGCATGAGAACATCCTCCATCTAGGGTGATCTGAGGGAAATGCTCACCTATTTGGTCTTCTTGAAGAATTGTAGAGAGGCCATGGGAACATAAACACAGAGACATGGCAGAGAGTGCTAGGGTCAGGGCCAGTCTTCCTGAATACCTGCCTAGTTACTTCGAATCTCAAACCTAATCTGTTAGGGCAATAGTTCCACAGAACCACTCTAGACCAGAGGAGCTCTATGCAGAAGGGATCTAGGCCTATATCCTGGGTTTCCCCAGACATTCCTAATTTGTGCCTGTTCTCATGTAATTATTACTAGTGGCTTCTCCACTCCCAGAAAAGTCCCAGTTTAGATGATGAATTTTGATCACCCAATCTCAAATAACTGTCAAATGACTAAATGATGCTTTAAAATGACATATAATGGGGGAGGGGAGCAAAGCCAAGCAAAGCTAGACCAGTCAGGTAAGCCTATTCTCAGGGAGCCCTGCCTAAATAGGGGCTCCAACTTAGTTCTAATGTGAACCAAGGCCAAGCATGGATGGGTTCTAGTATAAGACCCAGTCACCAGGCCATGTAACCAGCCATGCCAGACACTGCTGTCTGGGTTCAGCTTTGACAGAGAAACCATGAAGGAAATACAGCTAGATAACTATGAAGTTCCTGGTCTCACCTGGAGCCCCTGGAAGTGAACTCATACCTGCTCAATTCTTGAGAGGCAAGGAGGTGATGCTGACACCATTTCTTGCTTAATAACAACATCATCTATGCAGGAACCAGTAAGAGATAAGCCATCTAGGAAGCGCTGCTCCCCAGGGGAACTACACAAATCAGGGATAATGCCTCAGTGTAACCAGGACAGGAGCCAGAGAAAAGCTGAGTGACATCTGACTCCCCCATCCCCACAGCATTCACCACCTGTTTCCAAGCAGGCCACCCCTTATGGTAACATATTTTCCTTCAACCATATCAACATTTCAACTAAGTCTCAGGATCTACCTGATTCTCAACTCAGGTTCATGTCCCCTAAGCCTCCACTATGCCAACAGCTTACTGGATAATGGAGCCTGGACCCCACCCTCAAGTGTTAACTGGACGGATTATCCCTAGCTGGTCACCACCTGGTCTGTGTGTGAAGACCTCAGGGCCTCCTGACCATGGAGACTGTAGAAGAGATAAGGGCCAACACAAAAGACACACACACACACACACACACACACACATTCCTCCCACCTCTTTCTTGACCTACGTGGTAGGAGGGAATAGCAGCTATACCCCAGTGTAGTCTCCCAACATAGGACAGAATGGCTGCAATAGGCCAAGGCAGAAAAGAGCAACTCTCACTGGGAAGGGCCTAGACTAGCCAGGTAAGTCTATTCTCAGGGAGCCCTGCCTAAATAGGGACTCCAACTTAGTTCTAATGTGAACCAAGGCCAAGCACGGATGGGTTCTAGTGTAGATGATGTCAAGAGCAAAGTCATATGTTCAGATTTCTTTCCTGAGCACATATTATGTGCTAGGACCACTTGGAGCACTCCAGGTTTGGAGCACTCAAGTTCAGGGGAGACAGAAATACACCTAAGAGACAAGTTAATTATGACATACAGGAGTCCTGGGGAGAAATAAAGTGGGGAGGGAGAAGGCTGGGGTCTTGTGTGGAAAGATTCCCTATTAGCCAAAAGCAAGCAGGAACAGAGGAGCCCTGTCTCAGAGCCAGACCCCAACAGCTGAAGTTGGTGGCTGTGCTTAGTCTCAGTTTCCCCCTCTGTGCATCTGGGTTGATAATAATGGAACCTCATTCCTTGAAGGGAAGGTACAGACTATCAGGTGGAAAATGGACAGTTTGCTTTTTCTACAGCTGATTGTTGTTATCATCGGGCTGTTCCAGCACAAGCCAGGCATGGGTTAGCCCCCCTGCCCTAGCTGGGTTCCCTGCTGTCCTAGTACCTTTACCCTAGTGCAGCTGGCCTGGTGAAACCAAGATTCTCTGAGGCCCAAAATAGCTGGGAAACCCCACCAGGCCCCAGATGTCTCCCTAGGGACAGCTGGTACCTCCTGGTCCCTGGGGTAAGAGGGGTGCAGGGGAAGGGCTTCAGTTTCTGAAACTTCCACCAGCCTAGCTGGAGAATGGGCCCATGTCTCAGCACCAAGGCTACCTGAACCCCTGTACCCAGGCTTGACCTAGTCAGGAGCTCAAGATCACAGTCAATTAACAGCCATAAATTGCATCCTCTGTCTCTGGAATCTTCTGTTCAAGCAGGTCCTACCCATTTCTCAGGGCTTCTCAGGATCCATTCTGAATGTGTGGCACAGAGCTAAGGCCAACCACGAGCAGAGACATATCCTTGGAGTTCAGAGGATACCTGGGTGGGCAGGACTGGCCATGTCTGGAAGTAGGACTCTGTGTAGCACATCCCACTGCTGCCCTAAGACCTTGTACTCTTTGGGGGCTTTGGGCTAAATACAGAAGTGGGAGAGAAATGTAGGTCCTCACAATGGCTGCCCACCCTTGGAGCCCTGGGTCTGAGGTAATAATGGGGAGTCCAGAACTGGGGCTATAGCTCAGTGGCAGAGAGCTTGCCTAGCATATGTGAGGCAATGTGTTGATCCTCAGCACCACATAAAAATAAAAAACAAAAATAAAAATAAAGGCATTCTTTCCAAATACAAGTACAAAAAACTTTAAAAAAATAATGGGGAGTCCAGAAGCACAGCCTCTACCAAGAGACCTCATGGCATCCCTTGCCAGTGTACAGGACCTCAGACTATTCTATCACTCATCTATGTGTCTGTTCATCCATATGTCCTTCCATCCATCCATCTAGAAACCCTCCATAAGTCTTTCTGGGGTCCTGGCCTATGAAGGATCTCAGTTCCTCATGTCTCTGGTCAGTCCAGAATGGCCCAGCCAATTCCTAAGTGACATCTGGAATGTGCTGCTCTTTCACCAAAGAAGAAAGGGATGACAGCAATTAGGTATCCAATCCCCTGCCCAGTCTCACCCATGATGGTTCTGGATGCTGAGGACAAAGGAAGTGTGAGAGATGTGAAAGACGGGCCAGGTGGGTGAGGCCTGATGCTCCTTGCTAGTAAGTGACCCAGCCTCCTCCATACACACTGTATCCTCCTTCACTTTGGAGGAAAGGTTTCCAAGACATTCCTGGGCACCATGTCCTGATGGGAGTTGGGGAAAGGACCAAGTACCCAGACATAGAGTCTAGGCTCACCCTTGCAGGGCAGATCCCTTCCACTGGTGGGACTTCACCAACTCTTTCTCAGGGTACACCAGTTAATATCTCCTCTTGCCCCCAAGCTCCTGATCCAGGGAAGCCAGCAGCCAAAGCTGCTACACACACCCATAGCACATGTCACCTGATACATAAGGTAGGAAGCAATAGGTGGGCAGGCTCAGAACATGTGCCTTCATCTCTGCCTTCCACCCCACATGCCCACCCATGAGCCTAGGAAATTGTGGCCCTTAACTAGTGTGGTCAATTACTCATCAACTGAAGTTCACTGGCATCCCTTTTACCTCCCCTTCAACACATACACACACACTCAACCTAGATCAGGTCCTGCAGATGTGAAGCTAGCTCAGGGGTAATGTCCTTGCCAAGCCCAGAACTCAGGCTGCAGCTGAGACTCCCCCATAAAGTGCAGATGATACAGAGGTCATTAGAGGTAACCTGGTCAAAGCAGCACCCTGGAACAGAGTCCAGGAGCTGAATCCCTAGGACTGGAGGGATAAAGGGAAACTGGGCAGCCTGGGGAGATCAGCAGGAACAAATGAACAGAGAGGTGGTTTCAAAATATCTTTTCTCAGCAGAGCCACTGTCAGCTCACATAGGTCCCTGCTGAAGTACCATGGTCCCTCCACATTAAAGACCCCAGACTCCTGTCTCCTGCACCACCTGGACTGTCATACTGCTTACCACCCACATAGTCCTTGGACTCTGTGCCACATGGCTAGTCCCTGCTCTCGGCCAGGCCACCATTGGAATAGGGAACAAGGGAAGGAAATCTGGGCCCTGCCCAGAGGAGGAAGAAGAATCAGACATAGGCAGTGACCATTGAGGAGAGGGAATTAGCCGAGAATGCTGAAGGGTCCCAGGAGGTGCACACAAGTTCTCTAGGCAGTTAGGTGGAACTTGGCCATAGGCAGAAGCACTGCAGGCAAGGTCATGAATGTATTTGTTGGGCCAGGCCTGCAGGCTGACATGTCCTGAGCCTTGGGGCCCAGCACAGAAGAAAGGGCAGGGCCCAGAGGAGGCAAGACTGGAAGTAGAGGCCCTGAGGACCTCAGCTCTAGACATACCTATGATTCAAAACAACTGTTTCTTTATCGAGACACATTGAGCATCCTTACTGTCCCTGTACTGTTTATAAAACACAGGACACTAGTTATCAAGCTGAGTACTCACAGGTTCTGAGGCCAACAGCTAGAATCATTGCTCATTCCACAAGTGGCAAAACTGAGGCTCAGAGCAGTTATTAGTGAGGCAGAATAAGCTCCTGGGTGCCTTGACTTCCAGTTGAGGGCCTCCCATCTAAGGAATGGGGACACTGAGATTAGGAGAGAAAGGGACCTGCCCAGACTCACAGGGGGTGCTCCTGTACCAAGTGCTGTTCTCTATCAGGACCTAAACATGCTCACATGGAATAATCCCACACCATCCTTCCAAAGCCCAACTCCATTTCAGAAAGGGGTGCAGAAAGGAGCCTGAGAGCAGACATGGGGCAGAGGCAATGATCCAGTGGCCAAAGATCCAAGTGGACAGGAAGAAGGAGGGACAGCAGCAACGGGCCTGAGGAAGCCCAGAGAGTTATTCTTTTTGGAGGGGACTATGTGGAAGACAGATAAGGATGGGCCCATTCCTCATCAGTTCCTGACCTTGAGAAATTCATTTCCACTCTGTGAACCTGTTTCCTTATTTGTACAAGGGGACAATAACAACAATCTGTCCCCAACATAATGAGTTTAGAGAATGGTGAAGATTATAGCTATTGCACCTGGCCCACAGGATGCTTACCAATCCCCACTGCTGTCATTGCCTGGACTCTTGCCCAGGCCCACCTCTGACATGCTATGTAATCCTGAGGAAATAACTTCCCCTCTCAGGATCCCAGTCTTCCCATCTGCCCAAGGAGGAGCTGGGTAACATTCCCAGAGGATCAGCTATCTAGATAATCATAGCATTTCCTGGATGATGGGGTTAGGATAAGCCAAGGAAACCCAGGTCCTGAAGGGTCAGTGAGGCCTGAGGTAGGAGTAGGGTGAGGGCCAGTTCAAGGGCTGAGGTGGGGGTGTGTGGCATGAGTTCCTTTCCCCAGCTCTGGTGGGCCTTCCTGCATCTGGTCACCCCTGGGAATCCCCTAAGCTAAAGTTAACCCTGCATTGGCTGAAACCAGAACTCAGGGTGACAAAAGGAGAGAAATAAGGGGAAGAGAAACCAAACCCATGGCCAGTAGGGCATGGGATGAGTGACAAACAGGGCCAGGTGTAGCCTAGGAGGGGCAAGGGTGGTTTCAGGACTGAAACCGGATGTTTATGCAATTCACAGGTGGGGACAGCAGAACCCTTCCTACCCCTCCCAACCCCCAGCCCCAGACCCTGGGCCTGATGCTGCCCTCTGGCTGACTCCCCACACCCTGAGCTCTATCCTTGGTCCTATCCTGAAGGGCCTGACTAGAGGGATGTCAGAATCAGACAGTGGTGGCCCTTACAATCAGAAGGGTCCCAGGGAAGGTGATGACCAGAGGAGGCCCTAAGCAGAAAAGTCGATGACTAGCCAGGTGTGGTGGCACACACTTGTAATTCCAGCGGCTCGGGAGGCTGAGACAGGAGGACTGCAGTTCAAAGCCAGCCACAGCAAAAGCAAGGCACTAAGCAATTCAGTGAGACCCTGCCTCTAAATAAAATACAAAATAGAGCTGGGGATGTGACTCAGTGGTCGAATGTCCCTGAGTTCAATCCTCAGTAACCCTACCCCAAAAAAGAGTAGATGACTGAGTGAGTATAAGTATCCTCACTTCCTGTGGCCCTACAATTCAGAGAGGCCTCAAGGAGACACCATCCAGCCTTTCAGGCCTTCCTGAATTTATCCCTTGTATCTACAACCTGGGAATGCCCTCCTCTTTCACCAAGAAATCTTGCTCATGAATTCATTGTAGAGTTACTACAGGGCCAGTGCATGTGGATGCATGACCAGTGTGCATTTTTATCAAGTAAAGGTTACCAATTGCCTAATATCCATATCCCCAAACAGCCTTAGAAAGGTCCACATATGATGTCAATAGCAGGGAAGAGTGGCATACACGTAGATGGCAAAAGAAGATCCTAGTGTTGTTTTAACACTAACACTCTCCCAGGGGTCCTCTCTAGTAAGAGATTAAATGTTTGCTTTAGGTTCTTCTTTAAACTTTCCCTTGGTTCCTTATTTCTTAAAGAATAGGTATTAATTTTATAATCAGAGAACAAACAAAAAATGATTTAAGATACAAGCTCTTCTGAAAACAATGTCTGAGATCTGAACAGCATGGAAAAGGTGTGGACGTAGTGTTATTTCAAAGTTGTCATAAGACAAGATGTGAGTTTGGCACAGTGTTGTGCACCTATGGTCCCAGCAACTCAGGAGGTGGAGGTAGAAAGATCACTTTAGCTCATGAATTCAAGCCAGCCTATGTAGCATAGCAAGATCCATCTCAATAAATAAATAAATATATTAGATTTACACACACACACACACACACACATATATATGTGTGTGTGTGTGTGTCTATATCCATATCTATATCTATATCTATATCTATCCATATCCACAGCTCTATCCATAGTTAATCACTGGGCCACTTATGGGACTGGAACTACAGGTCACATTGGCTTTCTCTTGCACATTTGACTTCTCATTTTTCAACAATGATCATAGATTTATTGTGTAATTATAAGAAATAGAAGACTTATGTCACTTGAGTCTATTTCTTTTAATTAACTTACCAATTCAATAAATATTTACTGCTTTTATACCACAACCTTGACAGGTAGAGTGCAGGATTTGGTATTACACTAATGAAAAAACAGAGTGCCATCTCTTTCAGGAAGTGGTACAGTGGAAGAATGTATGTATGGAAAGAGGTTCTCACAATTCAAATATGGATTCTGAGACTCTAAGACTTAGGTTCTGCCCAAAACCAAGAAACTGTGTCACAGCTCCACCCAGCAGACCAAGGCAGGAAACAAAGAAGAAGTTGGATGAGCCATAAAAATAGAAAGAGAAGGGATTTCAGAATCAATGAGTATGGAGCAGCATGTATTTAGCAAATAGGATTAGAGAAAAGAAACTCTTTAAAAGTAAAAAATGGAGCAAAATTAAAATAGTAAACAATTGCATGACAAAAGTTTAAGAAATTTCTGCAAAGAATAATAAGTGCCTTACTATAAATAAAGTAAGTTGGCATGGGACAAAGTCAGGTCAGGATCATCCAATTATAAAAACAAGATACACTGTCTGGGGGCTGGGGTTGTGGCTCAGTGGTAGAGCACTTACTTAGCATGTTTGAGGCACTGGGTTTGATTCTCAGCACTGCATATAAATAAAAGAATAAAATAAATGTCCATCAACAACTAAAAAAAGATACACTTTCTGAACACTAGAATGTACTTCAACAGTTTTTATCAGTTCTTTGCACAGGATGATGTGGTTGACAAATTTCTCTGCCATTTAGAGATGACAATCCACTTTGACAATCAATCTCTCTCCTCATATTTTGTTCTAGTCAATGTTGATAATATTAATAGCTGTCTTACATGTATATTATGAGAAATACATGAGAGAGTGTGCATAAATTCCTTAAAAGAATATGTGACTCAAAAAATGGTAGAAATAGGTTTAAAATTATTATTGGAGTTCTCTGCTTTCCATTTGCCAAGTCCTGAGACACTTTCCTCCCCCACACCCTTCTTCCATGGTGTTCTACCTCACCTCAGACCAGAGCTATGGAAAAGGCCAACCATGGACTGAAACTCTAAAACCAGATGAATCCTTGTTTGATTTCTCTGGGACCTTTGAAAAAAGAAAAAGAAGAAAGATGTTATAAGATACCTTACTCATAGTTGTCTATACTACTGAGAATTTTCACTCAAGATACATAATTTCATCAAAATCAATGTCCCAATAAATCAAGAAGCTGAAGAATTATAAATGCTTCTCAATCTCATTAGATAAATTCTAATGTCAAAGGGCAATTACCTCTTGTTATTATTCTTTTTTTAAATTTCTCTAAAATTATGACACATTGGGCCAAGATTATTTCAGAGAAACTATGAAAGATTTGGAAATTTTCACTCTAAGGAGGACATTGGTTTGAAACTGAAAAACTTAATGTTGCTCAATGTATAGAATAACTTTAAAAGTATGGCAAATAAATATATCAGTTTGAGTGTGACAAATAGATTCATTTGATGACATTTTCAAAAATGTCTCAAAATATAGTTGAACAGTTAAATGCAGTCCCTTTCCATGTCTCCACACTATTCATCTCACCTCCAGAAGCCAGTAACTTCAAGGCTATCAATCAAAGAGGAAGGAAAGGAAGGCAGGGAGGGAGAGAGAGAGAGATTGGTAGATGGATAGATGGGCAAATGGAAGAATGGTTGGCAAATGCATGGATAAGTGGGCACTTGGATAGGGGAATGGATGAATGGTAACGATGTAGTGAGTAAATAGATGTGTGAGAGGTGAATGAATGATTGATGGATGCATGGGTGAATGGATGAGTGATGGGTGGGTAGATAGGAGGATGGATGGGTGAATGGATAGATGGCTGAGTTGGTAGATTGGTAGGTGCATGGGTGGGTGGGTAACAAGTTAGATAAATGAATTAAAGGTGAGTGGGTGGCTAAGTGAATCTTAATCATGAGAAACATGGAAACTTGGTGCCTGGAAGTTCTGTGTAAAGGGACTAAATTCAATATTTGAGTTCCAATACCAGCTCTGATCCTAACTCAAAGTGTGGCCTTGAGCCATTTCCTTAATGTCCCTAAGCCTTGTCACCTGGCAAAAAGGATGTCAGTACCTGCTCTGCCCACCTCACCAACTGTTAAGCAGGATATTAAAAGGACAGTGGTACATGAAGATACATTAAAAACCCTGGAGAGAGAGGTGGGATCTCAGTATTGGAAGGACCCAGGAATCATAAATCTAACTCCTTCAAGGTTAGATCATAGTTTGTGGTGAGGACCTGAGCTTGGAATACAAACAGACCAGGGTTCGAGTCCTAACTCCTGCCCAAGTGTGTAACTTTGAGCAGGTGACTGTCCCCTCTCATCCTCCACTGTGACGTGGAGGTGATAACTGTGACAGCTATCCCTCAGAGCTGTGCAAGGTTTTGGTAGCATAATTGTGGAAAGCATTTGACACAGCTCCTGGCAGATGTGCAATTATGAATCCAAGGTCTGCTCTCTGGAGTCACAAAGAAGATGCCCAAATGCCCCTCCCTGGAGGCCTCAGGTGTGGGGAAATTATTTAGGACATCTAACCCAAGAGTTCACAAAACCCTGAAAAGTATCTATGAAGGTGCATTATGGGGAGAAATATAGGAATTTATACAGAAAGAGACCATGACTCATAGAGGGTTAACCACATCGATCTAATCCAAGACCCTCATTTAAGAAACAGAGACCAAAAGCCCATTCAGTGGATTAAAGCACAACAAAATCCAAACATCCAGCCTACTGTGGAGACTCTCCCAACCCAGGATCAGGGACCTCTTGGGATGCCAGACTTGGGGTAGGATTACTGTCACTGGAATCAGTATGCATTGGCAGGGTAAGAGGGATAGCAGGGCCACTATTTGTATGGAGTAATAGGATTTGGGAGGCATTTCAACTTTCATTTTAAACTTGTCCTCAAGGTTGTTATATAAGGGTTTTAATAATTAAAGTTTGGAGAGAAAGAGGTAGTAGCTGGTGGCAAAAATATCTTGACACACTCTCCCAAGGGACTGTCAGTTCTCTATTTCATGAGCTTATACTAACAAAACAAAAAAAAACACACCCAACAAGGGCTGAAAGGAAAAGAAATCAAGTGTACCAAACATACATGTGACATGGAGTTGACCAAAGAACCTGGAACAAATATTCCAGGAAGGGAGTCATCACATCTAGGAGAGATTTGTCTCTTGTCTCTAGGGCCATTCTAGCAAAGAGATTCTGGGTGTTTTCAGGGCCCCCAAACTCCAGGTTCAGGTAGAGGCAACAAGGCGTAGCTGAGACTGAGACAACACAGGTGTCAGCTCAGCATAAGAAAGCATTGTCTTGTTTGTTTTCTGACTTGTTCCTAAAATACATGTTATTAGTCTTGGTCTTTGGTTTCAAAATAATAAATGCTCACTGTAAACAATATGGAAAGTTCAGAAAAAAATTAAAAAGAGGAAAACAATTAATTCAGAAAGAAGAGCCACTGCTAATATTTTGATGTATTTCTATTTTTGTTTCAAACTACAAAAAAGTATAATGAATAAACAAAATGCATTTGTAAAGTTTGAAAAATAATTATAACAGTAGTGATGCATTGGTGATGTTGTGAATGTACTAAATGCTACTGAATTGCACACTTTACAATGCTGATTTATTTTTTAAAATATTTATTTCTTAGTTATAGATGGACACAATATCTTTATTTTATTTTTTAATATTTTTTAGTTGTTGATAAACCTTTATTTTATTTATGTATTTATATGTGGTGCTGAGAATCAAACCCAGTGCCTCACACATGCTATGCAAGCAAGCACAATAGGTGAGCACTCTACCTCTGAGTCACAACAACAATGGTGATTTCTATGTGATGTGAATTTCACCTCAATTAGCCTCCCAGGCTAAGAATATATCCAAGACATCAGGAGCCCCAGAATTAATTATCTCTTTCCTCTTCCATATAGTTTTCCCTTCTCTCCATATACCCTTCAACAAACCATTTTTCAGCTTAGTCTGTTTCTGAACTTCATGTAGATTAAATAAGGCTGTATATATTTTCCATGATATGATTCTCAACATGGTATCTTTGATATCCACTCCCATTGATGAATTGCTTGTTATCACTAGGAACTACTAGGAATGAGTCCACTGTGAGGAGGTGCCACTACCCAGCTGTCTACCCTGTTGCCAGATGACACATGGGAAGTTGTTTCCCAGAAGCAGGGTGCCATGGACACCCATGTGGGGTTCAGGGTGAGGGTTTCTCTGGGGCCTTATCAGTCTGTAGCACACCCATTTAATTTGCTTTTTCAAAATCAAAGATAGTTTATTCTGATTACAAAAACAATAAAAAGATTCTTTTAAAATAAAGCAGGGAAGAAAAGAACACAGCCTGGTGGTATGTTCTGGTTTATGTGGTGTGTGTCCTTCCAGTTCAACCCTGCATTTCACATAGACTGAGGAGATGTTTATGTGACAAAGACAAGATCTATTATCTGTTATCTACAACAGGCTATATTTATATTATGATTTCCTTGTGATATTGATTTTTACCTCCTAATATTAGACTATCAGTTTAAGAAATGTTCTTGTTTATCCTGGCAATAGAGTCTCCTTGGGCCTCAGCTATATCTACTGTGAAATTGGAAGACTTGTTTGGCTTTTTATTTTTTTTCAAATAAATGACATAATAACAGAAAGGGTCTCATTAATTGAAAAAGGCTCAGCCTGGATCTCAGTGAGTAAGACAATTCTTGGAGTCTTGTTCTTCCTCTGGAGAAATGTGGGAAATGGGATCAACAAATAGTTGTTTTTCTGTGTGGTGGGAGAACACTTCCCCCAGAGAGAAGAGAAGAAAGTCCTCAGTTTGAATAAAGAACACATTGAGCTGATGGAGAAGTCCTCCCTTATGCACTGCAAATGTGGGTGGTGGAGTAAAATAGTTGTAGCAGAGGTGATAATGAGGAGGAGGAAGAAGATGGTGATGGTGACAGTGATGGTGATATACACACGGTTGGACTGCTGCACCAGAGCAACAGCTGTTCTGATGACATTGCTACTACTGCTATTGGAGCAGAGGAAAACATCAATCTTGATTCCTGCATAAAATGTGAAGGAAGTAAATGCATCAACATGTATCACAAAAATTTCTGTGGTCCTGGACACTTTAAAGAATAGCTATAGTTTATTCAATAGGCTTCATTTTCTATTAAAACACAGGCTAAGAGACAGATTTTTATACTAAGACACAGCTACAGGAAATACACCAATGTCTCTCCATGCATGGGACAAAAGCTGCCTCTCTGTGCTGTGCAGGACAGGGTGCAGCTAGCACAGTGAGGCAGCACTCCTGTCCACATTATTCTAGGTGACAGAGGCTTTTGGTTTCATCTAGAGGGAGTGACAAGCTCTTGGTCTCCTCCATCAATGGACAGAAGCAGAGGTACTACTCCAGGTCAAAGGATAGAGCTGCCCAGGAGAGACAAAGAGGAGGCCAGTGTGGTGGTCCAGAACAGGAGATTAAGGGTCAGGCATTGAACTGGAAGTCAGGACAGTCCATCCTATGCCCTGGGCTACTGTAACCCAGGTCTGAGGGCTGAATCTCTGTGTCTCTCCAGGACATTTAAAGAAGTCCAGGACATAGAACAAGACTCACTTAAGAAAGGCACCTGACCTCAGGTATCAGCCTGAGTAGATTTTGTAGGGTGAAAATCACTCAAGAGACAAAGCTGAGGTACAGATATCTTAGAAGGGATCTCTGGAAGGTGGATGTATAAATATCCCTTCAGCAAAGAGGATCCTTTCACTTAAGCAAGTTCAGGCCCATGATCATACCTGAGGCCCTGAGGCAAGTGAGATTATAGATCACTCTGCAGAGTCTACTCAAGGAGGCTGTGCATGCTCCATCTAGGGAAGGGGCCCAAGTGTCCCCTCCCCCATCTGTTACTGAACATGATCTGATCAAAGAGCCTTATATGATGATGTGAGTGGACATGGGAGACTTAAGCAAGATCTCTCTCTTTTTTAAATATATTTTTTCCAGTGGTCAAGGGCCTTTATTTAATTTATTTATATGTAGTGCTGAGAATCGAACCCAGTTCCTCACACATGCTAGGCAAGTGCTCTACCACTGAGCACCACCCCAGCCCCTTAAGCAAGATCTCTTAATCTCTGAATAATTATTCCTTAACCAGAATACAAGGGGACATATTATGCTCAAGCATAAATTTGGGTTATTGCAAATGTTGGGGTGAAGTGTCTTGTTTAAGATGCTTGTCAAGGAGGCTGCGATACAATAATGGTGAAGAATTGATAATTCTGCTTGAACTGATGATGCACTTTGGGTGCCACTTATTCTGTGAGCAGCAGGTGGCACTGTGAGACTCAGGATGGGAACTCCTAGAAATGCTCCAGTGCAGAGGGCATCATTCATTCATTGATTTTCCTCTGAGGCTGCTGCTTCCAGGTAAATTGCCCTTTCCACCCCTGACATCCACATGTACCTCTTCTTTTTCTTTTCTTTCTTTTGTTTTTTGGTATCAAAGTTTGAACCCAGGGGCATCAGCCTTTTTGATATTTTATTTACAGACAGGATCTCACTGAGATGCTTATGGCCTCACTAAGTTGCTGAGGCTGGCTTTGAACTCAAAATCCTCCTGCTTTGGCCTCCAAAGCTGCTGGTATTCCAAGCATGCACTACTGCAACTGGCCCCATGTGGCCCTTCTTCTGAAATCAGAAAAGTACTAGCACAAAGCCACCAGGCTCAGAGCTCATACAAGAGCAAAGACAAACAAGCTGCTGAAGAGAAGAACAAATTTGCATCCACTGCAAGAACACAGGATGAAAAAGATTATTGCCTAGTCCAGGCCCAGCTGGGCACCTCAGGAAATAATGTTTGGAAACACCTCCTGTCCACCTTGGACTGGCTTCACATTTACTTCTTGCTCCTTGTTTTCTCCATAAGCCAGACATTCCCAAAGCAATTTGGGGACCCTCTTGGTATGTCCCTCCAAACAAAGCTTCTAAGGTTAAGTCTTTCCTATTGTTTCAAGCACCCACTGTCACAAAATTGTATGTTCTCAAGTCTTTGTGCCCTCCTTCCCCATCTGCTTCTGCCTCACTTGGGAGCCTCAGCCATAGTCACCTACATCCTGAGCAGTGAACACAGCAACTACTTCATATGGTGGTATAAGCAGAGGCCAGGAAAGAGCCACCAGTATGTAATGAAGGTGAACAGTTTGGCAACCACAGCAAGGGGGATGGGATCTCTGATCACTTCACAAGCTCCAACCCTGGGCTAACAACTACTTAACCATTGCCAATACTCAGGCTGAGGATAAGGCCCAGTACAATGGTGGAGAGAAACATACAATTGATGGCCAGGGAGGGTGAACCACAGGGACAAAGGCAAAGGAGAAGTGAAACCAAAACTTCTGTGCCTTTCCTCCTCCTCCTCAGAGACTTGGAGTTACAGCCCCACATCCCTCTCCAGAACCCTGATACCCCTTGTAAACTCCCTTATTCTGCAACTCAGCTCCCAGGACATTCCTAAGGAGAGGTAACTTGGGTCATAATTGAGGTCATTTTGACAACATAATGTTGTGGTCCTTTAATATCAGCCAGTGGGGTTAAGAATGTGAGAGAGGAGAGCCGTCCAGGGAAAAATTTGTTCTGGGGAAAATGGTTGGGCTGAGATGATCCTGTGTCCAAGAGGCCCATTAGACCTTGGGATCCATCTGGATTTCTGTTTGTTGAAGGGACGCTGAGGGAGGTTTCCATAGGTGACAATGAAAGTTGGCTTCTGTGAGTATGGCAGTGCCTGGTCACCATGTAGTGCAGCAGGATCCGTCAAAACTGAGGACTGCCAACCAAGAAAGGATAAATAATATTAAGCTCACAGTGAAGACAGATTCTATTCAGGTACAGAACAGATTTGCATATCAGGAAATACAGTTTCAGTTAGAAACCCAGCAAGTGTTCTGTCAAGGTAAAGGCAGACGTGGGTTTTAAAGAAAAAATAGGGATCAACAGGTTAAGGGGCTTGTTTTTAAGAAACTTCAATTGATTATTGCATTAACCAAGTTGTTTTGGAAGAATTTGGATTGTTTATGAGGTCTGTTCATACATGGAGCTACACATACTTGTTTGTTAGGGGCATATCACAGGGGGGATTATCAGCAAGCTCTTAATCTTTTAAGAAAGCACATTGGCATACGTCTCAGGAATAGAATTCTGTTACAGTTGGTAGTCTTATGAGCACATTTTTTTCCAAAAAAAATATTTTTTATTCAGTCATTCAATCATGGGTCTTTGTCTAAAAACAAAAGGGAAGCCTGTCAAATTCTGACCTCTGAGTCTTCCACAGTCTTTCTCTCTCTTGACAAGTGTGCAGTCATTTTAATTTTTTCAGGATCCAGCAGGAAAGACTTGGCCCTCAAAGAGACAAGACATGTTACTTGCCCCTAGGGGTGAGTACAGAACAATGTCCAAAAGGAAAGGGTGTGCATGTCAACAAGGTTTTGAGCAGGACCACATGGAGCATAGTTTGGCCTCTAATGCTATTGTAGATTCTATAATACTATTTCCCTGTATTGAGAACCATGTCCTAGTACATATAATGAGTCATCACACATTGTTCTCCAAGATATTTCCCATGACATTCTGTGTGTGTGGGTCTGTGTGTGTGGGTCTGTGTGTGAGTGTGTGAGTTACACACATCCTCATCTGCATCATAAGGAGTTACCAAAGAGGGAGCCCTCAACTCATGATCAGTGGGGATCCCCAAAAATGTTGCTGAAATGAATTGAAGGAGATACCACTTAAGGCATAGAGATTAATTTAGGAAAGTGAAAAATAAACATGCAAAGGAGGATAAGGGCCATCTGGAGAGTAAACAACACTTTTGGGGTTCTCAAACTCTTCTTTTAAAGGAAAAAGAGAGATAGGCATGGGAAGGGTTGTGGGGATGACATTCCCTGTTGATCACAAGACAGTTTATGGTGGTAGGGAAATTCTCGGGATCATTAGGCTAATGTGGTCTCTGATATCTGAATAGTAGATAACATTGTAAACTCCCCTATATTTAAGCTTCCTGAAAAAATACCTTCTGTCTTCGATTTTTTATCTCCTTTCACTGCAGTTATTCTAAAAATGGATGTACTTATGGGTTAAATAACAGTTCATAGGGAAATTTTCAAAAGTTGGTGTATTTTCATTAACTTTAAAATTATGCATGAAGATTTGAAGATTTATCAGAAATTTGAGTGTGGTATCCTTGGGAGAACCATGTTTGTAAGTGGCAAGAATAGGAGAGAGAACTGGCTTGCGATTGAAATAATGAAGAGTAGCTCAAGCCTTTCAAATGATGTTGTATTTCCTTGTCTATCCTTTAGTTTCCTTTATACCTATCATTTATTCACTGTTTATGCACATGTAGATGTTTTTAATAGCACTAATATTGTAATGCTGCCAAGATCTACACAGTCAGCACAGTCTGACATCCTACTTATGCTAAATATTGTTCTTCCTCAGAAACATGGTTTCAGAAAGACTAGCTTTGAAACCTGGACAGCTGATGAGCCATTGATCCTTAGCTTCACAAGAGGGTCATGGTTCTTCCAATGAGAAAATTAGACTTCCTTTCCAGCACGTGGCTTTCCATCCAAAAGTAAGAGCCCAACCCTTACAGATGCCATAAAGATTGTTCTGTGTGGCTTTCAAGATGGCTAAATTTACATACAAGCAGTATCCTTGAGTGAAGTTTTATTAACAGGGTGATGATCAAGACAATGGGCACATCAATTCCCAGCTATACAGGGAAATCCAGAGATGTCACAAAGGAAATACACCAGAGTCAAAAGGTGAATGGTGACACATGGAACAATATCCAGAAAATGGGCATCCCATTTGTGCCAAGTGATAAGATGGTGGGCATGGTGCAGAAACCTCCTATTTGCCAGGTATTTCCCATCAGAAACCAATGACCTCACTCTCAAAAGCCCTGGATCTCAAGGAAAAAAATTCTAGAATTTAAAGCTACCTTAAAGCAGCTCCTCCCTGAATATAGAGGGCTCAATAGTGAATGGTCAAATAGCTCCCATCTCCTGCCATCATTGCAGATAAGAAGCTGCAGAAGCAGGAGCAGGTGAGTTTGGATGTGTGTGTTAATCATTAGAAAAACCACGAGGCAAAAAGGAATTCATATTGGGTTCCTTTCTATGTGTGCTGCAGTGAGGATGGATTCAGAGTGTTTCAGGCTTATGAGTTCCTTATCTGGGAGAGCTGGGAGATGGGCTTAAGAAAAGGAGAGTCTTTTCCCATCTCTTTAACACAACCTGGAACAGGTGATGGGGCACCTTTTCTTCTTTTCTCTGAGAATTGATGTCCAGAGAAAGGGGAGATTTTATGAGCCTATGATAGTAATACCTAGTGAAGACATATCCTCACATGGCCTGAGCTGGCCCATCTCTAAAATTCCAAAGGAAGGGCATCTGCTCCCCATGGAAATCTGGGAACATGGAAGGAGTTGCTAATAGATGCCAGCAGGACAAGTCCCACCTCTCCAGTGGGAAGGATGTGCTCAATTCGGGTGTGACCCAGAGTAACTCACAGCACAGGCTCAGCTGTGATGGCTGTGACTTCCTCTGAGCCTTGTGTTATCACTCCACCAAAAATATCTTTTCCAGGGTTTGAACAAAGCTGCCACACGGTCTGCACTTTCTTCCACAGTGCCTTGGTTAATAATTTTAGGAGTTAATTTTTAGGATATTTACCTAAGGACAAATTGTTAGGGGGCAAATTTTAAAAAGGAAACCCAGAAACTTCCTCTAGCTCCACTATGCCTGCATTACTACTGACATCTCATAGGAATGGGGACACACATGAGAGAAAATCATGCTCTGCTCAAAAAAGCACTAAAAAATCACACTTGGGTTATATTAGCTACAAATTCCTTATCCAACTAATGAGAAATAAAGTCAGGTACCCTATTTGTATGGGGAAATTCCTGACTCCTAAATTCAAGTTTTCCTTCAGGTTAAAGATCACAAACAGTTTGGGCAACAACTGTGTCTCAGGGGCTGAACCTGACCTTTTTCCTTTGGGCTGCCCAAGGATCCCTGCACTTCTTCTTGAGCTTCTGCTTGGATCTTAGCAGGTCCTTGATGGTTGTGTCCAGGTCCTGGTGGCTGTCCAGCAAGCTCCATCTGTCCTTAGAGCTGTCTTTCTCGCCAACACTCCTCTCTTCTTCTGCCTTCCCCTCTACCCAGAGGTCTTGAGACATACAAATGTCATTGAACATGAAAGATCTTGAGAGGACATGCTAGCTCCTGGCCTGGAACTCCCTTCTTGGAGCCTCACCTGCTTTTCCCTGTCTGGGTGGGTCCTGCCCACTATGGCCAGACTGAGCATGCCCCAGCTGCAATCACCATCCTGGGCACTTTATTTAATCTCTCTTGTTTTCTTGGGTGTGGACAAACTCACAGCATGGCTACCACCTCTCTGTTTCCTTTTGTAGCTCAGTGACAGGTCTGGGGTTTTAGAGAGAGGAGACATGGGGTCAAGAGTCTGACTGCTGTGGCCCAGTGGAGAGAGTAGGCCTGGGTTGGGCTGTGAGCACCTTTTGGCTCTGGCCAGCAGACTTTTTTACTGTGCCTTCAGAGCCAAAAACATCTGGATTTCCTGCTCTATGCTATCATAACTGTCCACAGAGCTGCTGTCCCCATTAGAGTGCAAAGGCACATTGGGGGAGCAGATGCAGGCCCATGGCTGCCCTCCACGTGTGGTCTTAGAAATATCCAGAATTGCTTCAGTGCACATCAGCTCAGATGTGTCTGACCCACCAAAGCAACTTCCATAGGCTCCCTCCTGGTGGTGGTGCTTGATGGAGGTGCAGCAGCTGTGGCATCCTTTGGTGGCTTGGAGAGGTGGTAAGAGTCCAAGCCCCTTGGGCTGAGATCTGTGCCCCTGGGGACTGCTGAGTTCCTCTTGCTGGGTGTTCTCCTGGGGGCATCAGGGAAGGCACTTTTCAGTGAGCTGCCCAGGCTGCTGGCAACTTTCAGCCCCTTCTTTCTGAGCTGGGCTCTTGGTGGCAGATGCCTGCTGGCCTCCTTCCTGGTCTTCTCCAACTGACACAGCTGGATGGCCTCCTGGATGTCATCATCGCTGCTGGAGTCAGAGACCTTGTGCTGGGTGGCTAGGGTCCTGGGACTGCTGCCCCTACCTTCAGCCCTGCAATTCCTGCTTTGTGCTGCCTGGGGCTTGGGTGCAGCAGGCCTTGTGCTGCCCAGGTTCTCAGGCTCTGTGGTAACCTTAGGCCTGAGGCTGCTGGGCACTGTGCTCACCTTTGCTGACCTGGAAGGTCTATGGAAGACAAACACCTTCCAGGCTCCATCAGACCATGGCGGGGCAGTGCCATGACAGGGGGCTCCTGGGTGGATTTCAGTGTGGGTTGGGCAGAATTTTCGTTTGAGTCTGTTTTCTTATCCACATACCTGTCGCACTTTTGGTTTTCATTTTATCTTTTCTCATTCAGAAATGGTTCTATTTCTGCCCGGATGCTCTGCTCAAAGGAGTCCTTGCTGCTCATCCTGACTGGGGAGGCCAAGCCCTGTTTCCCACAGGCCTCCATAGGGATGCCAGAAACATTGCCTAATGCTGGGGTTAGTTTTGGGGGACACAGGGCGGGCAGGGTGTCACTGTGTGGAGGATCTGTTTTGCATCTGCTGTCCCCACCTGCAGCCCTGCCAGGCTGGGCTCCATTGGGTATGGGCTGTTGTTCTAAGGAGAGCAAGAACCAGAATCATTGTACATAGCCCTGTACATATGGATACTAACATGATGCTTTTATTTAACAGATGTGTCCTGGTAAATATGATTTTTGTAGCTTTTTTGTAAATTAGTTATAGTGCTGTAAAAAATATTTTTGGAAAATGTTGTCTTTTGATTTTGAAAGGTGTTTCTAACTGAAGCTTTCTGTGATTTGCTCAGGAGCCATTGATGAGCCCAGAGTTTGGTCTTTTCCTTCACAGTGAGGGTCACCCTGGCTGGAACTCTGGCCAGTTGCTGGTTCAGATGTTCAAGCCTAAGGAGGCAGTGGCCACCTTCTGGGAAGCACTAAAATGCCTTAGTGTCTGTCAGAAGCTCCCAGAACAATGCTTTTAATAAAGGACACACTGGTCCCTAGCAGGCAGAGAAGTTCCTCTGAAAATTGTAATCACAGCCTTGGATTAGTAAAATGTTTCTAAGCACAGTGGCTAGCAAGCAAACTTACCAGCCAGTGTGTGCCTCTTGAGACATCACTGAGACAGTGGCTCACTCTGCAGCCCAGTCCCCTTGTGTCCAGTCTCCTGCAGTCACTAGGTGATTTTAACATCTACATAAACCTCTTTTTTTAGGACAGCTCCTGTTCTCCTCTTTTGATCATGGTTCTAAGAGATCTTAATGCATGTACATTCTAACTGTCCTTTTCTTGATGTGTGCACACAAATGAATAAGTACAGCAATTAGGTGGTTTGTTCCACAGACAACTTGGCCAGAGCTCAGTGCTGGGGACAAGCCTGGCATACCTCCATATCTGCCATCCAGGAACTGCACCCTAGTCAGGGATCTGACCGTTGACAGAGCCAGTACTGTCAATGCCTCCTGCAGCCCACCTCCTTGGGCAGAAGGGTGCTGGTTGTAGGCCATGGCCTCTTGTCCCCTAAGTCAAGGCCTGATGTTGCTGCCTTGGTTTTCTTACCTTCCACCCTGTGGTACTAAGTTATCCATGGTCACTGTGGGAACAAGGTGTGCTGGCCACCTATGTCCTCCAGTCACCCCATATTCTGCAACTCGGATTCAGCTGTGAGACAGAGTCTACCTTGTAGCCAGAGGATGTTGTTGGTATTCTAATTGGATATGAGTCTTGTACACCTCCTGCACCCCTGGGTATAAACAGAAACCCAATTCTGTGCCCAAGTGCAGACCCCTGCCCACAGTGAGCATCAGCTGGGTGAAGTTGCGGTCCTGAGTATCCCAATGTGCCTGTGATAGTTTCTTTGTGGTGCATTCACTCACTTAAGTGCTTATGAGAAAAACAGTTCCATGTAATCCATGTTCTTTTATTAAATTTTTTGAAGAGTACTTTTAACTCTTGAAACAAAAATCTGCTTTTTTCCATGAGCACTTTTTTTAAAATGAATAAATCAAACATCACACACACACAAAGATCACAAACAGTCCATTTTAGTTGATTAAAATCTGGAGTATTTCTGCTTGTATATTCTAAGCAGCCAAGGGCACAGATATTGCCACCCTCCCAGGTCCTGAGCCACCCAGGGTTTACTTGTGGCAGTGCCTCCATAAGAAGTTGGATTAACCTGGCTGAGTATTCAATATATATATATATATATACCCTTGCTGAACCCACATGTGTTTCCTTACTTAGTCAAAGTGATTGTTGTCAGTCTACAGACATGGACTCTCATCTACTTCTGGTTAATGCTCTGATCATGAGGCTTCTTTCGTTTCATGACATTATGTCTCTGATTGGAGTGATGCCTTACTACCTACCCTCAAGAGCTTAGCTCTGTGCAACCTCATTCCTGACAAAATTCACAGAAACCATAGGGACTCAGTGCATTCCTTAGGCAAGTACAGTTTTTGGCACTTGGACTATATGAAGCAATAGGAGGGGAAAAAAGAAATTCCCAGTGACATTTGACAGTCTACTGTGGTAAGGAGGCTCTCAAAGAGAGGAACAAACACCACCTAAGAAAATACACTAGATAATGTGAAGAATCAATAAAATCAGGAGATTGCTTAATAAAGAGAATGCCATTTATTAACTCATTTCAAAAAATGAATGAAATGTAACAGTGTCACATTGCAATGAAATCGTAATCAGTGGACACAAGATAATGGGGTGACCCAGAGTGTAGGAGGACAAGTTTGGTTTTCTGCTGAGTCAGATTTTATCAGTGGTCTCAGCTGCCCAGCTTCATCTAGGGAAGGCTCCAGGAATGTCAACAGCGTTACTGAGCTGGGCCTAGGGCATACGATAACCCAGTAGAGTTAGCGCAGTGGTCATGGGTCAATTCCTGGAAGGATCCTCTGACCTGGGTCCCTGAAGACTAAGGCTGATTTTATGCCCAAAAGAGTAGATGAAGGAATCTGGGGCTCCAACTCTCCCACTTTGTCTTCTCTAGAACTCCAATGCTCAGAAGAAGGCTCCCCAGTAGTCCTAAATCCGCTGCTCCATGAGAGGAGAAAGTTTGCATAATCACCAAATACTAGTTGCTCCCAGAATCATGAGAGAGCATAAGATGATATGAGAGGACCAGATGTGCTCTGAACATCAGGAGTTTGATCTCTGGGAAATTTCCAACTTGGCCTGGCTCCCCATCCTGTTCCCATCTTTCTCTGCACAGATGACATGCTCAGTCCTGTCCCTAGTCTCACCCTTTTCAGGACCCTCAACTGAACCCACCCCATACCCTGACTTAGCCCAGGCAGAGCCTCAGGATGGAATGTTGGGATGGGTCCTTTATCCCCAAGCACCCTCTTCTCTATCTCTTACAGGCTCTGTGGCTGTCTTAGAGCTGACACAGCTGGCCTTGGGGCCAGTTGCTGTGGGACAGATGGCCACCATCATCAGCTCTGGAGATAGCCTTGCCAATGAATATGCTTGGCACTGGTACCTATGTGGATTAGTCAGCTCTTGGTGTCCACAGCTTCTTTGGTGTTAGCAGAGGCAGCACTGCCCATGGGGCCCAGGTCCCTATGTTGTAGAGCTAATTCTCCTGTTGGTGGCACCAGTGTTTGTCAGCCTCGCCCTCAGAGTTCAGCTTCTCCACCCAGAAAACAACCAGCAGGTTCCTGCTCAGGTACTCCAATGCCTTCTGCTCCATGCTAGGCCTGCAGAACAAGGAGGGCACCAGCAGACACAACCTTGGGGAGGTGGGGTGCACAGGTGCGAGAGGTCCTGTCACTGCCACCTGTATCAGAGGCTCAAACAATAGATTCCAGAACAGCTTAAGTCCCCATTTCCCCCTTTTCATGTCTTGAACTCATTTATTCCACCACACTCTTCTGCCATAATGTTCACACTTGCCTCAAGACCTAAGGAATGGAGTCAATTGTTTATGGATTGCAACGTAGGAAACCTTGAGAATCCAAATAAATTTTTTATCCTCTAAATGTTGTGTTTTTTCCTTTTTCTTTCTTTCTTTTCTTTTTTTAACAGTTGAATGCATTTTGACAGATTGTACACAAATTGAACACAACTTTTTCCTCTGGTGGTTCATGTGGCAGAGTCACTCCAGTATTGTAATCATACATGTATATAGGGTAATAATCTTTATCTCATTCTACTGTCCTTCCCATCCCCACAGCCCCACTTCTCCCGTCTGTCCCCTCAACACAAATCAAAGTGCCTTTCTGATTCTGCCTGATCCTCCCAGCCCCATTATGGATCAGCAACTGCTTATCAGAGAAAACTTTGAGCTTTCGGATTTGGGGGATTGGCTTATTTCACTTAGCATGATATTCTCTAGTTCCATCTATTTACCTGCAAATGCCATAATTTCATTCTTCTTTTAGGCTGAATAATATTCTATAGTATATATGTACCACATTTTCTTTTTCCACTCATCTGTTGAAGGGCATCTATGTTGGTTCCACAGTTTAGCTATTGTGAATTGAGCCACTATAAGCATTGATGTGGCTTCAACACATTAAACACACAATAAAAACACATGTATGCTGATTTTAAGTCCATTGGGTATAAACTGAGGAGTGGGATAGCTGGGTGCTTCTAGTCTAAGTTTTCTGAGGTATCTTCATAGTGCTTCACATACTGGCTGGACCAATTTGCAGTCCCACCAGCAATATATGAATGTAACTTTTTTCCCACATCCTTCACAACACTTGTTATTACCTGTGTTTTTGATACATTGTCATTCTGGAGTGAGATAACATCTTATAGTAGTTTTGATTTGCATTTCTTTCATTGTTAGAGATGATGAACATTTTTTTCCAATGTGTGTTGATTGATTGTATTTCTTCTTCAGTGAAGTGTATGTTCAGTTCCTTAGCCCATTTATTAATGGTGTTATTTGGCTTTTTGGTGTTCAGGTTTTAAGTTCTTCACATGAGATTAGTGCTCTATCTGAGGTCTGTGTGATAAAGATTTTTCCCCATTCTGTAGAATCTCTCATCATGTTATTGCTTGTTTCCTTTGCTGAGAAGAAGTTTTTTAGTGTCTGTCCATCCCATTATTGATTCTTGATTTTACTTCTTGCACTTTAGAAGTCTTGTTCAGAAAGTCAGGTGAGGAAGATTTGAGTGAACTCTTTCTTCTATTGGGTACATAGACTCTGTTCTGTCAATCTTTGATCCACACTCAGTTGATTTTTGTGCAGGTGAGAGATAGTGGTTGAATGTCATTTTGCTACATATGTAGTTCCAGTTTTCCCAGCATCATGTATTGAAGAGGCTATGTTTCTCCAATGTATATTTTTGGCACCATTGTCTACTATGAGATAAGCATATCTATGTGGGTTCATCTCTGTGTCTTGTATTGTAGTATTATTGTTCCACATGTGTCCTTTGGTACCAATACCATGCTGTTTTTGTTACTATTGGTCCATAGTATAGTTTAAGTTCTGATATTGTGATGCCTCCTGCTTCATTCTTCTTGCTGAGGATTGCTTCTTCTATTCAAGGCCTCTTGTTTTTCCAAATGAATTTTGTGATTCCTTTTTCTAATTCTATGAAGATTGTCATTCTTTGGTAGAGATGTAATGCAAATCAAAAGTACTCTAAGATTCCATCTCACTCCAGTCAGAATGGCAGCCATCAAGATTACAAACAACAATAAGAGTTGGCCAGGATGTGGGGGAAAAGGCACATTCATACATTGCTTGTGGGACTGTAATTTGGTGTAGCCATTCTAGAAGTAAGTATGGAGATTTCTTGGAAACTTGCAACATAACCACCATTTGACCTATCCCACTCCTTGGCTTAGATGTAAAGAACTGAAAAACAGCCTACTACAGGGACATAGACACATCAATGTTTATAGCAGCACAATTTACAAGAGCTAAATTGAGGGACCAACCAGATGCCCTTCAATAGATGAATACATAGAGAAACTTTTGTATATATACACAATGGAATATTACTCAGAACAAAAAGAGAATAAAATAATAGCATTTACAAATAAATGGTTGGAGTAGAAGAATATAATGCTAAGTGAACTAAGCCAATCCCAAAATACCAAAGGCCAAATGCTTTCTTTGATATGAGGATGCTGACTCATAATGATGATAGCAGGGCATGGGAGAAATGGAGGAACTTTAGATAGGGCAAGGGAAGGGAGAGGGTACAAATGATGATGAGAGGGCATGGGGGTACAAATGATGGTGGAATTAGTTAGACATCGTTACCCTAAGTACATATATGAAGAAATAAATGGTGTGAAAATACTTTGTGTACAACCAGAGACTTGAAAAATGGTGATCTCTATGTATAATATGAAATGAATTGAATTCTGCCATCATATATAACAAATTAAAATGAATAAATATTTTAATAGAAAAGTGAATAAATGAACAGGGGGAGGACATCCACCTTGTTTTCATGAAATCAAGAAATAAAGACCGCAGCAGCAATGGCAGTGGAGTTTGGCGACCATGCCAGGCGCTTTTGCCAAAAGGAGGTGGTCCAATTCATTAATAATGAAGTTCTACTGAATGGTGGTGGCCCAGAGTTCTACATGGCCTTTTGATCTCATCCCTAGAACAAGGTAGAGGACCCACTTTGCACTGTGGTGGTGGACTCTCAGGTGTCTGGAGATCTCAAGAGGGTGTGAACCTGGAGTGCCCTGGCTCTGGGCATTCAAGTGGTGGCCAGGCTGTGGGAGCAGCAGGGGAGTGGGGTCTGTCAGCTGCAGGATCATGTGGAGGAGTGTGAGGCAGCTTTGGCCTCTGAGCTGCAACAGCTGCGTGAGGAGTGTGATGATGCTACCACTCGTGGCACAGGCAGCCTTGCAGTAGGTGATGGATGAGCGTGAAGTACTATGTTGAAGGCTACTTCAGGCTGAGAGGTCAGCATTGGCAGATCCATTGCCCCCAAAGGTTGTACCTGTTATGGGAGCCCAACATCTTGGTGCTGTGGCATAGTCCCTGGAAGGAGAGGAGCAGGCAGAGGTGGTAGTGCCTGGAGCACAGGGCATGCCATGTTTGGAGGCCCAGATGCCAGCCCCAACACCTTTGCTTTATGTGCCAGGACACCTATGTCCTTGGTCCCAAGCAATACAACCCCATGTGCAAATGTCTGTGCCCCATCCAGTGCCAATCCCAGTGGGATTCTTATACTCAACACCTCTACAAGCCCCTGTAGTAATGGAATCAGAATCAGCCGGAGAAACAGCCACAGCAGTGGCAGCAGTTGCATCCAAGGTGCTTCCTGTAGTTACCTATCCACTCGGCTTGTGGCCTCCCGTGGGGTACTAGGAGGGAATGGCTCCTCAATGTGTCCAGAGTTGCTGGTGTGTCCAGAGTTGCCTTGTCCAGAGTTGCCTGAGTTGCTGGGGCCAGGAAGAATATCCTGAGAACTTCTCAGGCAGATTCAACCTGGGAGATAGAAAAAGCCCCAAGCAAAAAGAAGATCCTGAAGGTCCCCAGGGAATAACTTCCCTGAGGGAAAGCATAGCCAAAGCCAGAAAGAGGGTCAGGAGAGGCCACAGGGGAAAGACCCCATGTGGGAGAGCATTAGCCTTAGCCTGGTGTTTTTAATAAAAAAAAGAATGTCATTGAGATTTTAATAGGAATTGCATTTAATCTTTCTAAAAGTTTTTGTAGTATAGCCATTTTGGCTATATTAATTCTGCCTACCCAAGAACATGAGAAATCTTTTCATCTTCTAAGATTTTTTTTCAATTTCTTTCCTTAGTGTTCTATAGTTTTCATTGTAGAGGTCTTTCACCTCTGTTGTTAAATTGATTCCCAAGTATTCTATTTATTTGAGGCTAGAGTGAATGGGGAGGTTTTCCTACTTTCTCTTGCTGTGGATTCATCGCTTATATATAGAAATGCATTTGATTCATGGGTAATTGATTTTATATCCTAATTTGCTGAATGCATTTATTGGTTCTAGAAGCTTTCTGGAGGATTTTTTTGGATCTTCTAAATATAGAAGTATGTCATCAGCAAATAGTGATAATTGGAGTTCTTATTCTATGCAAATCACTTTAATTTCTTTCATCTGTCTGATTGCTCTGACTAGAGTTTCAAAGAGGGCAACCCCATCTTGTTTCTGTCTTTAGTGGGAGTGCTTTCTGTTTTTCTCATTTAGTAATGATATTGGCCTTGGGTTTAGCATAGATAGTTTTTACAATGCGAAGGCATTGCATACATTGTTGGTATAGACCTCATCATGTGCATGTTCAACCATAACTTTTTGTGGTATGAGATGACAGGGTAGGATGAGAAACAAAAGAATGGATTCCACAGCAGGAGTCATGGAAGAGAAAGTTTAATTCAAATGACTGGATTAAATCATACTAAATAGAAAAAAGTTTTGTTTTTATATTTCAAATAAGGAGGATGTGATTTAAAATTTCTCCCTTTGGAAAATTTCTTCAACTTTTAAAAGATAATACTTTCTATATATTTTCATTCTGAATAGAAAAGATATTTTAATTTTCTCTATCTGCAAATGATTGGAGATTCAGAAATATTCATACATGTGTAGGTTTAGCATTACAAACCAGGAATGGAATCTTCTTTTATTCTCAAAAGTGTAGCTATGCGTCCCTTTCATCCCATGATTTTATGGTCAATGAAGTCATTTTGGGAGTAAATCCTTTTTTTCTGATTTAACTTATTTTCATAAACAGGGAATATTAATGTGTGGGTCTAGGTTTCAGTTTTTGAAGCAATACACAAACACTTCAACAACACACTTGGACATGTAAAATACATTACTAAGAGTAGCAGCTCAGAATGTGGCATGTGCTCACAATGAAAGTTCCATGTTGACCAGTCACCATGGTAATGTGGGATGCAGAACTTACCTTCCATTTCCACTCAGTTGGTGTGGTGAGCGAAGTGGTGTCAGTTAAAGTTGGAGAAGACTAGAGAGGTTTTGAGTTCTTGGTTGACCATGGGAAATCTAATCTGCTGTGGGGAAGGTATGTTGTCAGTGATATTTTCAAGGCTGTTTCTTCAATGGGCAGTTAAAGTTTACTGAATATATTTTCCTCTTGATTTTTTTCATCTTCAATGCTGAATCTTCTCTCTTGAGATTTAAGTGTTTGGTGATATTATTTTATCACTCAATTCATATATTTGCTTGTTCTATTGACCTGGTTACTGAAAAAGCTTTTCTAAATTTATAAATATAAACAATTCCTAATGAAAATATCATTTGTGCCCTTAAAGTGAATTAGAGTAGGAGGACATTGACCTTGCTTTCATGAGATGAATAAATTTGAGAGAGAGTATATGGACGCTAAGTAAGGCAATATATATCCCATGAAAGGGCAATTAGAAACCAAACTCATCTCAATGTATATGAACATCTAAACATAATGTTAGAAAAGTCTAAATCAAGACATTCATAAAAGAAAATAGGACTCAGATTTCAGGAAAAGTTTCCAATTGGTTATGACTACAGGATCCCTGGTGTTTGGGGGCGACTGGAAAGGAGGCAAAAAGGACAGTGCCTTGAGGTCAGTGGAGTGGATGTCCAATAATAGAGGAAATGAGGGCCTCAGTGGTCTTCAGGGAGGATCCATTGGTGGAGGTTCACAGGTTGTAGTTAGTGGTGGGTCCATATAGGCAGATAAATCTCTGTCCCCTGGCCCTACAGGATCTAGGAAGAGGCTTAGAAGGCCAGGAGCAGAAATATGCCTGATCAGAGCTGGTGTATCTGGAGAAATGACGTTTCAACCAGGCCTTGTCTGGCTGCTCAGATGGTGGCTCAGAATATTAGTCTGCAGACCTGGGGGCAGGCAAGCTTCTGACACTGAAACACCAAAGCATCAGCCCAGGATATCTGTTTCCCCCCATTAATTCACATTAACAGGCCATCTAGGAGGGGAAAGCACAAGGAAACTTCATTCTTGGCACAGCCATCAAGTGGCAGTTGGTTTAGAATGACCCAAGTTCTGAAACAGTTTGTGTGCCCTATAGAGCCCTGATGATTTGGGTGGTCAACTACTCATCAGGCCTGCTCACTGAGAGGCAGTTGGCATTGAGAAGACCCTGGGAAAGGATGGCTACAATGTGGACTCTACCCTTGACCTTCAGATAGGCTTCATTTGCATGAAATAATCATTTTTAAGTCAGTAATTGTAATGAAGAGACAGGAGCCTGGGTTATAACTTGAACATTTCTCATGGTGTCTGCTACTGAAACCTCATACCAAGGAGGCCTGAGGGAAGGAATATTTGAAAAGAACTGAGAAGAGTTCTGGGTTCCTGGTTCTAGGGTATCCACTAGAGGATTCAAGTGCTCAGGAATCTCTGGTCCTAAGTAAACAGCTACATTCCTGTCCCACATCCACCAATCATCACTGTTGTGAATCTGGGAAAGTCAAATAAAATCTCCAAATTATGAACATCTAAACTCAAAATTGTGGTGGACAGACTCTGCTCCACCCATCCCTTCAGGCTGATGAGTCACAGGAGGTCACAGATATTCTCCATGAGCTTTACAGATATCCATCTGTAAAGAATGAGAAATAGACTTTCTTCACCCATTGCTCTGGAGGATGACCTCTGTTTGACACCTCTCTGTTCAAAAACTGTCAACGATTGAGCTTATTTTTCCACACATTTAATGAAGTGTCCTATTTAATGAAAGGACACTTTAGCACCCATATGAAGCACCAGTCTTCTTAGGATGCCTGGATGTGATCAATGTCAGCCTTATATCATTACATGGATCAGATGCACACTATTGCAAACAATTGAGAAACAGAGGGGTTTATTTAACAGCACAGGTATGTAATGTTTTGCAGTAGGATTTGAACAAAAGCCAGATAACCACAGCTGATGGTCACTGTTTTCTCTCTGCCTTTCTATAATTCTGCCTTAGTTTTTGCACACACAATATTGTGTTGGGTTTTAGACCTCACACATTACAATGTTATCCTAAAGCTCAATCTGACTCAGGTGCTTTGCTGCCCCAATGGTGAAAAATGAGTTCAGTACTGTAAAATCTAATGACATTCAAATTCCTCCTTCAAAATTCATTAAACATAGATTTTATTATTTTTTTAAAAAAATATTAGTTATTATTGAATCTTTATTTATTTATTTATTTAAATGTGGTACTGAGAATCAAACCCAGTGCCTCCCACATGCTAGGCCAGCACTATCCAAATGAGCCACAATGCCAGACCCAGATTTTATTATTTTTAACTCTGCTCACAGACTGCAAAAATACATCAGAAGTTTTTTCTAATATTCAATTGTAACATTATCTCCCTGCTCTTCTAATATTCTACCCTCATGTTCTATGATCAATTTTTCAGTTTCCATGAAAGAGTGATATTATGCAGCATTTTTCCTTTGTCCCAGACTTATTCCTACTAACATAATTATCATTCTTGTTGTTGAAAATGACAGAATAAAAAAATACAAGAAATATTTAAGCTGCTGGGCATGCTATTAGTGTATAATAAATACTTGAATTCAAAGCTCAAATTATACCCCCAGATATTTACAATTATCACTTATCAATTAAAACTGGTTGAACTGTTATTTGAATTACTATTGATGACCCTATGTTTACTTGCTAGCACATTGTCAACAGCTAACTTTGTTTTATCACATTTCCCAGGCTGTTTCCTCCCATATAAATGTAAGAACCCCCAAAATGCAGAAGACTTCCACAAGCCTCGGTCCAGAGGAGACGGCCTCTGGCCACCAAACAGTGTTATGCCCAAGGAAAAGTCCAACAAAGGTACTGTGGAAATCCTGTCATTGTGTCCATTCTGCAATAATGATTCTAGTTGATTCAGAGTTCCAATTCTTCTTTTGTTTAACATGTACAAATTTATGTGCTTTGAGTCATTCAGCAGTGCTATAGTTCCAGAAGATCTAGTTACCTTTTAATTTTGTGCACTTGATTCCTTCAACTGGTGATGGACATCTGGGTTGATCTTACAATTGTATTTATGGTGAATGCTACAAACATTGAAGTGATTGTATCACAATAGTATTCTGACTTGTAGTTCTCTAGAATAAGCAGAGAGGAGTGTAAGGGCTGAGTACTGTGGATTATACTCTTGGGCTTTTCAGAAATCCACACATTGCTTTCCAGAGTTGTCATAATAATTTATAGTCCCACCAACATTGTGTCAGTGTACCTTCTTTCTGCTATGCTTCCCTGTATTTCTATGCTTATCCAGTTTCCCAGAACCATTTGTTTAAACCATGATGTCCTCTCTAACATGTATTTTGGTGGTCTTGTCTGGTATCAGGTGGCTGTAAGTATGAGGTGGGTTGTCTCTGTGTGGTATATTCTATTCCATGGATCTTCATATCTATTTTCAGTTCATTAGATACTGTTTTTGCTACTCATCTCTGTAGTAAATTATAAGACTTGGTATTGTGATGGTTTTTACCTTACTTATTCTTGCTCAGAATTGCTTTGGCAAATAATAATAAAAATAATAATTATTATTTTTGTTATTATTATTATTATTATTATTATTATCATCATCATCATCCCAAATGAATTTCAGGGCTGGTTTTTTAATACTATACTGAATATCATTTGTAATTTCAAGGGGATTGTATTGAATTCATTGAATCTGGATATTGCTGTTGATAGTATGGCCACTTTGACAATATTAATTCTGTCTATCCAAGAACACAGAAGTTCTTTGCCCCTTCCATTTCCTTTTCAGTGTTCTATAGTTTTTGTGTAGAGATCTTACACCCTGTTTGGTAGATTTATCCCCAGGGGCTTTTTCCCATTATTGTAAAAGAGATGGTTTTCTTGAATTCTATATCAGTGCCATCAATGTTGGAGTATAGTGACACTATTGATTTATGAGTGTTGATCTTTTATCCTGCTACATTGCTAAATTTCTTAGTTCTAGAATTCTTCTGGTGAAAAATTTGGGGCTTTCTAAATACAGAATCATGTCACCAGGTAACATGGACAATTTGACTTTTTCTTTTTGTATCCTTTTAATTTCCTAATTTTGACTGATTTTTCTGACTTTACTTCAGAAAAATATATTGAATAAAATAGGCAAAATTCTAGTCTTGTTCCTGATATGGAGAAAGGCCGTTCATTTTTATCTCTGTTCAGTGTGATATTGGCTTTGCATTTCTCATATATGGCTTTTATAATATTGAAATTAAGTTCCTTCTATTCCAGGTTTCTCCATTATTTTTGAAATTAATGGTTTCTCCTTTTTCGTCAAGAGCTTTTCTACATTTAATGAGGTGATTTTATGAATCTTGTTCTTATATCCAACTATGGGTTTGCTAGTCAGCTTCCCCCCACCCCCCGCTGCCTGTGATGTGACCTTTCCATGCTTCCTGGGCTTATTGTCTGGGAAGCTCTTCACAGGAGCCCATTTTTACACAAGCTCCTTCAAATTCTCAACTCCCTTCAGCTGGTCCTGGGAGGCACCAGACTCAAGGGGGAAGGGACCAGAGTTTTCCTGCACATCTCTGACTTGAGTTCTCCAGGGGAAAATGCTCTCCATTCCTTTTGCTCTAGCTCAGCCAGGCAAAGCCTAGGTCCCATGGCAGGTGCCGTCCAGGACCATGCATGCATACCTGCTCATATCTCCCAGCTCCAGGCTCCTGCAGTGGCTGCATCAACTTGGCTGTGTCAAGGTGGCTCCTGCCTTGCTCTTTGGGGACACCAGGAATCACAGAGCTCCCTTCTTGCACCAGTGTACAGTGCAAAGAACCCTCTTCTTCAGCCAAGGAAACACTGCCTCTCTGATCTCAGGATTTTCATACTGAATCTATTTTGTTTCTGTGCATTTTCCCTCTTTCTGTGATCTAGCAGGGCCACTATTCCTGCTGCTATGGCTGATGCTTCTGCCACCATCAGCTTGGATCCTTCTTTTTTTGTCTTTGTTTAATGTACCCAAGTCTCTGATTCTCTAAGACTCCCTGAGTATCCACTATTGAGTTTTAGTGAAACCCCTCTTTTGTCCACCTGAGAGGAAGGAGTAGTATTCATGCTGTTTGCATTACAGGTTGTGGAGCTGCAAGATATAAAGGTTCTCTCATGTTAAATTTGCTTCTGTCTTGTAATGCATTGTGGTGAGCCGTTCTAATTAGACCGTGGCCGCCATTAGAAGATGGCGCCGGCTTCCACTGTGGCCTGTGATAAACAACTCCTAATATGGAGAATTGGCACGCAATCCCTTACCACCCTATGAGAAAGGTCCACGTGGCAGCTTAAGATTGGTATGCTGGAGGCTTTATTAGGCTGTGCTTGGGCGCTCGGCGACGGGTCACTAGAAGATGATACATGAATCAAGGCCTGAATAAACTGCTGAAAGAAGAATCCTGTGTCGTGTTTTCCCTTGCCGGCGAGGGGTCGCGGCAATTGGTGGCCCGAACGTGGAACATATTCCTCGAACCCAGGATCCAGAACTTTCAGCAGTCAGGGTGGTGCACC
>NW_026000141.1:814810-823023 GCF_001458135.2 Marmota marmota marmota
TTTAGGGATTGTGTTGCCAACTCAAATCTTGTCATTACTATCAGGCTACCTGTGTTATCCTACTTCTCGCCATCGTTACGATGCAGGATGTGAGGCAAGGCACTGCACTTGAGTGATCCCTCAACGGACCTCAAGGAAAGCATGTCCTATTGCATGCGGGTTTGACGTCCACGCCCCGCCCTACGAAAAAAGGCGTCTGCTGATATGGGACCAGGTCTAGGGAAGGGCCCTCCTTAGGACTGAACCATACATTGCAGCCACTTCTGCACAGTGGGATAGGACCTCTACTTTCGCCTGCATTGTTTTATAAAACAGAAGGGGGAACTGTGGTGAGCCGTTCTAATTAGACCGTGGCCGCCATTAGAAGATGGCGCCGGCTTCCACTGTGGCCTGTGATAAACAACTCCTAATATGGAGAATTGGCGCGCAATCCCTTACCACCCTATGAGAAAGGTCCACGTGGCAGCTTAAGATTGGTATGCTGGAGGCTTTATTAGGCTGTGCTTGGGCGCTCGGCGACGGGTCACTAGAAGATGATACATGAATCAAGGCCTGAATAAACTGCTGAAAGAAGAATCCTGTGTCATGTTTTCCCTTGCCGGCGAGGGGTCGCGGCAATGCATGATTTATTTTACTTAAGATTCTGACTTTATATGCCTCTAGGATTTTTTTTCATTCAGTATTAAGTTTTGGTGAGTTCCTTTAGTCCCCCCCACTCACTGAGAAGCAGTCTTCTTGCCTTCTAAGTCTGGCACTGAAGAACTGCCATGGGTGCATCCTTCCTCCAATTTGCCAACTTCTCTTCTCCTGACAGCAAATTTGCACAATTTCTCAACATGCCAAGGAATGTTTAGGGCCAAAATGTACTCTATCTTGATGAATACCTCATGTTAACTTGAAAACAAATTTTATTCTCTCGCTGTTGTATGAAGCATTTGTACAAATGCCAAATAGATCTATGTGATTGATAATGGTTTTGGTAAATTCCTAGGGTTGCCATATCTAAGTACCAGCTTTCTTGGGTTGAAGTAATGCAACTATACTATCTATTCCCTAGAAATTCCACATTGACCTGTTAGCAGGAACATGCTACTTCTGAAAACTTTAGGGAAGAATTTTTCCTGTCCATTCTTAACTTCTGCTGGTTTGGTGGCCATCCTTGATCTGCTTGGTTTTCAACTGCAGCACTTTACTCTCTGCTTCCATCATCACAAGGTATTAGTCCTTCATGAATGTGCCCCATCTTCTTATGAGAACAGATGCCCTATTTGGAGAATGGGTCCACCCTGTTCCAAGAGGATACATTTAATTGCTAATATCACAATGACTTTCATTTCAAACCCAATAAAATTTGGAGGTACTGGTGTTAGGACTTAAACTTGTATTTGGGTGGAAGTAATTGTACCCATAACAGAGATGACTGATTTAAAATGATACTTTTTCTTTTCTTCCTGATAGATCTGACAACTGCCTTAAAAGAATTATGAAACCTTCTAGTGTAACAGTAGAATATTTTGTTTCTCATTGTAGTTCCTTCCATTTTTTTGTCTATTTTTAATTTTTATTTCTTGATATGCTCCTTCTCTTGCCATTCATAAACAATCATGTTCCAGCAGCAACTGAGTCTCTCTGTGTTAAGCAACCATATCCATACACTCCAGACCCATATCCACAGTAAGTCCCTGGAGTAATTCATCAGAAAACCAATGTACTTACAGTTACACTGTATTTCCCTAGATTGCTATTGAGTCATCATGGAGGTGGCATCAATTGATTTGGGAGGAGACCAACCAAATTATTTTGCTGAGGTAATGTGACTCTTGTCTAAGATATAAGTGTTGTTTTGTTCCTTTTAGTTCAAATTTATACATGAAAATATTACAGTGTTCATATTTCATGAGGTGACTCATACAATTTCTTTTGTGATGTAATTACAACTACACATCTATTACCTGTGAGAATGATTCAAGATGATATTCACATATGACAACAACCATTGTCAAATGATTGTAGTGCGCATTTTCCTCAGTGGCACTTTTCCTTGGTAGAAAATGAATTTTGTGCATGTCATCAAATTGTACCTGAGAAATCCCTCATTCAAAGCTCATGTCTTTTTACAAGTGCCCTCTCTGCATTACTTTGTGATCTTTGCCCCAACTGCTGCTTCCCATCTATTTATCTAATGTCACCACAGTCAAAAGTAGACTTGTGCAAATGATCTCCTGCTCACATTGTCTTCCTTTCTGAAACTACAGGTAGCCTCTGCAGCCAATGAGAAATGTAAGTATTCTCAGCTCCCTAACATGCTGAGGAAAACCTCTATATTTACATAGGTCAGACATTCCTTCCAGTTTCTATGTAAAAAGTTACCCTGAATTCAGATTTCTTTTGGAAACGAGCATTGGGATGTGGTGAAAAAGTGATAATCCAGTGAAGGATTATGGCAATCTATTATGATCCTGAAACAAGCTGTCTTTTGGGTGGTGTGCATTTATGTGAATGAGCTTATGGAGGTATCTCTGAGCATGTCCATGTGTAATAATTGTATATGCGTTTATCAGGCTGTAGGAGCTTCTTCAGAAATTCTCTTCTAACATGCCCAGCACAAGCATCCATTTTCTAAAGATAAAAACCCATACTAATGCATTATTTGTTTGATATAATTCCTTCCTACTTCATGACACCCAGATCTAAAGTTCTGGTTACTAGGCCCTCTCTGTAGACAGAGATGATACTGAGCCAAAAGATCCAGGTTCTTTACTCTGTAAGTGAAAGAAGCATTAAGAATTCAGGAAATTGTCCTTACGGTGATGCTTTGGCATACGGAACTGTATTCATCACTTAGCAATATATCATACTCCAGGTTATTCCAATATATTAGTGTACTCATATCTCCTACAGAGATGTGAAATATTTTGCATACTTTTAAAAAATTTTGGAGGTACTGGTTTTAGGACTCTAGAGATGACCACAAGTGGCCTCAGTGGTCATCTCTAGAGGTGATATTCCCCTAGGGGTACAAAATATGAAACACACATATCACACCGCGTTCCAGTCTAGCTGAAAACCCAAAGGCTCTGCTTCTCATTCATTCTTGTTCTTCTCTTTGCTGTATATTTTCACTGCTGTCCATATCAAGAAATGCCCTGAACAATTCATAAGCAATAAATCAGTATACTAATAGTCATTCTGCATCCCCCTAGTTCCCCCAAATGGCATAGTGGAGTTCATTCCTGGAGAAAGCATGGGTCGAGAGACCCCATGGAAAGCCATGGTAAGGTTGCTTTTCTTCCTCTGAAATTTAAATGTTGCTCTTTAGTTTCTCTTTCTCTTGTAATATGATATGATTTCCTGGAGATGACATACACAATTTCCTGAGTGTGCGAATTCTCATGGGGGTGTCTGTCGCCAACTGAGACCTCACTGAAGGCAACCTTAACAAGAAAGAGTATTAGCTACACACTGTATGATAGCAAGCTTTGTGCTTGGCTGCGGTTTTCCCTCCTGGCCTGTTGGCATTACAGTTTGCATGACAGCTTGGTCTGTTTCAAGAAGAGAGTGATAATGTGCCAATGGAAGGAAGTAGTTAAAATTTGACTCCTTACAGCTCCACTCTCTCACTAGAAGGTTTGCAATTGTTTGCAGCATCCTGTTTGAGGCCTCTGACTCCCCAGAGCTCAGAGAGGGTCTGAGACGCCGAACAGAGATCACAGTGATCCTGACTATTAATATTAGTATCACTATGTTTTCTTTCTAATAAGGAAACCCTGAAACTGAATAATGTATTCAGGTGTGTTTAGCTTACATTTATGGAGATACAAAAGCATGGCACTGGCAAACACTTGGCTTTAGTGAATGCCCTCTTAGCTGCATTGCATGATTGATGGTGTCATCATGGATGTAGGTGCAGGAGGGAGACATCACAAGGGGAGACAGGAAGCCAGCAGGGACCAGATTATTTATTTGATCTTCTTATATAACCAGAATCTAACAAGGGTTTGAGAAATCTATATTCTTACTTCTGAGTCTCATACCCTCAAATGGCCCCATCACCTCCAAGCAGACCTTTCCTCATACAGGTGTCACAACCCTCATATGGCCATTCTGAGGACCAAGCCTCAATCACACAATCCAGTGTGGGATTAAAAAAAAAAAACATCCAACCCTAGCAACCATCATGAGCTTAATTGTGCAGAAGAAAGCATGAGACAATCTTAAGTAACTCTGTTGCTGATGTTTGTGTCTCTAAAGGTTGGACATGGAGCAAAGATTATGATTCAAGCAGTGATGAGGAAGAGCCTACAGGTAGGAACAGCCCTTGGGGTATGACAAAATGGGAAAGGTTTCACGGTAAGATTTGAGTTCACCTACTCATGTGGGAAATGAGGAATGGGAATGGAATAGAAATAAACAGAAATATGTATTTCTTTTATAAAAATAAGAGTTAGCAGACCTACTGACATCCTGTTCGTTAGAAGACAACCTTTTGCTTTGCCAGTTAAATGCAATCTTCCATGTTAAGTCCCACTGTGTCCTAAATTTGCCTCTTCTAAGCATCATGTAGCTTGGCTTTCATTATTGAATATTTTTTGGCATTGTGCATGAAAGAAATTAGATCTTCATTTTAGGTTTGACCCACAATGGAAAAAATCTAGTGGGGCATACTTTCTTAGAGGCATTTTGTGAACCTGTAATTGAAGCTCTCACTAGTGTTAAGCAGTGAGTAAGAAGTCACAAATCCCCTCTGAATGTTCTCTTCTTAGAGCAGCACTTTCTCTTCTGTGTTTTGTCTTTCTGGATGAAAATAAACTCCCAAATATGGGGGACTTAAAGAAAATTGTTTCAGTTCTCCCTGGACAGACTACTGTGTTCTCCTGTAAAAGAGTCAGAAGAAGTTCCTCCTTGAACATGTTTCTGACTTCCAGTATTCATCTAATTGCCAAGCCCTGGAGGAAAATCTGATTTTGCTTGTATTTAAAAGGCCTAAGTCTGGAAAATCAGGAAGACTGTGTTCACCTCCTGGAGGAACAGGATGACACAGAATCCTTACCAAGTACAGTGGAAAAAATGTGACCTGGAAAAGAGCTCTTGGGATCCTATATCTATTCCTCAGTGCAGAGGTGAGGTGATGGAGGCCAGGAGACAGGAGTGCAGACAAGAGGAGGAATGGAGAACTTTGACTGTGGGCTCTAGAACAACAACTCAAGTTCTCACCTTGACTTTATGTCTGCCTTTCCTTTTTCTAAGGCCACACCATCACCATCACGGCCATGGTCCACAGAGAAGACATAGAAACTGAGCTAGAGGATGAGGAGGAGGAGAAAAGGACCAGAAATCTGCAAGTAATTGATTTTCTATTGGTTTCTCTTATTAATTCTTTCTTATGTAGAGACTCTATAGATTTTCCATGTTTCATCTTTCCCACTTTTATGACTTTTCTAAAGGTGCTTCCCTCATCCAGATCTTTGAGGTCCTTGGCCCTTCAATGTCTGTTAAATCTCTCTGCACTAACATTCTTATCTTGCCCTGGTTTTGACCACAGGCGACAACACTGAATCATGCTGAACAATCCTGCATGGTCATGCACTTAGCTTGAGTTGTAGAGGGCATCAGAAATACTGAATTGTTGCCGGATCCATGAGACACAAACAATCTGGCTCTGTTTTAGTGACCAGTGAATAGCTGGGTTCTCCTGCCTTTGCTGGCTCTGAGCATGCAGGAATGTACCCTTCCTTTCCTTGGTCAAGATTATACAATTGGAATGTAGGTCCCCTAACACGAATTGTTTCCAGAGGCCCTCTCCTGATTTAAAATGTGGGTTCAATGCAGCAAAGGTGATAAAGCAGTTTAGGAAGAGAAAATGTGAGTGTGGAAAGAATGGGAGGGAGAGCAGAGGTAAAGTCAGTCCACATATTCTCCATTGCTTCCTTAAGTTTCTTTGTTGCACTTTATGCAATCCATCAGAAGTAATTAGAGCACTGAAGGTGCCATAGTTGCATGTGACCATGGTCATGCAAGGGAAGGTACAATTTGGTTAAAATCAGTGCAAGAAGCTGTCTGAGAAATGGCACTACAGAAGGTAGGGCTGGAGGAGCAGGGTCCTTGTTCCAACCTTTGTCATCACAGGTGCTGCTCCTCAGAGTCCCAGATATGTGCTACTCAGCCTTTACACCCAAATGTCCTAGAGAACCCTTCCCATTGCCTCATGTTCACTCTCTTGGGGAGCAGCCTCAGAAGGTTCTGAAGGTGAATGTGCATGGGAATTTGCTCCTAAGGACATTCATAGACCCTCTCTGCCCACAGACTGTATCCTCAGCTGAGGGCAGCATACCAGCCTCAGTGCTCCCTGCCCAGACCCCAGGAGAGATCAGTTCCCAAATTCATCTTGCATATCCTGAGGTAATTGTGGTCCTGGCCACTCTCTGTGGCCAGCAACTCATCATCCCAAGTTCCCTTTTTACTTTTTTCTATTTTATAGATTCCATAAGACACCTGGGAGAGCAGAGACTTTGGCGCCGGGACACAGGAGAGATAATACCTGCAGTGCATCACAGCTGGAATTAACCTGCAAGACTCAGAGCAGGAGCTTGTCTTTCTGTTTCAAAAACATAACTGTTTATATTGTATAGAATTTGCAAATTTATTTGTTCTTTGTTTAACAATTTTAATATTTGTACTTCATGTTATATTTTTACATTAAATTATATTTACTTGGTAACAGTTGCTTTTAAAATTCATTCTGTAAATTAAAACACGCTAAACAGAGGTAGATGTTCCTGAGGTACATCTCAATAAATTACAAAGCAGTTACCTGGTGACTTCCATCACCATCACTCCTCTCTTCCCATACCCCTCAGTTTGCTTTTTTGGTTGTTTTTTAGATTGGAATTATAACATTCACTAAATTATTGATGTGGGTGAATAGATACAATAAAGAAACAAATAATTAAATTGCAATCTAAGTTAAATCTCAACTAAATTTCATAAGTGTTTAATTAATTTATCCATTCATTAGCTTACTAAATCTCAAGTCAAGAAACCCAATATAAGAAAGGGCTGGGAATCAATTAGCAATATTCATTTATGAAAAATTGTGGTTTTGCATTTTTTGTCCTTTTCTCAATCAAGAACAATATTTTTTGTAATATATCACATATATTTAAAACAAGTTGGAAACATACATTACAAACTTGTAACAATGTAATGTAAACATACATTACAAACTTGTTACAAGTTTGTAATGTATTAACATGTTTCTCATTGGAAATAGGTTGGTTGTTGTATATATAGAGCATGAAAACTAAGATAATGAAGTCTAGACAAAATATAAATGTCTGCTCTATGGTAACATATGAGCATCCCTCCAATCTAACCATACTAAAAGTTACATAATACTGTAAAAATGTCTTAAAACTATATACTTTAATAAGAAATAAATTCGATAAAGAATGATAATACTGGGACTGGGGTTGTGGCTCAGTAGTAGAGTACTTTCCTCACACGTGTGAGGCCATGGGTTTGATCCTAAGCACCACATATAATAAACAAATAATATAAAGGCATTGAGTCCATCTACAACTAAAAATATTTTTTTAAAAAGTATGATGGGCTGGGGCTGTAGCTCAATGGTAGAGCACTCTCCTAGCATATGTGAGCACTGGGTTCGATTCTCAGCACCACATATAAATAAATAAAAGTCCATTGACTGGAAGATGGCGGCAAAGGGAGTGCATTACCCCCGTGTACCGCGTCACTGTGCAGGAGAATGACAAGTTAGAAAGGCTAAAAGCTATCTTGTTAGGAATTTCCAGCAAAATTGGGGTGCTCCAAAACCTAGAGGAAGGATTTCCATCGCACAAGGATCAGCTACAGGGGCTCAAACATGAGAGATTTGTCCGCACGGAGGGTCACACTGCTTATTCAGCAAATCGCCCCGCGGCTAGAGTCTGTGGCGCGCGCTGGGAAACGAGGAGATAGCAACGCAAAGATACAGCGCTGCAGTTTCCGTGGGCTTCTGCCAGCTGTGCAATCACCGAACTAAGTGCTGAATTCTGGGTTTGAGACGGGTTCTCCACACCGGTCAGACCACAGAGGAAGCCAGCGGCCACCATCTTGGAGAGCTGACGTCACCATCCCTGTTTTCGACTGATCGCAGCTCATTCAGCCATAGAACAGGTAATTTCAGGCTGCCATTCGCCTGCGGCTCGCAGACA
>NW_026000141.1:825072-841283 GCF_001458135.2 Marmota marmota marmota
GACCTGAACAGACACTTCTCAGAGGAGGACATACAATCAATCAACAAGTACATGAAAAAATGCTCACCATCTCTAGCAGTCAGAGAAATGCAAATCAAAACCACCCTAAGATACCATCTCACTCCAGTAAGATTGGCAGCCATTATGAAGTCAAACAACAACAAGTGCTGGAGAGGATGTGGGGAAAAGGGTACTCTTGTACATTGCTGGTGGGACTGCAAACTGGTGCGGCCAATCTGGAAAGCAGTATGGAGATTCCTGGGAAAGCTGGGAATGGAACCACCATTTGACCCAGCTATTGCCCTTCTTGGACTTTTCCCTGAAGACCTTAAAAGAGCGTACTACAGGGATACTGCTACATCGATGTTCATAGCAGCACAATTCACAATTGCTAGAATGTGGAACCAACCCAGATGCCCTTCAATAGATGAATGGATAAAAAAAATGTGGCATTTATACACCATGGAGTATTACACAGCACTAAAAAATGAGAAAATCATAGAATTTGCAGGGAAATGGATGGCACTAGAGCAGATGATGCTTAGTGAAGCTAGCCAATCCCTAAAAAACAAATACCAAATGTCTTCTTTGATATAATGAGAGCAACTAAGAACAGAGCAGGGAGGAAGAGCAGGAAGAAAAGATTAACATTAAACAGATACATGAGGTGGGATGGAAAGGGAGAGAAAAGGGAAATTGCAAGGTAATGGAGGGAGACCCTCATTGTTATACAAAATTACATATAAGAGGTTGTGAGGGGAATGGGAAAATAAACAAGGAGAAATATGAATTACAGTGGATGGGATAGAGAGAGAAGATGGGAGGGGAGGGAGGGGGGATGGTAGAGGATAGGAAAGGTAGCAGAATACAACAGTTACTAATATGGCATTATGTAAAAATGTGGATGTGTAACCGATGTGATTCTGCAATCTGTATTTGGGGTAAAATTGGGAGTTCATAACCAACTTGAATCTAATGTATGAAATATGATATGTCAAGAGCTTTATAATGTTTTGAACAACCAATAAAAAAAATTTAAAAAAAAAACAAAAAAAAAACCACTTGATCCCAATGTGTGAGTTAATGTACTAATTAGGTTAGGCTCTTATAACCAAATCTTTTGACATCTCAACTTTCTTCCACTGTCTTAGCAAGGGACTTTTAGGAATTTCATATCTAAACCATAACAGGTATAGATTTGATATTAGTATGAAAGGCCAAAGGTTAGCCATTACATTACTTTTAGATGCTCTAGTAATGAATACCATATTAAAGATAACAGGGCAGCATAGATGTTATTATGGAGACTATATTAGTATTAAAGGTCACAGGGCACATATTACATCAGTTTTAGATAACAGCATGCCTATTATATGAGTGTTAAAGGCCATATTACAGATATTATATTAATATAAGATGCCATACTATGAATAACAAATTAATATTAATTGCCATATGGCAACTATCATATTACAATTAATACTCTATTATGGATATTATAATAGTATTAAAGGTCAGGGAAACTATTGTGTCAATTTAGATTCTCTAGTATGGATAACATATTAGCATTAAAGATAATAAGGCAGCTATTATATTAATTTTACAGCCCACAGGATGAATATAAAAAACTTAAATGCCACAGGGCAGCTATTATATCAGTTTTAGGTGCTATATATTGGTATCACATTAGTAGTCATTTTAAATACTCAAATATGGATATCATATTAATATTGAAGACCATAGGAAAACTATTGTGTCAGTTTTAGATGATGATATAATAAGAATATCATATTAGTATTAAAGACCACAGCTCAGATATTTTATTAGTTTTAGATTCAGTAGCATGGATATTCCATTAATATTCAAAGCCACATAGAAGCTAGTGTATCAGTTTTATATAATAGGGAGCTATTATATTAACAAGTAATATTAGTCTTGAAGCCAAAGTTCAGCTACTATAATAGTTTAAGATGTTATGTTATTAATATTAGTTTAATTTCCAGGAGCGCGCCACGTGGAGGTGTGTTGCTGCGGGTCTCAACATGGTGGGGTCTCCGTTCGTTGTCCCACCCAGGCCGATTCTTTCACTGAACCCACAGGAAGACGTCCAGTTTCAGAAGGAAGTGCAGCACGTGAGCTAGCGAGTAACCCAGCAAAAAAAAAGCAAGAAAAACTTATTCCTGGAGTAATTTTTGTGGGCCTTCTGTCTCCAGCACTTTATGAAACCCAAATCAAAGCATATTTCTCCCAGTTTGGCACTATTATAAGATTTAAACTATCCAGAAGTAAAAAGATTGGAAATAGAAGAGGCTATGCCTTTGTGGAGAATAAGTCTGAAGATGTTGCCAAGATAGTTGCTGAAACAATGAATAACTACCTTTTTGGTGAAAGACTCTTGGTGTGTCATTTTATGCCACCAGAAAAAGTACACAAAAAACTTTTTAAAGAGTGGAATGCTCCATTTCGTCAGCCATCGTATCCAGCCATGAAGCGGTATAATCGGAATCTGACATTTTTTCAAAAACGCAAATGGAAGAGCAATTTAAAAAGAAAGAAAAATTTCTCAGGAAAAAAAATAGCAGCAAAAGGAATTAATTATGATTTTTCTTCATTGGTTTTATCATCCAGTAAGACCAAAGATCCTTCAGATAAACCTACAAAGAAGAAAAAGTCTTCAGGCATACCAAAGAAGAAGAAGAAGTGGGTTTCTAAAGGCACTGCTGCCACTCCTGAGAAGTCTATAGATAGCCAGGGCCCTACACCAGTTTGTACACCAACAATGTTAGAGAAACTAAAATCTGAAGTGGCGGGAATGGATGATGATGAAGATAATGAAACAGTTTTCAAGCAGGCCGTATACGGTGCAGAAGGAGCAGTAGAGACTCCAACACCTAAACAGTCAGGGAAGAAAAGACAAAGACAAAGACAAAAACCAGTGATTCTGAACTTATTATATGAATATATATCTTCTGACAAAATGTGATGTTTTTTTTTTTCTTACAGTGGCTGACTATATTTTACAAAGTACAATGAAATGTAACCATCAATAGACTCAAAAGAGAAAACATGCTGTTTGGAAAGCAATCAGTACTTTGGCCTTTTTGCCCCTGTTGAAGTACCGGGGTACATCAGAGCTTGCAGTGGTTGGGCTCACACTGCCTTTGCCCTGGTCTCAGTTTTCCTATCCCCTCTTTATTTTGCCCATGTTAAAGGGTAACTGTTAACTGTACATTTAACAACTAATCTGAAGCTATTTTTATTGCCACCAAATAAAGACAGTCAATCCTGAAAAAAAAATATTAACTTAATTCAAAGGCCACTGGGCAGCTTCTATGTTAGTTTAGATGTTATACAATGGAAATATATATTAGTAAGAAAGCCTGTAGTGCAGCTCTTCTATTACTGTTGGATACCACACTACAGAAATTATATAAATATTAAAGGCCACAGGGCAGGTATTATATCAATTTTATATGCAATAGTATGAATATTATCATAGTTAGAAAACCAAAAAAGGACCTATTATATTAGTTTTAGATGCTATATTTAGATATCATATATGTATAAAATTCCACAGGGCAGCTAATATATTAATATAAGATGCTATAATATGGATATTACATCAATGTTAAAAGCCATGGGCAGGTATTATATTGATTTGGATACTATAATATGGATATCATTTTACTGTTAAAGTATTATAGTGTGGCTATCTTATAATTATAATATTAATTTTAGATACTATAGTATGTATATTAACATAATATCCACAAGGCAGATATTAGTTTTACATGGTATATTATGGGAATAAGTATAGGTCACAGAACACACATTTTATCAGTTTTTGATAGTATAGTAGGAATGTTATATTAGTATTAAAGGCCACAGCATAGCTTTTATATCAAATTGATATGTTACAATAGTTTTAAATACTAATTTATGAACGTTATATTATTATTAAAGTCCACAAGACAGTTATTATATTAGTTTTAGATACTATTGTATGGATATTATATTCATATTTAAGGCCACAGGACAGATTATATTTGCTTTAGAACTCACAGCATGAATATAATTGAATGCAAAAATCAGCTATTGTGGGCTGGGGATGTGGCTCAAGAGGTAACATTCTCGCCTGGCATGCACGGGGCGCTGGGTTCAATCCTCAGCACCACATAAAAATAAAATAAAGATGTTGTGTCCACCAAAAACTAAAAAATAAATATTAAAAAAATTCTCTCTCTCTCTCTCTCTCTCTCTTTCACTCACTCTCTTTACAAAAAAAAATCAGCTATTGTATTAGTATTACTTGCCTCAGGCCAGTATTATATTCATTTCAGATGCCATGGTATTGATATCACATTCATGTCAAAGCCTCAGCACAGCTATTGCATTAGTTGTAGATGCTATCTTATGGGCATCATATTAGCATGAATGCAACATTGAAACAATTACATTGGTTCTGGGAGCCACACTGTTAATATCATATTAATGTTAAAGGCCACAGAAAATTATTATATTGGTTTTTCAGGCCACAGTTTGGATAATATGTTAATAATAAAGGAAACAAGTCAGTGATTTAATTAATTTGAGCTGCAGTAGGATCTACATCATATGAACACTAAAGTTCACAGGACAGCCTATATATCAGTATCAGATGCTCTACTAAAGATGCTATATTAATGTTAAAAGCCACAGGGCACTAATAAAATCAATTTTCAATGCTATTGTGTGGAATATCATGTTAGTATTAAAGATCATGGGGTAGCTCTTATATTAATTTTAGATGTCATAGTATGGATATTATATTAAAATTGAAGGTCACAGGGCATCTGTTACATTAATTTTAAAATCTATAATATCTATATTATATAAATTATAAATATTAGAAGAAAGCTATTATATTATTATCAGATACTATAGTATTATATTGGTTTTAGATTATATAATATGGATATTATATTGGTATGAAAGGCCATATTTTATTAGTTTTATTTTATTAGTTTTAGAATCTATAATATAGACAATATATTAATTATAATCACCACAGGGCAGCTATTATAGTAGTTTTGAATATAAGACTGATCACAAGTTCAAGATCAGCCTCAGCAATTTAGTGAGGCCCTAAGCAACTTAGTGAGACCCTGTTTCAAATTTTTTTAAAAAGGGGGGTTGGGGTTGTTCTGTGGCAGAGCACTTGCCTTGCAAATGTGAGGCACTGGGTTTGATCCTAGCACCACATAAAAACAAATAAAGGTATTGTATTAAATCCAAAACTTCAGTTATTATATTAGTCCATATACAACTAAAAATTTTTTTAAATGGTGGGGGGTGGGGGGCTGGGGATGTAGCTCAGTAAAAAAAAGTGACTGGGAAGCCATTAGCAGCTTTTATATCAGTTTTAGAAAATATAGTTGGGTATCATAATTATATTAAAGGTTACTGGGCAGTTATTGTATTAGTGATATATTCTACACTATGAATATCATACTAGCATTAAACACCATCATGTAGTTATTTTATTATTTTCAGGTGCTATGGTATGAATACTATATTAGTACTAAAGGCCTCAGGACAGCTCTTATGCCAGTTTTAGATGCTATATATGGATATCACATTAGAACCAAAAGCCACAGAGCAGCTATTATATCAGTTTTCAATGCAATATTATGTTTAATTTAACATATGATACAAAAGGCCGCAGAACAGTTATATCAATTTTTGATACTATAGGATGGACATAATAATAGTATTAAACACAACAGGGCAGCTATTATATTACTTTTAGATGCTGCAATATAGATATCATATAAGCTATGAAGGCCACATGGCAGATACTATATCAGTTTTATTTTTATTTTTTATTTTTTTGGTACCAGGGATTGAACTCAGGGGGACATGACCACTGAGTCACATCCCAGCCCTATTTTATATTTTATTTAGAGTCTCACTGAGTTGCTTAGCACCTCACTTTTGCTGAATGAAGCTGGCTTTGAAATTATGATCCTCCTGTCTCAGCCTCCTGAGCCACTGGGATTACAGGCATGTGTCACTGCGCCTGGGCCTATATCAGTTTTAAATGCTATATCATGGATATCATTTTAACATCAGAGGCCACAGAGCAGCTGTCATATCAATTTTAAATGCTATATTAGTCTTAAAGGACACAGAGCAGCCACTTTATCAGTTTTTGATGTTCTATTATGGATATCATATCAGTATTGAAGGCCATGGAGCAGGAATTATAGCAATCTTAGATGTAACAGTATGGATATTGAATTAGTATTAAAAGCTTTGGGGCAGTTATTATATTGACTTGAAATGCCATTATTTTATTTTATTAATTAATGGAATCATTTTATTATAAAAGGCTACAATGCAGCTATTTTAATAGTTTTGGAAGACAGAGCATGGATATTATATTAACATTAAAGGCCAAAGGGAAGCTAGTATATTAATTTTACATGCTGTTCTGTATATCATAATAATATTAAAACCACAGGCAGTTATTATATTAGCTTAAGATGCAATAGGATGGATATTATATCAATATTAAAAGCCACAGGGCATGTATTATATTTCTTTCAGATGTTATACTATAGATATTATATTAATATTAAGGGTTACAGGGAAGCTAAGTAATAAGTTTTAGATACTATGGATATGATGTTAGTATTAAAGACAACAGGGCAGGGGCTGAGGTTGTGGCTCAGTGATAGAGCACTTTCCTAGCAAGTGTAGGGCCCTGGGTTTAACCCTCAGCACCGCATAAAAATAAATAAATAAAATAAAACAACAGGACAACTGTTATATTATTTACAATGACAAAGTATGGACACTACATTAAAACTATAGGCCACAGGGCTGCTATTTTATTAGTTTTAAATGCTGTAGTATGGATATCATAAAAGAATTGAAGGTCACAGAGCAGGTATTGTATTCATTTTAGATGCTGTAGTATGGATTTCATATAGTATTAAAAGGCCACAGGGCAACTATCATTTAAGTTTTAGGGGGCACAGTGTTGATATTACTAAAGACCATAGGGCAGCTAGTATATTAGCATTAGATGCTATATGTGGATATTGTATTAATATGAAAGGCCACAGGAGAGCTATAATATTACCTAAAGAGGCCACAGTATGGTTATAATATTAACAATAGTGTCACAGGCAGCTCCTACAGTACTTTAAGATGATGTAGTGGGGCTGGGGCTGGGACTCAGTGGTAGAGCACTCATCTAGCATGGGTGAGGCATTGGATTTGATCCTCAGCACCACATAAAAATAAATAAAATAAAGCCATTGTGCCCAACTACAACTAAAAAAATACATATTTTAAAAAAGATGATGTAGTATACACACTGAATTAGTATTAAAGCCCAGCCAGGCAGTGGCACATGCCTATAATTCCAGTGAGTTAGGAAGCTAAGGCAGGAGGATTACAAGTTCAAGACCAGCCTCAGCCACTTAGTGAGTCCCCAAGTAATTTATCAAGACCCTGTGTCAAAATAAATTTTAAAAAATCTAAAAAGGGCTGGGGATAGGGTTAAATGCCCCTAGTTTCAATTTCTAGTACCAAAAGCAATGTATTAAATCCAAAACTTCAGTTATTATATTAGTTCTATATGCTATACTATGTATATCCTATTAGTATTAAGCTATTATAGTCACTTTAGGTACTATAGTTTGGATATCATATTACTATTAAATGCCAGAGCTATAGGCATTTAGTTAAATTATATTAACTTTAGATGCTATATTATGGATATCATAATAGTATCAAAATCCACAGGGCAGCTATTATATTACTTTTAGAAGACATAGTATAGAGATTTTATTAAATTTAAGGCTAAAGGTCATAGGGCTGATATTATATCCATTTTAAATGTTGTATTATTGATATCATATTATATGGATATCATAATCAAGGCCATAGAGTATCTATTATACTAATTTAAGATGCTATAATAAGGATGTCATGTTGGTATTAAAAGATACAGGGCAGGGGCTGGGATTGTGGCTCAGCAGTAGAGCACTTGTCTAGCATGTGTGAGGCCCTGGGTTCAATCTTCAGCACCACATAAAAAAATAAATAAACAAAATGAAGGTATTGTGTCCAACTACTTCTATTATATCAGTTTTAGATGCAATCATATGGGTATTACATTAGTGGCTACAGGGCAGATATTATATTAGCTTGAGATGCTATACCATGGATATTAATTTAGTATAAAAGACTACAGGGCATCTATTATATCAGTTTTGTGCCAATAACCACCCATTCCTGAGTCACCATGCCATTCAGCACCCACCACGTCACCAAAGCAGCCCTTCTTAAGCTGAAGCTTGTAGACTCACACTGCTGCTTTCTTCCTCTCCTTTTCTGTATTCTTCCTCTCCCTTTCTGCTCTCTTCCTCTCCTTTTCTTCCCCTTCAGGCAGCTCCCCAATAAAAACTCTTGGTTGAATTTCCATCTCAAGTGAGTCACTTGCCTTTCATTGGATATAGTTTGGATATTTTATTAACATTAGAGGTCACAGGGAAGTTATTATATTAATTTTAAATGCTGTGTATGAGTAATGTAATAGTATTTAAACCTCAGGGCAGTTATTATATTAGTTATACTTGCTATAGTATGAATATTACATCAATATTAAAGCCTCAGAGCAGCTATTATATTAATGTAGATGCTGTAGTATGGATATTATACTAATATGAAAGGCTAGAGGAGAGCTATACAATCCTATTCTACAGCCACAGTATGCATATATTAATACTAAATGCCACAGAGAAATTTTTACAGTACTGCAAAATGCTACAGTAAACATACTACATTAGTATTACAGGCTAAAGTTTAGTTATTATATTAGTTTTAGATACTAAAATATATTTATATAGTTTTATGGATATCATAATAGTGTTGGCAGCTATTATATCAGATTCAGATGCTACATTATGGAGAATTTATAAATATTAATGGCCAAAGGGCAGCTATCTTATCAGTTTTAGATACCAAAACAAGTCATCAAATTAGTACTAATGGCTGCAGGACAACAATTATATTAATATTAGTATTAAGACCACAGGGGAGATATTATATCCATTTTAGATGATAGAGTGTGTGTATATATATAGTATCAAGGCTACAGGGCAGCTATTATATCAGTTTTAGATGCTACACTAAGCAGTTTTAGATGTTCTACTAGTATGATATCATATTAGTATTAAAGGCATCATGGCAACTATTTTAGGTGATGCAGTATGTATATTATTTAGTGTTAAGACTACAGTACAGCTATTATATTAATTCAGATACCACAGTATGATATTATACTAATATTAAAGGTCACAGGGCAGCTATTTTATCAGCTTAAGATGACATAATATAAATATCATGTTAGTATTACATATATTATATCATTAAAGGCCACAGGGCAGCTCTTATATTAGCTTTGGAAACTATAGGATGGATATTTTGTTAGTTTTTAAGATCTCAGAGCAGCCATTATATCAGTTTTAGATGTTCTAGCATGGATATCTTATTAGTATTAAAGGCCCAGGTTAAGAATTATGTCACTTTTAGATGTTCAAATATGCATAACATGTTAGTATTAAAGTCAACATGACAGTTGATATATTAATTTCAATAGTATACCATAAATATCATTAGTTTAATGGCTAAAAAGCAGATATTATACTAGCTTAATGTACTATAATAAAAATATCATGCTAATATTTTTAAATTTTTTTATTAGTTATTGATGCACCTTTATTCATTTATTTGTTTATATGTGGACCTTTATTCATTTATTTTTGTTTATATGAGAATCAAACCCAGTGCTTCACACATGCTAGGCAAGCACCCTACCACTGAGACACAACCCCAGCTAGAATGCTAATGTTAAAGGCCACAGAGTACCTGTTTATCAGTTTTAGATTCTATATAATGTATATTAAATATTAAAATCCGCCAGAGAGTTATTATATTGCTTTCACAGGTTGTAGAAAATGTGTCACATTCATATTAAAGGTCACAGGATATCTATTACATTGGTTTTAGAGGCCATAATATGGATATCATATTAGTTTTAAAAGCTACAGGGGAGTTATTATATTAGTTTTAGATGCCATAGTATGGATATCACATTAGATTTAAAGGCCACAGCCCAGCTACTATATTCATTTTAGGTATTATAGTTTGGATATCATATTAGTATTAAAGGCCTCTAATGGCTCTGATATCTGTTTTTGATGCTATAATATGAAAATTGTATTAATAGTAAATGCCACAGAGCAGCTATTTTATCAGTTTTCCATGCCATATTATGGAGATCATATCAATAACAAAGGTCACAGGACAGCTATCATATTAGATTTAGAGGTCATAATATAGATGATATATTAATAGTGAAGTTTGGGCTGGGGTTATGGCTCAGCAGTAGCGCACTTGCCTGGCATGCATGAGGCACTAGGTTTGAGTCTCAGCACCACATAAAATAAATAAAGGTCAATCAAAGAATATTTTTTTAAATAGTGAAGTCTATAGGGAAGCTATTATATTAGTTTTACATGTTATCACAAGGTAATTATATTAATATTAAAGGGCAGAGGGAAGCTATAGGATGGATATAATATCTGTATTGGAAGGCCACAGGACAGCTTTTAAAATAATTTCAGGGACCATAATTTTTATATCATATTAATATTAAAGGATACAGGGCAGGGGCTGGGGTTGTGACTCAGTGGTAGAGCACTTGCCTGGCATGCATAATGCAATGGGTTTGATCCTCAGTATCACATAAAAATAAATTTAAAAAATAAAAGTATGTGTTCATCTGTAACTTTAAAAAATATTTTTAAAAGGCCACAGGGCTGGCTGGGGTGTGGCTTGGTGGTAGAGTGCTTGCCTAGCACATGTGAGGCACTGGATTTGATCATCAGCACCACACAAAAATAAACAAATTATGGGCTGGGTTTGTGGCTCAGCGGTAGAGCACTCACTTAACACATGTGAGGCTCTGGGTTCAATCCTCAGTTCCACCTAAAATAAATAAATACATACATAAATAAATAAAGGTATCATGTCCATCTACAACTAAAAAAAATTTAAAGGCCACAGGGCATGTATTACATTAGTTTTAGATGCTAAATTATGGATATTATGTTAATATAAAAGGTCACAGAGCACCTATTTTATTAGATTTAAATGTTATCCTATGGATGTCATTAGTATTAAAGACCACAGGGCAACTATTATAATATTTTAAGTACCAGAGAGCATAACATGTTAGTATTGAAGGCCACAGAAAGCTATTATATTAGATTTAGAGTCCACTGTATGGATATTACCTTAGTATGTAAGGCCATAGTGTCACTATAGTATCAGTTTCTGATGCTGTATTGTGTATTTTATATTAAAATTAAAGGCCACAGTGCAGCTATTATATCAGTTTTAGAGGCTGTTGTATAGATGCATATTTGAATTAAAGAGCAGAGGTCAGCTACTATATTAGCATTAGGTGCTATAGTATAAACATTATTTTAGTATTAGAGGCAAAAGTACATGAATTAGTTTAAGATGCTATATGTGGATATTACATTAATATAAAAAAACACAGAAGATCTATTATATTAGATGAGACAGTATGTATGTTACATTAGTGTGAAAGGCTATCAGACAGCTACTATGTTAGATTGGGATGTTTTGATACAGATATCACATTACTGTAAAAGACCAAAAAGCAGTTATTATATTAGAACTAAATGCTATAGTGTGCATATTATATTAGCATTAGAGACCAAAGGTCAACTATTACATTTGTTTTGAATATATTTTGGATATTATATTAATATGAAAGACCACAAGACAGCTAATATATTAGCTGTTATATTAAAGGTTTCAGGGCAGTTACTATATGTTTTATGTGCTTGAGTATGAAAATTACATAAGTATTAAAGGCCACAGCTCAGATATTATATTAGTTTTAGATGCAATGTTATGGATATCATATTAAGATTATAATATATTACAAGATCACAAGGCAGCTTTTATATTAGTATTGGATGCTATAGTATAACTATAATATTCATATAAAGACCACAGGTCAATCATTATAATTATTTTCAATGTTTTAGTATGGATATTATAATAGTTTTAAAGCCACAAGGATGTCATTATATTAGTTATAGAGGGTATAGTATAAATATCTTTAGTATTAAAACCACTGGGTATGGGAGACCACTCTGAATGATTCGTATCTTCCATTCTAGAATGGAGAAGCCTTGACCATCACTGCATCTCATAGTGACCTGGATATTTCCCTGGTCCCAGAAGTTTGAGGATGTGTCTTCAGACATAGGTGTGTCGCCCTATAGCCCCTTGGGTCAAATTACACTTACCTGTCCTTTGTAACCCGGCCCCTTCTGAACTTTTCTGGATGGAACTTTCTAAGAATAAGGGTCCCCCCAATAAAAGCCCACTTCTGAATGTGCTCACTCTCTCTCATGACTTTTCCTTACTCTCCCATTTGGGGAGCTTGAGGCCAAGAGTGGAGGAGACATCCTGAAGCTTGTTTAAAGGTAAAGTGTGTGTCTGTATTTTATTTAGTGTCCCTGGAAATTCACATGAGTGACCTTGAGTTCAGCTGCAGCAACTGGATACCTATTGTATTAGTTTTAGATGCTATAGTATGGATATTATTATTATTAAATACCACAAGGCATCTATTATAATATTTTAGGTACCATAGTGCATATCATATTAGCATTGAAGTCCACAGGAAACTATTATATTAATTTTAGAGGCCTCAGTATAAATATTATATTAGTATCAAATGCCACAAGGCAGCTATAATATCAGTTTTACATGCTATATTATGGGTTTTATATTACTATTAAAGGCCAAAGGGCAGCTATTATGCCAGTTTTTGATGCTATAGTATGAATACAATATTAGTATTAGCAGGCCAAAGAACAGCTATTACATTAGTTTGAGAGGTCACAGTATTAATATTATATTAATGTTAAAGGCTACAGAGCAATTATTACACTCGTTTTACATGCTATGATGTAAATATCATAATTGTTTAGGTTACAGGGCTGCTAGTTTATTAGCTTTATATGCTATAGTAAGGATATTACATTAGTAGTAAATTTCAAAGGGCAGGTGTTATATTGGAATTAGATTTCATCATGTAGATATTACATTAGTATTAAAGTCCACAGGGCAGCTGTTATAGTAGTTTAAGGCCATGCATGTATATTATATTAGTATTAAACATCAAAGATCAGCTATTATATTAGTTTCAGATTGTATATTATAAATACCACATTATTATGAAAAACCACAGGAAAGCTATTACATCAGGTTTAGATGCTATACTATGGAGATTTTTTACCACTAAAGTCCACTGGGCAGATATTAAATAAGTCTTAGATGCTATAATATGGATGTTTCACTAACAAAAGTGTTAATATTATATTAATGTTAGAGGCCACAATGTAGATATTGTATTAGTATTACAGACCACAGTTTGGACATTACATTAATATTGAAAATCACAGGGCAGTCATTATATTGCTATGAGGGCACAGTGTACATATTTCATTACTGTTAGAGAGCATGATTCTGATATTATATTAGCATCTAAGGCCACCATATGAATATTATATTACTGTTAGAGGTCATAGTATGGATATTACATTAATATTAGAGGCCACAGTATGGACATTATGCTAATGTTAAAGATGATAGGGCTGAATGTAATATAGCTATGGGTACTATATTACTATCAGAGGCCACATGTGGACATGTTAGTATCAAAAGCCACTATGGATAATGCATTAGCATTAGAGGCTGCATATAAATAACATGTTAGGGCTGGGGATGTGGCTCAAGCGGTAGCGTGCTCGCCTGGCATGTGTGCGGCCCGGGTTCGATCCTCAGCACCACATACAAACAAATATGTTGTGTCCGCCGAAAACTAAAAAAATAAATATTTAAAAAATTCTCTAAAAAAAATTTTTTTAAAAAAAATAAATAACATGTTAGCACTATCACATCGCCATATCAGTAGCATGTTACCACCAAGTCTGGGAAGGTGACACGCCCTCTGGTGGTGGCTGGGACTCAATTCAGGACACTGCAGTTCAGAGGTGCACTCCTGGCATTCCTGGGAAATAGATGAACTTCAGTACTGTACTGTATCCAGATTATTCAAGGCCAATTTTGGAAATTCAAACAGAAATGAAACCCATTAAACACTATTTGTCAAAAAGTGGTGATTGAACAAGCTTTTGGAAACTATATTCAGTGAAATGAATGTATATGTAAACCAAAATTTCCACAAAAATTGACTCATAATCTTCATAACTAAAATTTGAAAAAAAATTAAACAGAAACAGAAGAAAATCCATGTAATCTTAGAGAGTGGTAACAGTGTGTGTGTGTGTGTGTGTGTGTGTGTGTGTGTGTGTTCATTCTGGAACTGGAGATCAAATGCAGGGCTGTACACATGTTAGACAACCTCAGCTACATAAAACCTCAGCTACATCCTTAGCCCTTGGTGATGAGTTTTAACACACAATACTAAAAGTAAATTGACAGAAGAAAATATTGATAGCATGGACTTTATGAAATTAAATTTTTACCAAGTGTGGTGTTGCATGCCAAGAATCCCAACTACTCAAAAGGCTGAGGCAGGGAGATTACAAATTTAAGGCCAGCCTGGGAGATTTTTAAAGGGATGGGGTATAGCTCAGTGGTAGAGCACTTGCCTGGCATATGTGAGGCCCTGGGTTCAATCCCCAGCATCACATGAAAAAATTAAATTTTATACTCTGTGAAAGAGAGAACAAAAAGAAAAGCTATAGACTGAGATAACTATTTGCAATATGCAATTCTCTTGTGCCTCTTGTGAAGAAGCATATCAGATAACTAAGGCAGACAAAGCCATCGAGGAGGTGAAGCTAACTCCCTGATCCTTAAGTGTGGGCCCTGTATAATGACTTCCTCCAGAAAACACAATGTGGACATGCATAGAACATTAACTCCACATAGAGAAACTTGAAAGGCACTACCTCAGCCAGGTGAGCACAGTAAGTATTAACATGCCATTCACCTTGAGGGTCTGAAATGACAAAGTAGCTGTCCACCTCTGTGACCTGCTTCCCTAAGACTCACAGCCCCAGGCTAAACAAGAGAAAAACAAGGAAACAAGAAAGGCACTCCCCCAGCCAGCTGAGCACACTCAGTACTAATATGACATTCACCTTGAGGGCTTGAGATGACAGAGCAGCTCTCCACCTCTGTGACTGCTTCCCCCAGACACATGGCTTAAGTCTAAATGTGAGGAAAAACAGGTAAACCCCAAAGTAGAACAATCTAAAAGATACCTGACAGGTCCTCCCCATGGTGCCGAGGTCACTGGAACAAGGAAGTTTAGAGAAACTGTCACCCCAAGAGGAGTCTACAGAGACATGTTGACTGGATGTCATTTGGGGTCCTGGACAGGGTCCTGGAACAGGAAGAGGCAGAACTGAGAATCCAAAGGAAATACAACTTCAGTTAATTATACCATACTAGTGTTTATTCTTCATGACAAATGGTCTAAGATGTTAATACATCTGAGATAGTGTGCCGCGTCCGGCTAACGGAGCCGAGTCCTGCGAGGGACGGCGGGGTTAAAAAATACACAGGACACCAAGGTTCTTCATCCAGAAGGGAGCATGTGCGCGCTTTATTGCCAAATTTGTTCCCCTTATATATCTTTTTAACAGCTGCGGGAAATCACTCAAAAGTGAGGAGGGAAGAGTAATAACTGCGTCCTTGGGTTACCGTCATGTCACCGTCCCCTATCAGGAGGCTCGAACAGGTCAAGATGTTCCCGAGAGACACATATGCTCCAGGCAGATAAACAGGGAACCGCAAGCCCGCGTCACGGCCTTGTGAGCTGGCCACATTGACATGCATAACAAAGAACTGGGGGTTGAGTCCCCAGGGGCCAGGGCGGGCCTGCTACCAGCAAGTCCCCCTTTTTTGTTTTTTGCATGTCAATGGGAATCAAGTAGCCCCTGTCTTAGGTCATCCACCACCCCTGCACTGCTTACCCATCTCTGGGGAGGCCCCATTCCCCTGGCTTAGGTTGCAGTGCAAGCGTGGAAGTTGCCCGTCACTGGGTACTACAAGATCAGCTCTTGTCCTACGTAAAC
>NW_026000141.1:846472-872261 GCF_001458135.2 Marmota marmota marmota
TCCGGCGAGGGACGGCGGGGTTAAAAAATACACAGGACACCAAGGTTCTTCATCCAGGAGGGAGCATGTGCACGCTTTATTGCCAAATTTGTTCCCCTTATATATCTTTTTAACAGCTGCGGGAAATCACTCAAAAGTGAGGAGGGAAGAATAATAACTGCGTCACCGTCCCCTATCAGGAGGCTCGAACAGGTCAAGATGTTCCCGAGAGACACATATGCTCCAGGCAGATAAACAGGGAACCGCAAGCCCGCGTCACGGCCTTGTGAGCTGGCCACATTGACATGCATAACAAAGAACTGGGGGTTGAGTCCCCAGGGGCCAGGGCGGGCCTGCTACCAGCAATAGTGCACATAAGTCATCACAATGGAAAAATCAGGTTGAGACTTTCTTTGAAATTTCTGTATAAATATAAAGATACTCAAATAAAACTTTAAACATGGCTACATTTCTAGGCTGGGGTTGTGGCTCTGTGGTAGAGAGCTCACCTAGCATGCACAAGGCATTGGGTTCAATCCTCAGCACCACATAAATGTAAAATAAAGATATTGTATCCACCTAAAACTAAAAAATAAATAAATAAACATGGCTACATTTTCAGAAACACCTGTTTTTAAAATTATTTGTATAGTTAATTACTGGTGAATGACACTATTAGCTAGTTCTGTATTTTATTATGAACATAAAATTTATTATAACATAAAAATCAAATAACTCAAGCTAATATTTAATTCAAGACAAGTGCCTCTGTTATGTTCTGTGTTGAAGTAAAAACACATGTAAACTTGTTATATTTTTATGCTGTCACTAGGTACTTCTAAAAACTTCATCACTTTAGAGGAAAAAATGAGATTCTATTTTAACTCATGGCCAAATTTTATCAAAAGATCCACTTTATAAAAATATATGTTCCAATGGCAAATTGACTCACTTCAACTTTGGATTAGTTATCCCAAAGAATCCTTGTCTCTATTTTGTTTCTATGCATACACTTTAGCAATAATAAAATAAAATATTTTCCCTGGACAAATAGTCAAAGAAAAGAAAAAGGTAACTGCCACAACATTGGCAGTGATGATGAGTGACACCTTCTGGCATTAGAGTTTAAGAGGACACCAGTGTTCATCTTCATGATGCTCTGCAAGAAGTGGTGAGCCCAGAAAAGTACAGGTGGTAGTCAGCCCAACAGTGACTTTAGATGCTTCTGTGTTATGGGAAAACATTATACTTTCTAAAAATCATAAGGAACTATCAGATGCCCAAACTCTTAAATGAAAAGAAAAAGGTAAACAAGATTGGAAAACAATCTGCCTTGTGAGCAGAAGAGTTTAAAAAGACACAAAGGTTCATTTCCTCCATGACATTCTGAAGGAAATAGTGAGACACAAGGAGCATAGGTGGCAGCTCCATCCATGCCTGATCTTAGATGCTGCTAAGATCAGGCATGGATGGAAAAACACTCTACTCTTTAGAGATTACAAAGAATTATTAGATGCCCAGACCCTTTAAAGTTTCAAATTCAGAAGAACTTCTATGTAATTTTATTATCACTCTAGCTAGTCATGAAGCTAATCATAACTAAAGGATCTATGGAGCTGTCAATGCAGTTCAGTGGAAGAGTGTTTGCCCAACATGTAGGAGGCCCATAAAAAAAAGAATTTGTATCTTATTTGTGTAATCAAATAGGAAATGAATGATCACTGCTTCCAGGAAAATATGTTGGACCCGAAACACCATTGAGACTATTAGAATCAAAATACTCTTGCTGTGAATTGCATAACTAGACTATCATGAACAGCAGGGACACATCTTAAAGCATGTTCATGTTAAAGAATACCATTGAAAAAATAAAAAGGCTTTATTGACTGTTGAGAAGAAAAATGGACATAATATAGCTTATGAAATTATTAACACATTGGAAACATGATAATGGCATCAAACTCCTCCAGGACATGCCAGGCACATGCCTGTCATCCCAGTTACTTGGGAGGCTAAGGCAAGAGGATCATAAATTTGAGGCCCATCTGGGCAATATAGCAAGACCATGTCTCAAAATTAAATTTTAAAAAGGACTGGGGATGTATGTAGCTAAGTGCTTATCAAGCACATAGAAGGCCCTGAGTTCAACACCCAGTGTGAAAAAAAATTCTCCAGGCCACACATCTGATCATAGACAACCACTGCAGGAATAGAACAGGGAAGGAGCCATTATATCAACCTCCCAAAAATAATTAAAGTAAACCTGTACTTGGTTCAGCTCACAATACTAACATATCTAACCTCTGCTTCTATAAATTTAAATATGATAACATTTTAAATATGATAAAAAGTGTATGTACTTTTCTAATAAACAAAGCATATATGCAAAATAATCAACTCTGCTCTAAAAGCCAACTTATAAGCACATAGGGGCACAAACATTAGGATAAAATGTAATTATGGCATTTCACATGAAATAACTCTAAGTGATAATAAACATATAACCTCAAAAGTATAAATTCAAATTTCTGAACTCAAAACATAATGGTATATTAACAAGTGATAATTTGAACAGACACAAAACACAAATAGAGTTCTCCAACAAGAATTCCTGGCAATATACAAAGCATCATGCGCATCAGAAGACCCAATCCCTTGCTTGCAATGAATAAAAGAACTAACTTTTTATAAATGTAAAACTTTAGGGGCTGGGGATGTTGCTCAGTGGTAGAGCACTTACCTAGCATGCATGAGGCACTGGCTTCGATTCTCAGCACCACATAAAAATAAATAAACAAATGTAGAAGTTTAATAAGACATAGGGATATGCTTTCTAAATTGAAAAGTAGAAAAGAAAATGTCTGTTTAAAAAAATTTACTTTTAGTAAAAATATTTTTTAATTACAAAACTCAGCTATTGACTCGTCTCTTACACATTGTAATGACTTGAGTCCTAAGGAAACTTCATCTACAGTGATTTTAAGAATCATGCAGGGCTGGGGATGTGGCTCAAGCAGTAGCACACTCGCCTGGCATGCGTGCGGCCTGGGTTCGATCCTCAGCACACATACAAACAAAGATGTTGTGTCCGCCGAAAACTAAAAAATAAATATTAAAATCCTCTCTCTCTCTCTCTCTCTCTCTCTCTCTCTCAAAAAAAAAATAATAATAATAATAATCATGCAGGGGGGCTGGGGTTGTGGCTCAGAGGTAGAGCACTCGCCTATCATGTGTGAGGCACTGGGTTCAATCCTCAGCACCACATAAAAATAAAATAAAGATATTGTGTCCACCTATAACTAAAAAATAAATATTTAAAATAAAAGAATCATGCAGGGGACTGGGGTTGTGGCTCAGAGGTAGAGCACTCACCTATCATGTGCAAGGCCCTGGGTTCAATCCTCAGCACCACATAAAAATAAAATAAAATAAAGGTACTGTGTACAACTAAAAAATAAATATTAAAAAAAATTTGAGGTTGTGGCTCAGCAGTAGAGTGCTTGCCTAGCATGTGTGAAGCCCTGAGTTCAATCCTCAAAACCACATAAAAATAAATAAAAGTAAAAAAAAGGAATCATCCAATATAATAGTTGACATTGAAATTTTTTCTTAAAATAATTTCATCTAAATCTGGAAGAGATATATGTAAATACATAATGTTTTTAAACATATCTCTGGATTCCTCTGATGCTTAAGTTCTGCCAAACGACATTGTGTGTGTGTGTGTAAAAATATATGTGTGTGTGTGGTGCTGTAATGGAACCCAAGGCCTCTCAATTGATAGGCAAGTGCTCTGTCACTGAGCTGCATACCCAAAGACATTTCAATAAGCAGAAAAATAATTAAAATCATTTAAGATTATCATGAGAATTTTCAAACAAGACAAGTCTCTCAATGAAAAACCAAGAAAGCTAAAAGCATATTTTAAAAATATTGCTGATGGAAAACAACAGACTTTCACAGGATTAAGAATTCTGTAGAAAACTAAAAAGAGAAGAAATTAAAAATTGAATAGGAGAAACCTACTGCACAGAACTGGAAACCTGGAAGATGGAAAACATGGGGCATTTTCTAGTAAATACAGAGATTGCAAAACAACTAAAATAAGAAAACTCAATCAATTAGCATAGAAAAGTTTGGACTGCTGCTTAGAGATCTCCCATTGGAAAAGACCCTGGGATCATTAAGGCTCAAAGCTAAGTGTTACCTGACTTTCACAAATTCTGATTTTATTTCAAATGTTTATAATCTAGAGAAAAGATATGACTTTTCTAAGTTCAGTTTCTGTTCCATCAAAGCCTGATATACTCAGGTTATTTCATCCAATGTAGAATGTCAATGTTTATACAACAGGCTATTTTGTGTACTACTGCAAATGTACTGTCAATTAGTGCACTGAGCTGTGGCTGTGAGAGGGGGTTCTGGAGAAGGGTAGGGCCTAGAAACAGGGTAGAGTCTGGAGGAGGGCCACAGTCGGGACAGGGCAGGGATCCGGAGAAGAGACACAGCCTGGAGAAGGGACAAGGCCTTGGGGGAGGGGTGTAGGGCAGAGCATGTGGAGGGTGCGGTCTGGAGGATGGGGTGGGATCAGGAGAAGGGAGGCAGGGCCTGGAGGAGGCCTCTGGAGGAGGGTCAAAGCAGACAGGAGGGACAACATGTGGTGACAAAATAGTGGCCTTGGTAGTCACTAGCTCAGAGCCCCTCCTTCTCTAGACTTCCATCCCAACAATTCACCCCAGGGAAACTGACCTGAGCTGGGCGGAGGCAGTGACAGCCTGCCTGACCCACCACCCTCCACCTTGTACAGTGGGCACCAGCAGCTTCCCTGAATCTGGGGCAAAAGTCCCTGGGCCATCCACCACCACTGCCAGCTCGTACCAGCCAACTTAAAGTGCATGGAAGTGGCAGGTGTTCCACTGAAAGAGGAGAGGAGCAAGGCAGGGTAATTTATACCCATAATCCTAGTTACTATGGAAACTGAGAAAGGAAAATCCTAAGCTTGAAGCCAGTCTGGGCAATTTAGCAAGATCCTGTCTCAAAAAAGAAGTGAGAGTATTGCTCACTTATAGATGGTAGAGCACTTACATAGGATGCATGAAGTCCTGAGTTCAAACCCCAGTACTAAAATATATATATATATTTTAGGTGAGGGATATGCCGTTATTATAAAATTCAATTCCTTTTATTCTACATTTGTCTTTATCATTATTTAAATGCATTAAATGTTCATGGAGAATTAACTATTTTGGCAGAAGCTGTAGAGCACTTGAAAACTAAAATTTAAGATGCTATTTATTATAGATAAATCAATTGAAGATAAATGATTCTAAAATGAAGATGTAAGTCAGTGGAAAATCTAGATTGTGCTCACAGAAACCTAACTCTCCAACATATGGGTGCAGGCAATGATTTTCTCAACAAGACCCATAAAGTTCAAAAAATAAAACCATGACTCAATAAGTGGGATGCCTTCATATTAAAATGCTCTGCCTAGTAAAGGAAATAGGATCATAAAGAGAGCCCCTCAGAATGGGAGAATTTTTTTTCCATTTACTCTGCCAACAAGGGATTAATATCCAGAAATATAAATTACTCAAAACACTTAACAACAGAAAAATGAATAGCTCAATAAAAAATGGGTGAAACAACTAAACAGACATTTCTCAAAAGAAGAAATACAAATGGCCAAAATAACATGACAAAAAAAGGTTCAACATCCCTGGCAATCAGAGAAATGCAAATCAAATCTACATTAAGATTTCATTTCCAGTTAGAATGGCAAGAATACAAAAAAATAACAAACACTGGTGAGGATGTGGAGAAAGTTACACTCACTGTTGTTGGTGGGACTGCAGACAAGTGCAACCACTCTGGAAAGCAGTACAGAGATTTCTCAAACAAAAAAAAACTAGAAATAAAATCATCACAAGATCCAGCTGTCCCTCCACCTTTTTTTTTTGGTATTTATCTAAAAGAACAAAAATAAGTATGCTACAGTAATACAGACATATCAATGTTTAAGCCAGCACAATCACAATAGCCAAGCTATGGAACCATCCCAGGTATCCAACAACAGATGAGCAGATAAAGAAAGTGTGGTATATACACACAACAGAAGTTTACTCAGCCATAAAGAAGAATGAAATTACTGTATCTGCTGCTAAATACATGGAACTGGAGAACATCATGCTAATGAAATAAGCCAGACTCAGAAAGTCAAGGGTCAAATGTTTTATCTTATATACAGAAACTAGAGATAAATAAGGAAATATAAAAAGGGGGAGATCCCATGAAGATAGAAGGGAGGTCAGTGGAATAGAAGGGGATGTAGGGGGAAAGAAGAGGGATGGGAAAAGAGGAGAACTGCAGAAGGAAACTGACCAAATGATGTAAGTACATATACAACTATATTACAGTGAATCCCACCTCCATGTATATCTATAAGCCACCAATTTAACAAAAAAATAAACAAATAGAAGGAATACCCTAGAGAAAGGGGAGGAAAAGGAAGAAACTGGAGAGGGAAAATAAAAATACTGGGGTGAAATTCAACAAATTATATTCCATGCATGTCTGCATATATCAAAATGGACCCCACTATTATGTATAAGTAAAATGCACTAATAAAAACATTTTCAAAAGAGAGAAAATGCACATGTACTGACAATTAAACTGCAATTTTCTCAACCAAAGAAAAATGTGGTTCATGAGTTTAGTTCCCATGAAAGCCATAGAATAAAATTTCTTAATATTTTTAGGTGTAGATAAAACAAAGACCTTTATTTTATTTATTTGTATGTGGTGCTGATGATCAAACCCAATGCCTCACACATGCTAGGCAAGCACTCTACCAGAAAGCTATAGCCCCAATCCTTGGAATACAGTTTTAATAAATAAATTTGTTACAAATAATATGTTAAACTGAAATAAAGTAGTGGGCTATTAATACATGTGCTTTTTCCATATTCTTTTCTACTACTTTTTTAAAATTATTTATTAGTTGCTCAAAACATTACAATGATCTTGACATATCATACATTTGATACAAGTGGGGTATGAATTCTTTTTTTTTTCCACTTGTACAGATTGCAGGATCACATTGGTTTTACAGCCACGTTTATACATACAGCCATATTAGTGTCTATTGTTTTCTGCTACCCTTCCTATTCCCCTCTTCCCTCCCTTCCCCTCCCATCACCTCTCTCTACCCACTCTATGACACTTTTCTCTCTCTCTCTCTCTCTCTCTCTCTCTCTCTCTCTCTCTTTTGTTCCTCACACCATCTTATATGTAATTTTGCATAACAATGAGGGTCTCCTTCCATCTTCCCTGCGATTCCCTTCTCTCTCCCGTTCCCATGCATCTCTCATCCCAATTTAATGCTAATATTCTTCTCAAGCTCTTCCTCCCTGCTCTGTTTTGAGTTGTCCCCTTTATATCAAAGAAGACATTTGGCACTTGCTCCTTAGAGATTGGATAGCTTCACTCAACATAATCTGCTCTAATGCCATCCATTTCCCTGCAAAAGCCATGATTTTGTTATTGTTTAGTGCTCAGTAATATTCCACTGTGTATAAATTCCACATTTTTATCCATTCGTCTACTGAAGGGCATCTGGGTTGATTACACAGTCTAGCTATTGTGAATTGTGCTGCTATGAACATTGATGTAGCTGTGTCCCTGTAATATGTTCTTGTAAGGTCTTTTGGGAATAGTCCGAGAAGGGGAATAGCTGGGTCAAATGGTGGTTCCATTCCCAGCTTTCCCAGGAATCTCCATACTGATTTCCAAATTGGCTGCACTAATTTGCAGTATCACCAGCAATGTACAAGTGGACTCTTTTCCCCACATCCTCGCCAGCACTTGTTGTTGTTTGACTTCATAATGGCTGCCAATCTTACTGGAGTGAGATGGTATCTTGGGGTGGTTTTGATTTGCATTTCTCTGACTGCTAGAGATGGTGAGCATTTTTTCATATACTTGTTGATTGATTGTATGTCCTCCTCTGAGAAGTGTCTGTTCAGGTCCTTGGCCCATTTGTTGATTGGGTTATTTGATATCTTATTGTTTAATTTCTTGAGTTCTTTGTATACTCTAGATATTAGGGCTCTATCTGAAGTGTGAGGAGTAAAAATTTGTTCCCGGGATGTAGGCTCCTTATTTACCTCTCTTACTGTTTCTCTTGCTGAGAAAAAACTTTTTAGTTTAAGTAAGTCCCATTTGTTGATTCTTGTTATTAACTCTTGTGCTACGCGTGTCCTATTAAGGAATTTGGAGCCCGACCTCACAATATGTAAATCGGAGCGAACTTTTTCTTCTATCAGACGCAGAGTCTCTGATTTGATATCAAGCTCCTTGATCCATTTTGAGTTAACTTTTGTGCATGGCGAGAGAAGGGGATTCAGTTTCATTTTGTTGCATATGGATTTCCAGTTTTCCCAGCACCATTTGTTGAAGATGCTATCCTTCCTCCATTGCATGCTTTTAGCCCCTTTATCAAATATAAGATAGTTGTAGTTTTGTGGATTGGTTTCTGTGTCCTCTATTCTGTACCATTGGTCCACCCGCCTGTTTTGGTACCAGTACCATGCTGTTTTTGTTACTATTGCTCTGTAGTATAGTTTGAAGTCTGGTATCGCTATACCGCCTGATTCACACTTCCTGCTTAGCATTGTTTTTGCTATTCTGGGTCTTTTATTTTTCCATATGAATTTCATGATTGCTTTCTCTATTTCTACAAGAAATGCCGTTGGGATTTTGATTGGCATTGCATTAAACCTATAGAGAACTTTTGGTAATATCGCCATTTTGATGATGTTAGTTCTGCCTATCCATGAACAGGGTATATTTTTCCATCTTCTAAGATCTTCTTCTATTTCTCTCTTTAGGGTTCTGTAGTTTTCATTGTATAAGTCTTTCACCTCTTTTGTTAGGTTGATTCCCAAGTATTTTATTTTTTTTGAGGATATTGTGAATGGAGTGTTTTTCCTCATTTCCGTTTCAGAAGTTTTGTCGCTGATATACAGAAATGCCTTTGATTTATGCGTGTTGATTTTATATCCTGCCACTTTGCTGAATTCATTTATTAGTTCTAGTAGTTTTTTTGTAGACCCTTTTGGGTCTTCTAGGTATAGAATCATGTCATCTGCAAATAGTGATAATTTAAGTTCTTCCTTTCCTATTTTTATGCCTTTAATTTCTTTCGTCTGTCTAATTGCTCTGGCCAGTGTTTCGAGAACTATATTGAATAGAAGTGGTGATAGAGGGCATCCCTGTCTTGTTCCAGATTTTAGGGGGAATGCCTTCAATTTTTCTCCATTGAGAATGATGCTAGCCTGAGGCTTAGCATAGATAGCTTTTACAATGTCGAGGTAAGTTCCTGTTATCCCTAGTTTTTCTAATGTTTTGAACATAAAGGGATGCTGTACTTTGTCGAATGCTTTTTCTGCGTCTATTGAGATGATCATATGGTTCTTATTTTTAAGTCTATTGATGTGGTGAATAACATTTATTGATTTCCGTATATTGAACCATCCTTGCATCCCAGGGATGAATCCTACTTGATCATGGTGCACAATTTTTTTGATGTGCCTTTGTATCCGATTCGCCAGAATTTTATTGAGGATTTTTGCATCTAGGTTCATCAGAGATATTGGTCTGTAGTTTTCTTTCTTTGAGGTGTCTTTGTCTGGTTTCGGAATCAGGGTGATGTTGGCCTCATAGAATGAATTTGGCAGAGCTCCTTCTTTTTCTATTTCCTGAAATAACTTGAAAAGTATTGGTATTAATTCTTCCTTAAAGGTTTTGTAAAACTCCGCTGTATACCCATCCGGTCCTGGGCTTTTCTTGGTTGGAAGTCTTTTGATTGCTTCTTCTATTTCATCTATTGTTATTGGTCTGTTTAAGTTGTGAGTATCCTCCTGACTCAGTCTGGGCAAATCATATGACTTAAGGAATTTATCGATGTCTTCACTATCTTCTATTTTATTGGAATATAGGTTTTCAAAATAATTTCTAATTGTCTTCTGTATTTCTGTAGTGTCTGTTGTGATATTGCCTTTTTCATCCCGTATGTTAGTGATTTGAGTTCTCTCTCTTCTTCTCTTCGTTAGCATGGCTAAGGGTCTGTCGATCTTATTTATTTTTTCAAAGAACCAACTTTTAGTTTTGTTAATTTTTTCAATAGTTTCTTTTGTTTCAATTTCGTTGATTTCCGCTCTGATTTTAATTATTTCTTGCCTTCTGCTACATTTGCTGTTGTTTTGCTCTTCCTTTTCTAGGGCTTTGAGATGAAGTGTGAGCTCATTTATTTGTTGGTTTTTCCTTTTTTTGAGGAATGACCTCCAAGCGATGAATTTCCCTCTTAAAACTGCTTTCATTGTGTCCCATAGATTCCGATATGTTGTGTCTGTATTTTCATTTATCTCTAAGAATTTTTTGATTTCCTCCTTTATGTCTTCTGTAACCCATTGATCATTCAGTAACATATTGTTCATTTTCCATGTGATGTAGGATTTTTCCTTCCTTCTTTTATCATTGATTTCCAGTTTCATTCCATTATGATCAGATAAAATGCATGGTATTATCTCCACCCCTGTATATTTACTGAGGGTTGCCCTATGGCATAATATATGGTCTATTTTTGAGGAGGATCCATGTGCTGCTGAGAAAAAAGTATATCCACTTGATGATGGTTGATATATTCTATATATGTCAGTTAAGTCTAGGTTGTTGATTGTGATATTGAGTTCTATAGTTTCTTTATTCAGCTTTTGTTTGGAGGATCTGTCCAATTGTGAGAGAGGTGTGTTGAAGTCACCCATAATTATTGTGTTGTGGTCTATTTGATTCTTGAACTTGAGGAGAATTTGTTTTATGAACGTCGCAGCACCATTATTTGGTGCATAAATATTGATAATTGTTATGTCTTGTTGGTGAATGGTTCCTTTTAACAGTATATAATGTCCTTCCTTATCCCTTTTGATTAATTTAGTCTTGAAGTCAATTTTATTCGATATGAGGATGGCCACCCCTGCTTGCTTACGAGGACCGTGTGCATGGTATATTTTTTCCCAACCTTTCACCTTCAGCCTGTGTATGTCTTTTCCAATCAGATGTGTCTCCTGGAGGCAGCATATTGTTGGATTTGTTTTTTTAATCCATGTTACCAGCCTATGTCGCTTTATTGGAGAGTTTAAGCCATTAACGTTTAGAGTTACTATTGATATATGGTTTGTACTTCCAGCCATGTTTGATTATTTATCTTCTTTTTTTTTTTTTTTTTTTAATTTAGTTTGTTTCTCCATGGTTAGCTTTCCCCCCGCCCTCTGTCTTTATAGAGGCACTTCCCACTGATGGTTTTGGTTATTGTTTTTCATTTCTTCCTCGTGTAGTGTTTTGCTCAAGATGCTTTGCAATGCTGGTTTTCTGGCTGCAAATTCTTTTAGCTTTTGTTTATCATGAAAGATTTTTATTTCGTTATCGTACCTGAAGCTTAATTTTGCTGGATACAGAATTCTTGGTTGGCATCCATTGTCTTTCAGTGTTTGAAATACGTTGTTCCAGGATCTTCTCGCTTTCAGCGTCTGTGATGAAAAATCCGTTGTTAACCTTATTGGTTTACCCCTGAATGTAATCTGCCTCCTTTCTCTTGTAGCTTTTAGTATTTTCTCTTTGTTCTGTATATTGGATATCTTCATAACAATGTGTCTTGGCGTTGGTCTACTGTGATTTTGTGTGCTCGGTGTCCTGTATGCATCTACAATTTGTATATCCGTTTCCTTTTTTATTTCTGGAAAGTTTTCTGTAATTATTTCTTTCAGCAGGTTACTCATTCCCTTGGTTTGAATCTCTGTACCTTCTTCTATCCCGATGACTCGTAGGTTTGGTTTCTTTATGTTATCCCATATCTCTTGGATGTTTTTCTCGTGGTTTTTAACCAGCCTTTCTGAGTTGGCTAGGCTCTTTTCAAGATGATATATTTTGTCTTCATTATCTGATGTTCTGGCTTCTACTTGCTCCACTCTGTTAGTGATACTCTCAATTGAGTTTTTAATTTGGTTTATCGTTTCCTTCATTTCTAGAATTATTGTTTGGTTTTTTTTTATAATCTCAATCTCCTGATAAAGATGCTTAACTTCTTCTTTTATCTGTCTATGTAATTCATTTTCAAAGTGTTCTTTCACTGTTTGGATTTGCTGTCTCGTATCTTCTTTAAGGTTCCATTCCATCTGTCTAAGGTATTCCTTGAGTTCTTTATATGACCATTTTTCTGCTGACTCTAGGTCCTCCTGAATATTTAGGCTGTCCTTCATTGTTTGTACTCCTTTTCTTCCTTGCTTTTTTATGCTGCTCATGTTACTTCTTGTTGTGTTTGACTGCTGAGTTACTGTTTACTCTTATAGATTTATTTGATGCTTGAGAGGAAAGATATTAGAAGGGAAGGGAAGAAGTCACTAAAGAGAATGAGAGTAGGCAGGTAGAATTCAAGGAAGGGGGAATAAGAAAATTGAAAAGAAATGAAAAGACAAAAGAAACAAGAATAACAAGGATTAGATAATAAAGAAAGAAAGAAAAGACGAGAAAAAAAAATTTTTAACAAAAATAATAGTGATAATAAAAAATGAAAATTAAAATTTTTAAAAAAATAATAATAATAAAATTAAAAAATTTAAAAAAAATAGAAACATTGAAAAAAAGTTAAAGAACAACAACAAATAAAAATTGAAAATGAAAGAAAAAAAAAAAAAAAAAAAGAAAAAGAAAAGAAAAAAAAATGATAATAATAATAATAATAAATGCAGTCCTAGAGTTCTATTAACTTCTCTTCCAGTAGGTGGAGCTGTGCCCACTGGGCCAAGCTTCTCCTCTCAATAGGTGGGAACCATTCACTGTGCAGCAGCTCTTTCTCCTAGACTGGGCGGGTCTCCAATCCTGAGTGTCTAGGGCCTTGTCTTGTGTTTCCTCAAGCCAGGCCGTGCTCACCTGTGGCGCTCACCACAATACTGTCTACACGCCAGGTCTGCTGCTCCTGGGAGCCCTGTTTTCATGAACACCTGGGCTCACTCTCCCTGTTTGCCTCCCTCAGACCCTAAGTTTGTAGAGCTTGGGGCTGAGATCCCCCAGCGAATTTGCTTGCCCTCCTGTAGCCACGCCCCCGGTAGCTGGTGCAAGAGACCTCAGTTGTCAGCACTGGTGGGAGCGGTCGCCGGGGGTCCCGCGCCACTCCTGATTCCCTCGGTCTGACTATCGCACTCACGGGAGAGCTGGGAGGGGTCCTTGAGGTTTCCCCGCTGTGTGGAGAGGGAAGGCTAGGGGGTTACACACCTGCCGCTGCTGGTTTCAATGAAGTTATGTCCTCTGCCGCATTCTGGTGATGTCAGTTCTCTGCCATGGTGGTATCCCATGCAAATCGTGGCAGTTCGTTCCCTTTGCTGGGTGACCAATGCAACGGGTGCGTCCTGACTGGCTCTCCCAAACCCCGTCTCAATCCTGTGGCCACTGCCTATGAAGGCTCAGTTGGTATTAACCTCCACAGTTTCAGAAGGGCCAACCAGTTGTTTCAGTGGGATCATTTAGCGCAGAGTCACAGCGGTTTGTCTGTGAGACACAGGCGAACGGGAGCTTGAATTCAGCCGATCCGGGCTTGGTGTGTGTTCTGAGAGGCACAGACTGTTCGCCCCAGATCCACGTCAGCTCAGCATTGCCTAGTGATCCTGAGCAAACAGCATTTAGATGGTTTAAGACTCCCTATGCCCACGCAGCTGAAGAGGTCAGAGACTTGATCTCTCCACGCCCCCCGCCATGTTGAGTCTCCAGTCTCTTTTCTACTACTTTAACGTTAAAAAAAAAAGAACCATTAAAACAATAAGTAGGACCGGGGTTGTGGCTCAGTGGCAGAGCACTTGCCTAGGATGTAGAAAGCACTGGCTTTGATTCTCAGCACCACATATCAATAAATAAAATCAAGATCCATTGGCAAATAAAATAATATTTTAAAAAATAAACAATAAGGAAAACAAGTAATAGAGTCCCTCCTGGGCTTAGAACCCTCATTTATTATTCCTCCTTCATCCCATCCAGGTTCTCCAGAAACAATCTGGGGTAACTGTATTAAGATGATGAGGGGGCTGGTGTTGTGGCTCAGTAGTAGAGCACTCGCCAAGCATATGCAAGGCACTGGGTTCAATCCTCAGAACCACATAAAAATAAATAAATAAAGTTATTGGGTCCAACTACAACTAAATTTTATTTTAAATTATGGCAAGAGGAGAGGGAAGATGGCGGCGAAGGGAGTGCATCACCCCCGTGTACCGCGTCACTGTGCGGGAGAATGACGAGTTAGAATGGCTAAAAGCTATCTTGTTATGAATTTCCAGCAAAATTGGGGTGCTCCAAAACCTAGAGGAAGGATTTCCATCGCATGAGGATCAGCTACGGGGGCTCAAACGCGAGAGATTTGTCCGCACGGAGGGTCACGCTGCTTATTCAGCAAATCGCCCTGCGGCTAGAGTCTGCGGCTCACGCTGGGAAACGATGAGATAGCAATGCAAAGATACAGCGCTGCGGTTTCTGCGGGCTTCTGCCAGCTGTGCAATCACTGTGCTCAGTGCTGAATTCTGGGTTTGAGACGGGGGAAGGAAGTGGTCCAATTCGGTTCTCCACACCGGTCAGACCACAGAGGAAGCCAGCGGCCACCATCGTGGAGAGCTGACGTCACCATCCCTGTTTTAGACTTATCACAGCTCATTCAGCCATAGAACAGGTAATTTCAGGCTGCAATTCGCCTGCGTCATGCAGACAAATTAGTCAGGCTCAGTGCTAAAGAACCCACGGAAACTGCTTCTTGGAGCCTGCTCTAATCAGAACACACACCGAGCCCAGAGCAGCCGAATTCCGGCTCCCGGAACTGCTCTGGCCCAGGGCTAAAGAACCCGCGGAACCTGCTTCTCAGTCCAGGTCCTGCTGAATACTGTGGAGGTAAATACCAACCGAGCCTTCATAGGCAGTGACAACAGGATTGAGACGGGGCTTGTGAGGGCCAGTCAGGACTCACCCGTTGCTTTGGTCACCTGGCAAAGGGAATGAAATGCTGCCATTCGCATGGGATACCAACATGGCAGAGATCTGATGTCATCAGAAAGCGGCAGAGGAGAGAACCTCATCGATACCAGCAGTGACAGAAACAGTTGGTCTCCTGGTAAAGAAAGTGAGTCACAAACACCCGAGTCTCTCTCACTTTGTCATCAAGCCAGAGTGGCAGAGCAGAGCCACTGCCCATGCCTGGAACAGGCCCAGGGGCCCGCCGGCAGGGTAGTCACATCACCCCAATTGGAGTAGGGGCAGAGCAGAGCCGCCACCCGTGCCACCAAGGTAGGCAGACCAGCGACCAACCAGCGGATTAGGCCCAGCGGCCTGCCAGCGTGGTAGGCACGTCGCCCCAATTAGAGTAGGGGCAGAGCAGAGCCACCACCCGCACCCAGAACAGGCCCAGCGACCTGCCGGCGTGGTAGTCACGACAGCCCAATTGGAGTAGGGGCAGAGCAGAGCCGCCACCTGTGCCCGCAAGGTGGGCAGACCTGCGACCGACCGGCGGATCAGGCCCTGCAGCCTGCCAGCATGGTACACACGTCACCCCAATTGGAGTAGGGGCAGAGCAGAGCCTTCGCCCGCACCAGGAACAGGCCCAGCGGCCTGCTGGCATGGTAGACACATCACCCCAATTGGAGTAGGGGCAGAGCAGAGCCGCCACCCGTGCCCGCAAGGTAGGCAGACCTGCGACCGACCGGCAGAACAGGCCCAGGGGTCCGCGGGCGTGGTAGACACCTCACACCAATTGGAGGAGGGGCAGAGCAGAGCCCCCGCCCGCACCTGCAAGGGAGACTTTTCAACTATACAAGAGCAATATAAATATATAGGGGAAAAAACATTTCAAAAACACAACAGTTTCACCAAGCAGAAAGAAACGCAAGCAGTATGAAAAGACAAGGAAAGAAAGGACCACAAGCAATGCAGGTCAACTCAACTTTAGAAGAGGTAACAGCTGCAGCAGATGGAATGTCAGATAAAGAATTCAGGATATACATGCTTCAGATGATCTGGAGTATCAAGGAAGACATTAGACAGCAAAATCAGACAATGAAAGATCACTTCGACAATGAATTACACAAACAAATCCAGGAAGCAAAGGATCAACTATACAGGGAGATAGAGGTTATAAAAAACAAACAAACAGAAATCCTAGAAATGCAGGAAGCAATAAACCAACTTAAAAACTCAATGGAGAATACTACCAGCAGAGTAGAACACTTAGAAGATAGAACATCAGACAATGAAGACAAAGTATTTCAACTGGAAAAGAACATAGACAGCTCAGCAAGACTGTTAAGAAACCATGAGCAGAACATCCAAGAAATATGGGATAACATTAAGAGACCAAACTTAAGAGTCATTGGGATACAGGAAGGTACAGAGCTCCAAACCAAAGGAATGAGCAGTCTATTCAATGAAATAATACGAGAAAACTTCCCAGACTTGAAGAATGAGACAGAATCCCAAATCCTAGAAGCCTACAGGACGCCGAATGTGCAAAATCATAAGAGATCCACACCTAGACACATTATAATGAAGATGCCCAACATACAGAATAAGGAGAGAATTTTAAAAGCTACAAGAGAAAGGAAGCAGATTACATTTAGGGGTAAGCCAATCAGGATAACAGCTGATCTTTCAACACAGACTCTGAAAGCTAGAAGATCCTGGAATAACATATTTCAAACACTGAAAGAAAATGGGTTCCAACCAAGAATTGTGTATCCAGCGAAATTAAGCTTCAGGATGGAAGATGAAATTAAAACCTTCCACGATAAACAAAAGTTTAAAGAATTCGCAGCTAGAAAACCATCTCTTCAAAACATCCTCGCCAAAGCATTACAGGAAGAGGAAATGGAAAATAACAATGAAAACCAACAGTGGGAGGTAGGACAGTAAAGGGGGGGAAAATAATCAAAGAGGAAAACAAACCATGTTTAGTAACAGAAATAAACAAATATGGCTGGAAGAACAACCCATATCTCAATAATAACCCTAAATGTTAATGGCTTAAACTCACCAATTAAGAGACACAGGCTAGTAGAATGGATCACAAAACAAGACCCAACAATATGCTGCCTACAGGAGACGCATTTGATAGGAAAAGACATACATAGGCTGAAGGTGAAAGGTTGGGAAAAATCATATCACTCATATGGACTTCGGAAACAAGCAGGAGTGTCCATACTCATATCAAATAAAATAGATTTCAAGCCAAAGTTAATCAAAAGGGATAAAGAGGGACACTACATACTGCTTAAGGGAACCATACACCAACAAGACATAACAATCATAAATATTTATGCCCCAAACAATGGTGCAGCTATGTTCGTCAAACAAACTCTTCTCAAGTTCAAGAGTCTAATAGACCACCATACCATAATCATGGGAGACTTCAACACACCTCTCTCGCCACTGGACAGATCTTCCAAACAAAAGTTGAATAAGGAAACTATAGAACTCAATAACACTATTAATAACCTAGACCTAATTGACATATATAGAGTATACCACCCAACATCAAGCAGTTACACTTTTTTCTCAGCAGCACATGGATCCTTCTCAAAAATAGATCATATATTATGTCACAGGGCAACTCTTAGACAATATAAAGGAGTAGAGATAATACCATGCATCTTATCTGATCATAATGGAATGAAACTGAAAATCAACGATAAAAGAAGGAAGGAAAAAGCATACATCACTTGGAGAATGAACAATAGGTTACTGAATGATCAATGGGTTATAGAAGACATCAAGGAGGAAATTAAAAAATTCTTAGAGATAAATGAAAACACAGACACAACATATCGGAATCTATGGGACACATTGAAAGCAGTTCTAAGAGGAAAATTCATTGCTTGGAGTTCATTCCTTAAAAAAAGAAAAAACCAACAAATAAATGATCTCATACTTCATCTCAAAATCCTTGAAAAAGAAGAGCAAAACAACAGCAAAAGAAGTAGAAGGCAAGAAATAATTAAAATCAGAGCTGAAATTAATGAAATCGAAACAAAAGAAACAATTGAAAAAATTGACAAAACTAAAAGTTGGTTCTTTGAAAAAATAAACAAAATCGACAGACCCTTAGCGATGCTAGCGAAGAGAAGAAGAGAGAGAACTCAAATTACTAGCATACGGGATGAAAAAGGCAATATCACAACAGACACTTCAGAAATACAGAAGATAATCAAAAACTATTTTGAATCCTTATACTCCAATAAATTAGAAGATAGTGAAGGCATAGATAAATTTCTTAAGTCATATGATCTGCCCAGATTGAGTCAGGAGGATATAGACAACCTAAACAGACCAATATCAATTGAGGAAATAGAAGAAACCATCAAAAGACTACCAACTAAGAAAAGCCCAGGACCGGATGGGTATACAGCAGAGTTTTACAAAACCTTTAAAGAGGAACTAATACCAATACTTTTCAAGCTACTTCAGGAAATAGAAAAAGAGGGAGAACTTCCAAATTCATTCTACGAGGCCAACATCACCCTGATACCTAAACCAGACAAAGACACTTCAAAGAAAGAAAACTACAGACCAATATCTCTAATGAACCTAGATGCAAAAATCCTCAATAAAATTCTGGCGAATCGGATACAAAAACATATCAAAAAAATTGTACACCATGATCAAGTAGGATTCATCCCTGGGATGCAAGGCTGGTTCAATATACGGAAATCAATAAATGTTATTCACCACATCAATAGACTTAAAAATAAGAACCATATGATCATCTCGATAGATGCGGAAAAAGCATTCGACAAAGTACAGCATCCCTTTATGTTCAAAACTCTAGAAAAACTAGGGATAACAGGAACATACCTCAATATTGTAAAAGCAATCTATGCTAAGCCTCAGGCTAGCATCATTCTGAATGGAGAAAAACTGAAGGCATTCCCTCTAAAATCTGGAACAAGACAGGGATGCCCTCTCTCTCCACTTCTGTTCAACATAGTTCTCGAAACACTGGCCAGAGCAATTAGACAGACGAAAGAAATTAAAGGCATCAAAATAGGAAAAGAAGAACTTAAATTATCACTATTTGCAGATGATATGATTCTATACCTAGCAGACCCAAAAGGCTCTACAAAGAAACTATTAGAGCTAATAAATGAATTCAGCAAAGTGGCAGGATATAAAATCAACACGCATAAATCAAAGGCATTCCTGTATATCAGCGACAAATCCTCTGAAATGGAAATGAGGACAACCACTCCATTCACAATATCTTCAAAAAAAATAAAATACTTGGGAATCAACCTAACAAAAGAGGTGAAAGACTTATACAATGAAAACTACAGAACCCTAAAGAGAGAAATAGAAGAAGATCTTAGAAGATGGAAAAATATACCCTGTTCATGGATAGGCAGAACTAACATCATCAAAATGGCGATATTACCAAAAGTTCTCTATAGGTTTAATGCAATGCCAATCAAAATCCCAACGGCATTTCTTGTAGAAATAGAGAAAGCAATCATGAAATTCATATGGAAAAATAAAAGACCCAGAATAGCAAAAACAATGCTAAGCAGGAAGTGTGAATCAGGCGGTATAGCGATACCAGACTTCAAACTATACTACAGAGCAATAGTAACAAAAACAGCATGGTACTGGTACCAAAACAGGCGGGTGGACCAATGGTACAGAATAGAGGACACAGAAACCAATCCACAAAACTACAACTATCTTATATTTGATAAAGGGGCTAAAAGCATGCAATGGAGGAAGGATAGCATCTTCAACAAATGGTGCTGGGAAAACTGGAAATCCATATGCAACAAAATGAAACTGAATCCCTTTCTCTCGCCATGCACAAAAGTTAATTCAAAATGGATCAAGGAGCTTGATATCAAATCAGAGACACGCCGTCTGATAGAAGAAAAAGTTGGCTACGATCTACATACTGTGGGGTCGGGCTCCAAATTCCTCAATAGGACACCCATAGCACAAAAGTTAATAACTAGAATCAACAAATGGGACTTACTCAAACTAAAAAGTTTTTTCTCAGCAAAAGAAACAATAAGAGAGGTAAATAGGGAGCCTACACCCTGGGAACAAATCTTTACTCCTCACACTTCAGATAGAGCCCTAATATCCAGAGTATACAAAGAACTCAAAAAATTAGACAATAAGAGAACAAACAACCCAATCAACAAATGGGCCAAGGACCTGAACAGACACTTCTCAGAGGAGGACATACAGTCAATCAACAAGTACATGAAAAAATGCTCACCATCTCTAGCTGTCAGAGAAATGCAAATCAAAACCACCCTAAGATACCATCTCACTCCAGTAAGATTGGCAGCCATTATGAAGTCAAACAACAACAAGTGCTGGCGAGGATGTGGGGAAAAGGGTACACTTGTACATTGCTGGTGGGACTGCAAATTGGTGCAGCCAATTTGGAAAGCAGTATGGAGATTTCTTGGAAAGCTGGGAATGGAGCCACCATTTGACCCAGCTATTCCCCTTCTTGGTCTATTCCCTAAAGACCTAAAAAGAGCATGCTACAGGGACACTGCTACATCGATGTTCATAGCAGCACAATTCACAATAGCAAGACTGTGGAACCAACCTAGATGCCCTTCAATAGACGAATGGATAAAAAAAATGTGGCATTTATACACAATGGAGTATTACTCTGCATTAAAAAATGACAAAATCATAGAATTTACAGGGAAATGGATGGCATTAGAGCAGATTATGCTAAGTGAAGCTAGCCAATCCCTAAAAAACAAATGCCAAATGTCTTCTTTGATATAAGGAGAGTAACTAAGAACAGAGTAGGGACGAAGAGCATGAGAAGAAGATTAACATTTAACAGGGATGAGAGGTGGGAGGGAAAGGGAAAGAGAAGGGAAATTGCATGGAAATGGAAGGAGACCCTCACGGTTATACAAAATTACATACAAGAGGAAGTGAGGGGAAAGGGAAAAATATTACAAGGGGGAGAAATGAATTACAGTAGAGGGGGTAGAGAGAGAAGAGGGGAGGGGAGGGGGATAGTAGAGGATAGGAAAGGCAGCAGAATACAACAGACACTAGTATGGCAATATGTAAATCAATGGATATGTAACTGATGTGATTCTGCAATCTGTATATGGGGTAAAAATGGGAGTTCATAACCCACTTGAATCAAAGTGTGAAATATGATATATCAAGAACTATGTAATGTTTTGAACAACCAACAATAAAAATTTAAAAAATAAATAAATAAATTATGGCAAAATATACATAATGTAAATTTAAAAAATAGATTACGAGGGTCAAAACCTAAGGCCTGCTGCACAGCCAGCCTGAAAGAAATAGTAAAGCAGCAGGGCACATAGCCAGGCTATCCTCAGCTCTCAGTCCCAAGATGGAGCTCTTTCTTCACCAATAACACATTTCCCACACCTGCTGCTGGTCACTCCAGAAGCTTCTGGAGCATCACACTCAGGCAATTCTAAGGAGAAGGAAGCTTCAGGCATCCCTAGACACATGACCCACAGTCTCTGCAAGCCAGGTGCCTCCCTGAGGTAGCTCTGAAGAGAAGGGAGCTCCAGGTGTCCCTAGACACATAACCCACATTGTCCCCAAGCCAGGTGTCACCCTCATGCAGTTCTGAGGAGAAGGGAGCTCCAGGTGTCCCTAGAGACATGACCCACAGTGTCCCCAACCAGGTGTCTCCCAGCTCTGAGGAGAAGGGAGCTCTAGGCATCCCTAAATACATGACCCACAGTGTCCCCCAAGCCAGGTGTCTCCCAGAGGCTTCTCTGAGGAGAAAGGAACTCCAGGCTTCCCTAGAGACATGACCCACAATGTCCCCAAGCCAGGCATCTCCCTGAGGTAGCTCTGAGGAGAATGGAGCTCCAGGTGTCCCTAGAGACATGACCCACAGTGTTGCTGAGCCAGGCATCCACCTGAGGTAGCTCTAAAAATAAGGGAGCTCCAGGCATCCCTAGAGATATGACCCACAGTTTTGAGGTCATAGTGGCTCCCTGAAGCAGTTCTGAAGAGAAGGGAGCTCCAGACATCCCTAGACACATGACCCACAGTGTCCCCAAGCCAGGTGTCACCCTGGGCAGTACTGAGAAGGGAGCTCCAGGCATCCCTAGAGACATGACCCACAGTGTCCCCAAACCAGGTGTCTCCCTGAGGCTTCTCTGAGGAAAAGGGTGTTTTTCCCTCCCTGAGGGGTGACCCACAGTGTCTAGGAACCAGGCTTTCCAGTGTTGGTCCTGAGGAGAAAGCTGGCCTCTCACCTTGAAGGAGGTAGACCAGCATCAAAGATGTGATGATGCCTCATCCCCTTATGGTCATGCCCCTGATGGCCACACCTTGCAGGACGCTGCTCACTGCTCAGAGGCGGTGCCAGCTTCTGGGTTCCTGGTGAATCTCAGCCCTTTCTCCACTCTTAGCAGTTACTGTATAAAACCTGTTCCCATGGCTGTCACGAGGTCTGGCTGTGTTGTCTGTGGCATCATGGAGTGGAATCTTAGGATAGGAAGCCCACCTCCCTGTTCACAGGAAAGCAGGGAGTTGAAACTCCAAACCCCAGCTCTTGTGTTCCAATGAAGGAAAATTTAAAGTCAGACACCAAAAATCATGTAGGAGAGGTTTCTTAGAAGTGAGAGTGAGATGAAAATAAACTAAAAGAAAAGTGAGGTTAAGCAAAAGCACTCTCAAGGAGGATAGTGGGCATCTCCAGGCAGAGAATTATAAAGGAGGCTGTCCCTGAATTATAAACGAGGCTGTCCCCAAACTTTATTACTGTTTGATTTTACCAAGAGAACTGGGGACCAAATCTGTACTCTGGCAATCAGGTATTCAATTTCTCCTTCATGTTGTGCAGTGGAGTTTTTTACCTTAGCTGGTCCTCTCCAGAACAGTCATGGTGGCCATCCTATTTAGGGGGCTTCATCTACAAGTCAGTCCCATGTTAATGTGGGCACTGGGGTCAATTGCATGTCAGAAGTTACCTTAATGTGACTATGCTACTAAAGGAATCTTCTGTAATGGCACTCCCTCCTCCACAGAAAATCTTAACTAAGTTTCTCCAAAAATCTTCACCATAATTGATTTTAGGACTATCAGCAAAAGAGTCTCTATCTACAAGAGAGTTCAATATATGTAAACTTCCTATTTTCCTGTTTCTCTATTTTACTTGGCCACTGGCCTGGAAGAAATCATCACTCCAGGTGCTGAATGCCCCTTTACTAGTTTTTCCACAAATATTTATCCAGTATAGTAGTTTGTAGAAGTGTGGGGAGCCACTCTGAATGACCCACACCTTCCAGTCCTGAAGCAAGAGGCTCTGACCTGTCACTACATTTTGGGATCACTTGGGTGTTGTCCAAGCCCAGAAAGTCAAAGTCATGTCTTCAGATGTAGGTGTCACCCCTGAGGTTGAGCTACACTGACCAATTCTTTTGTAATACTACCCCTTTGCCCTGTTTAGGATAGAATGTTCTATGAAAACTCCCTTTGTGTATCCCCTTCTCTTGCTTTGCTTTTGGGTGTGGCCTTCCTAGATGTCAGTCAACCTGCTGACAGCAGACATCACGAAGCTAGACACAACCCCCTGAAACCTGATCCCTTGCCTCATTTGAATGGCTTCTCCTCAATAAAAGGGTTTAGCAAGTGATCTCTCTCTCTCTCTTTCTGTGGACCCTTAAGGTTAGAGGAGCCATCATAGGACCCAAAGAAAAAGGTATTTCTGTCTCTTGTGTGATTATTCTGTACAGCCCAGTTCACCTGGAATAACCCTCAGTGTTTTAGTCATGAGAAACCCGACAATTTGTGGCCCATACAGAGTGACTCAGGATGACTTTTAGAAATTTAGTGGGTTTGAAATTTTTCTTCAGAAGTTAAGCATGCTTAGGATTGCAGAGTATTGTGGGCTGAATTGTAGAAAGTAAGTGAATTAGACAGAAGAGAAATCTATGATGCTAAACTTTTTAATATTTGGGAATAGTTTGTCTTTAGAAAGAAAAATATATTTTTATAATTCTAGAGAATTATAAAATAATGTAAAGAATTATTAAGATGATTAGTGGGATATGCTGTTAAGTTTGGTCCTCTCCCATGGGAAAAGTGCTTTTGTGGACTTTTTTGAATTGTTTTGTGAATCTTTATATTTTGAAATATTAGGTAAAGATTTTGGGGGTTTATATACTAGAAGTCTGTGCTTGGAGAGTGAGAAAAAGAGAAGGAAAATTTTGTGATGAGACTTAATAAAAGGATTCTTTACCTGTAGAGGAGTGAATTTTATTTTCCTATTGTTTTTGTGAATACTCAGAATGCTTATACTGAACTCTTTGCTACATTCTTGTCCTACTGGATCAGAATAGCTGGAACTCAGCTGCTGCGGACACAAGACTTGAGCCACTTTCCCCTATAGTGTCTGTAACTAGACCCACCACCAGCAGTGCTTTTAACCCTTAAGCAACCTGGCCTGGGTGCCAAACGCAGACTGCCTTAAAATCTGATAGTAACACTGGTGTCTGCCATTAAAACTCACTTTTAAAGTCTCACATGCTGCAAGGGAAAGTACAAAATACAGGAGAATACAAGCTGCAAGTGCAGGTCTCAAAGACAAAGCAAGCTGCTATACACCTGTAGGATCCTGCTGGACAGGGATAGGGGGTGGGTATACAGACAAATCAAATGGAATGCAACTGACTAGGGAAGCTCCAGGAGCCTTTGCCCTGACAATGGGCAGGTGGCTCCATGCCTTTTCCATCACCATGGTAACTACCCAAAACCTAGCATTGGAGTGACCTTCCTGGTCCTGCTTCCTGCATTTTTGCAGGCTTCCCATTGGTTCTTCCACTGTCACTCACACAGGACTTCTGGTCCCGCCTTCCAGCCACTAACCTGCACTTCCTGTTTTGGACCTGCTACCAGGAGCTACCCAGAGCCTACATTTTTAAGAATACCCTCCTGTAAATGCTAACAAAAGATATCTTTTTCAGGCAAAATTTAATTCCATAGGTTTCTATGATGCAACCCTAAATATAAGTTATTTTTGAATTAAATAACCTGACTTTTCTCTATGGTTTTGTTACTAAATAATGCTATTGGTGGGAGATTTTCAACATATGCTTTTTTATATTTTGCTTTTAATTTTGAAGGTTACGAGGGTGCATTTTCTTGTCATAGGAACAAAAGCTGGCAATGTTCCCGTGATTAACAAAAAAAAAATCTTTATTCTCATTCCTAATAATTACAATAAATAAATAAATAAAATATACATAATGATCTTATTTCAGCTACATCATGTCACATATAAGAGTGCACTCCTAGTTAAAAATAAATTGAAATGAATCCAAATATCTTAAAAACCATGTGGCTACATAAAGTTAATACAATTATAACTTATGCCCTTATTCTTAATATATATTTTTCTAGGTATTTGGATAACCTATAGTTATTAATCCATAAAATAATTAGCATATATGTCTAATTGTTTAGTTAATATACATTTATCCAATTGCTTTTCTTCAACAGAAAACCCATCATTTCTGTTGATTTTCTTATAAATGATTTTCTTACAAATGCATTTATCTGATGCTTTGCCTTTTAGTTAGATATTTTAGATAAATACATTTTACTATAAATTTGCTTTCAAGAGAGAATACAACCTTCAAGCAATCTCTAATTCTCAAGTTATTGTACAAACTTTTATATATATATATATATATATCTGTCTCTTATACACATC
>NW_026000141.1:872929-911118 GCF_001458135.2 Marmota marmota marmota
TATATATATATATATTTTGTTTGTTTGTTTGTTTTAGTTGTAGTTGGATACAACACCTCTTTTTTTTTAATTTTTATGTGGTGCTGAAGATCAAACCCAGCACCCCACACATGCTAGGCAAGCTCTCCACCACTGAGCCACAACACCAGCCCCCGTACAAACTTTTATAAGATGATTAAAAATATATAATTCTATCTACAGAAATATTCAAGGGCTTTAACTAGATTTTCATTGATATTTCTTCTTATAAAAGTACAAAATTTATTTAGATTCTAAGATTTTCAGAAATTATTCCAAAGTATAGCCAGGAAAACTTTTAAAAAGATGCTTCAACAGAGAGGAAGCACACATTGGAGGTCCTAAGAAGAAGAAAACATCTTTGTGTGAAACAAGGTCTTTAGATTCTAGATTTTAATGATAAAGGTATTTTCCTAAACCAGAAAATCTTTATATCATTATCTGGACAGATGATATAGAAAGTTAAAACAATTAAAAAAAGATTTATATGTACTGGACTGACTATAAAAATTTTAACTGATTAATTCAAGAATATATTAGGCGGGGCTGGGGATGTGGCTCAAGCGGTAGCGCGCTCGCCTGGCATGCGTGCGGCCCGGGTTCGATTCTCAGCACCACATACCAACAAAGATGTTGTGTCCACCGAGAACTAAAAAAATAAATATAAAAGAAAAAAAGAATATATTAGGCTATTTCTGTAATTTTATTATGCTAATGTGAGCTAAGATTTTGTCCATATTCTGACATAATAAAAACCTATTAAAATGTTAAGTTTATTTCCTTTAAGGAAGGTCTTTATTGACTAATGATTCTTACTGTTTAATGTGATTTTTTAAAAAATACAAATCCTTTAAGAAGGCCTCTGTCCTTGAGCTGGAGCTTCACTGAAATGTTTACATTCCTAAGGTAAAAGAAGTTACCAATCGGGCTCCATGGTAAGAGCTGGCAGGGGGGGTCGGGGGAAGAAAGGGGAGAAAAAGCTCTCCCCTTCTCAGTCATGGTCCTTTAAGTGTTAACTTGTTCAGAACAGTGAAAGAAAAAGCTGCTTTTGTGTGAACTTCTGCAGACTGTGAACTTCTGAACCCCTCCCCTTACATGCAGAGTATAAAGTTCTGAAACTATCTGAACTCGGGGTTCAGGGGGATTGATTGATTACAGCAAAAGCTATGCCCCCTGAACCTGGCTTTAGCCAAATAAAATCTGCTTCCTGATTGGTGTCTTGCCTAGTCTGTGCCCTGCAACACTTCCTTTACAGACAAATGGAGTCATCATTAGCCATAATTTGTAGCTTCACACCAATTTCAGTGGACAGTCAAAGAGTTAGTCCCATTACTCCCTTTTCTTAACTAATGAAACTAATGTCTTCCCATTAGCTCTTTTGCTTCTGTTTATTTTCTACAAATTAACTACCAGATTTTCTTTCTTACCTACTTTGGAAGTAGTTTAAATTTGTACTATAAATTTACTTTCAAGAGAGAATACAAAATCTGCCTGCATTTCACTGCTCATTGATAGCTACTACCTAACACCTTCACCCAGCCCTGCACTCCACCAGGCCAAGCGCTGCTGCAGCCAGGGGCCAGGTGGGAAGAGGTGCAGACATGTGCAGCTGCAGGAGCCAGGAAATTCACTTATGCACCCAACAGAAGCCCAGAAACAGGCCACTGCAGAGGTCTCTGGGAAGTGTGGTCTTTGAGACAGAGTGACTTAGCCAGAGTCTGCCCCATTTTAGGATCATGGTTTTTAAGAAAAGAAGTTAAGGCTGGATGTGGTAGCACACACCTGTAATCCAAGTGGCTCTGGAGGCTGAGGCAGGAGGATCACAAGTTCAAGATTAGTCTCAGCAACTTAGTTAGACCCTAAGCAACTTGGCAAGACCCTACCTCAATATAAAAACTGAAAAGGGCTGGGTTGTGGCTCAGTTGTTAAGCATCTCTGAGTTCAATACCTGGTGGGAAAAAAAAAACACAGTTTAATCTCAGCCCATGGTGACCACTGTTAAGGTGAGGAGAACTTGATTTCAGATCAAACCCTCTGGTGATTCTGGGAATGCAGGCTTCAGTCCCCTGCCTTGGGGCATTCTAACTAATTCTAAATAAATCATTCTAGATAACTCAGCTCTAATCATGGATACCCTTGGGAGCTGCAGGCTACACTTTCATTCAGAATTCCCAGGGATTCTTGACTGTAATCTGGTGTTCTGCCCACACAGGAGGATCTGAAAGCTGTATGCCATGTGCTGGTCCAGGCACCTGGAAGACCATGGCAGTATCACCTGGTTCTCTGCAGCCCTTGCCACAGAGGACCTGAGAATTGTGTGCCTCATGCTGGTCCAGGCTCCTGGAGGACCCTGGCATTGTCAACTTGTGTTCTGCCCACACAGCCCTTGGCACAAAGGACCTGAAAATTGTGTGCCCCATGCTGGTTCAGGCACCTGGAGGCCCCTGGCAGTGTCATCTGGTGTTCTTCCTATACAGCCCTTGCCACAGAGGGCCATGGGGGCTGCGTACCATGTGCTGACCCAGGCACACTATAGGTGTCATCTGGTGTTCTGCCCATGCAACCCCTGCCACAGAGGACCTGAGAGCTGTATGGTCCCTAGGAGCTGCAGGCCACATGCTGGCCCTTGTACCCCAAGGATTATAAGTACTTCAGCAAATAAACTGCCCACACAGCCATCAACACTGTGGGACTTGTCAGAGGGCCCACCTCACTAGGAACATACTCACCCAGCAAACTCCAGCATCATCAGGTTTCTTCTAAAAAAAAATTGTAGTCATGTAATGGAAAGAAGTCTTTAATACAGCCATGGTTGAAAATAATAACTCTTTAATATATAATACCCAACTAATACACAAATTTCTCCAGCTATTTCAAATAAATTTTAGACAAAAACAAATCAGGTTCTAATAGAAGCATGCAATGTATTTGATTAATATATCTTAAGTCCTCCTTTACTTGTGGTTAAATTATACTGTAGATCTTCAAGTCTGTGTTTTGCTTCTTTGTTTTATCTCATAGTGCCTGGGATGGAGGCACTCCACCCCTGATCTATAACCCCACCCACAAGGTTCTTCTTGTAACAGACACAAATACAATATTAAGGTAACTTTGAATTTTAACACATCAACTTCTCAATATTTCTCAAGTACTTAAACCTATAAGAAAAATTAGTCATTAAAACATGAGTAAGAGCAAGTGTGAGAGTAGAAGCAAATGTGACTCCATTTTATTTTATGAATTCATCTTGTAAAACAACCATGCCAAGTAGAAGGGTCATGACCAAGGCAAAATGTTCTTTTCCTTTTGCTACAGAAACCTTTAAGAACAGGAACTCCCTAATGGGGCATTGTTTCTGTAACTAGGGTAACGGGGCTCTGTTTCTGTAACTGGGGTAACTGGGCTAACTGTGATTGGTTAGGCTTCCCTCTGCTTGACTGCACTCTCCCACTTCTGTAACCTGGCTTGCTTGCATTGGCTAGACCCCCAAACATCCCTTTTGTGGTTTTCAAGCTTATAAGGAGTGCCCTTGCAATTGTTCTGGGCTGATCAGGGGAACAGTTTTATGTTCTGGTTAGTCACCACTAGTGTGCTTCAATAAAGGCTTGATTCGATTATACATGAGTGGTCTGGAAGTCAGTTTATGAAACCCTGGGATGAAGCTTTAACTATAACACAAGCAATGAGGTGCACATTAGCCCTTCCCCTCAGGCCGCAGTGAGACTCCAGGCAATGGGCCCTCCCTGCACCATCTTGAGGGGCCATCTGTGTTTCTTCTGCATCCTTGGATTTCTCCCCAAAAAATATACTCAAGCCAAACAAAACGCACTGAAATGTCATAATGATGAGCAGCCAAAGCCTTAGTAAGGAATACTGTTGTAAAAGAATTTCTGCTAAAATATTACCTGGGAAAGTAAAGAATATGGCAGAACTTCTTCCTCAGCACACCAGGCAGTGCCCAGGAAGCTTCTTCCTCATGTTTTCCTCACATGGATCTCTGTCATCCTGAATGCACAGTGAGTCTCCATGGGTAGGTGCCAAGGAGAAGGAAGCTTGGTCCTCACCACAGACATTCCCCAGGCATCCCCAGGCCATGATGTCTCTCTACATGGGACCCCAGGATAAGGAAGCTCTGCTTTTCACCATAGATATATCCCCCAGGTATCCCCAGACCAAAGTGTCTCTCCATGTGGGTCCCAAGGAAAAGGAAGTTTTTGTCCTCACCATAGACAGAGTTCCCAGGAATCCCCAGGCCATGATGTCTCCCCAAGTGGGTCCCCAGGGTAATGAACCTCTGCTCCTCAACTTAGGGCCCCCAGGTGTCCCCAGATGTGGCATCTCCCACATGTGTCCCCAGGATAAGGAAACTTGCAGAGGACACAGAACAGGACCCCCAAAAGCAGGTGGTCAGAGAAAGTTGTTATGTGCACACTCTGCTGGCTGTCATGGGCAGCGCAGGATACCAATGCTCACCATTCAGAGCTGCCTCTGCACACCCTAGTGCTAGTCAACAATGAAGCTCTGAAATTCATAGTTCTGATTATTTCAGGTTATGATTTTATAAATCAAAAAGAAATGGGAGTGTGGGGCTTATCTTAGTGGCAAAGCTCTTGCCTAGCATATGTGAGGCACTGGGCTTGATCCTCAGCACTGCATTAAATAAATAAATAAAATAAAGGCATGCTGTCCATCTACAACTATACAAAAATTTAAAAATATATAGCTCAACCTGTGTCTTGATCAGAATGGATGGAGACAGAAAGCTTCAAAGTACATGGCCCTTAGACAAAATTCCATTGATTTCCTATATATCAGCAATCATGTAGAGGAAAGAGTAGAATTTGTAAACTGGAATAAGAGAATTCTAAATGTACTAACATTTAAAATAGCACACCCATTGGTTGATTGGGTTATTTGGTTTTTTTGGTGCTTATCTTTTTTAGTTCTTTATATACCCTAGAGATTAGTGCTCTATCTGATGTGTGAGGGGTAAAAATTTGCTCCCAAGATGTATGCTATCTATTCACCTAACAGAATGTTTATTTTGCTGAGAAAAAACTTTTTAGTTTGATTCTGTACTATTTATTGATTCTTGGTTTTAATTCTTGCACTATAGGAGTCTTATTAGGGAAGTTGGGGCCTAATCCCACATGATGAAGATTAGGGCCTACTTTTTCTTCTATTAGATGCAGAGTCTCTGGTTTAATTCCACTTAGAGAAGTGCAAATCAAAACTACTCTAAGATATCACCTCACTCCAGTCAGAATGGCAGCTATTATGAAGACAAACAACAATAAGTGTTGGCGAGGATGTGGGGGGAAATGTACACTCATACATTGCTGGTGGGACTGCAAATTGGTGCAGCCAATATGGAAAGCAGTATGGAGATCCTTTGGAAATCTGGGAATGGAACCACATTTGACCCAGCTATCCCTCTCTTCGATCTATATCCAAAAGACTTAAAAACAGCATACTACAGGGACACAGTCACATCAATGTGTATAGCAGCACAATTCACAATAGCTAAACTGTGGAGCCAACCTAGATGTCCTTCAGTGGATAAATGGATAAAATATGTGGCATATACACACAATGGAATTTTACTCAGCAATAAAAAGAATAAAATCATGGCATTTTTAGGTAAATGGATGGCACTTGACAAGATAATGCAAAAGTGAAGTTAGCTAAAAAAAAAAAACAAATGCTGAATGTTTTCACTGATATAAGCAGTCTGACTCATAGTGGGGTAGGGAGGGGGAGCATGGGAGGAATAGATGAATTCTAGATAGGGCAGAGGGGTGGGAGGGAAAGGCAGGGGCCAGGGGATTAGCAAGGATGGTGGAATGTGATAGACATCATTATCCAAAGTACATGTATGAAGACACAAATTGGGAGTCAACATACTTTATATACAACCAGAGATATAAAAAAATTGTGGTATATATGTGTAATAAGAATTGTTATACATTCTGCTGTCATTTATTTTTAAAAAATCAATTAAAAATAAAATAGCACCCCCCAAAACTGAAATACCTGCTTTCAGAAAATCTTGAAACAGTAGAAAGAAATCAAATGCAATGTAAATAAATTCAGAGATATTCCTTGTTCAGGTCTCAATGTAGTTGAGATAAAATTATCTCAAACCTGATCTGCAGATTCAGTGCATTCCCAGTGAAATTCCCAGCAAACTGTTTCTGGACCTAGGATATGAACACACCTCAAGAAGGCATACATCTGGACCCCAGAACCTGTCAAAATACTCCATAGACTTGTATTTAAAATGCAAAACTGCAAAACTCTAGAAGACATGTATGACCACATGTTTCATGATGAGGCTTTAAATACAGCCCCCAACCAAATCCATGAAAGACAAAAACTGATAATGTGGATTGCATTAAATTTCTCTGTAAAAAAAAAATCATATTAAGGAAATGGAAAGACAAGTCAAAGACTGGGTGAAACAATTGGAAAGTATGTGTCTAAAATAAACTTATGTCCAAAATATAATAACACCCTCAGCAATAAGACAACCCAATGGGTAAAATCTGAACAGACAACTCACAAGAAAATATGAGATGGCAAAGAAGCATAGAAAGGATTCTTAGCATCACCTGTCATGAAGAAAGCACAGACTAAAACTCTTGAGATGCACTGCACACCTACTAAGCTGCTAAGGTCTTTCCTTAAGTGCAGCATCCACCTTGAAGATGATGAGCAGCCACAGGTACTCTCGTGCATTGCTGGTGGAGCACACTACAGCTCATTACTATCAAAAAGCTGGCCATTTTCCCCAAAGTTAGACATGGTGTCACCACATGATCCTAAGAACATAGACAACTGCCTCGAAAACACATCTAGGTAACAGCATGCAGTTACATATAGCAGTTCTGTTCACAGTGGCCAGATACCTCAAAGGATGTCCCTGCCCAAGGTGGGGGTGGTATTCAGAGGATGTCCCTGCCCAGATGGTGGGGGGGGAGCTGGGGGCTTCAGAGGAAACACCTGACCCCACATATCATACTCTGCAAAGAGAGTACACCACACCAATCTCCAGTGGCACCACAACTACTATATGGGGAAAGGGGATGGCTCCTGAAGGGTTCAGGGGAGCTCACTTGCACTGTGTCCCACATTGATCCCTTGTTTGTGTGTTTGTTTGTTGGCCTTCTGTTTTTTCTGCTAATAAATCAAAAGCCCAAGGCATAGACCCCTTTCCCCCCTTGTCACTGAAGGCAGAACAGTGAGGATCCAGAAAACTCACATGTCAGCTCAGGTCCCCATAGGAATCAACCCCTAAAAAAGCCCAAGCCTGGAAAATCCATTCCTGGCTCTGGAGAAAAGTCTAGGGTTTGAGACAGAGTTGGGTCAGGAAGGGAACGCCCTGGTCTCCTGGAAAGTGTTGCTTCCTCTGTCTGCTGCCAGGCTCCTCCCTTGGCTTCTCCTGGCTCCTCTCCTGGTTTCCTCCAATCTGCAGCCTCAGAAGTGCAAGTCAGACAGGGATGTGAGTGTGTACACATATGTACAGGCACACAGAGGTGCATGGGTGTATCATGGGTATGTGTAACAGAGTTGGTGTGGAAGACTGTAAGGGTGTTGTATATGTGTGTGCACCTACACAAATGTGTATACTTGTATTTGTGTGTTTATGTGTCCACTTGGGATGCACCCAACTCCTCCAGGGGAATCTTAGATCCTCACTTTCCTACCTTTTTTTTTTTTTAAATATCTTTATTTTATTTTTATGTGGTGCTGAGGATTGAACCTGGTGCCTCATGCATTGTAGGTGAGCACTCTACCTCTGAGCCACAACCTCAGCCCCCTACCTTTTTCTTTTAAGAATATTAAGAAGTGGTGCATTTCTTATTAAAATTCACACACTTGGTCAAGGCCTAGCCCAGCTTAGGGAGGGCAGAGGGATCATGCAGGCCAACTGGATAGGGGTGTCGCTCCCTCTGTCACTACACCCCTTCCTGTGCTGCTGGAGGAGGCTGGAATCAGGCCTCTCTACCCCAGCAGAAACATGACTAGAATGTGCTGAGGTCTCCCTCAGAAGAACAAGTTGAGCAATAGAGGGTTAGAAGGAAGCAATGCCCAACACTCAGGGCATGGACTTTGCTGCCCATGGAGGAAGAGAGCAGTTGCTGGTCTTGGATCTGATGCTCATCCCTGAGCTGAGAGCAGCACTTTCACACAGGAATGTTCCCAGGCACAGCAGTGAATGGCCTGAGCTCAGAATAGAATTGAGGGGCTCAAAACTAAAACAGTTCCTTTCCTGCCACATACCCTTGACCTTATCTAAGCCCCGCCTGCCTTGTTGTCTTTAAACTCAGCCCTCCAAATGCCTTGGCCACTTTCTTTGGTCCCTCACCTAACCAAAGCCAAAACTGCTCCAGGATTCCTCTTCAGCTTCAAATTCAGAACAGTCTCCTTAATGTTGAGGTGATTAGCAAGGTGCTCTGGGAGGAGAAAATATCTTTAGTACAGGGAGAGCCAGTGTGTTCATTTCCCAGCACCAACAAAACAGAGCACAGAAATAAGTGTGAGTTAAAACACAAACCTGCTATCTCACCATTCTGGAGGCCAGAATCCCCCAATGAGGGTGTCAGCAAGGCCATTCTCCCTCTGAAAGCTGTTGGGAAGGTCCTTCCTTGTCTCTTCAGCTTCTGGTGTTTGCTGACAATCTTCTGTCTTGCAGCATTAGAGAAATAATTATCCATTAAAGCAAGGGAAGAGAGTTTAATCAGGGCTCTATATGCTGGGAAAGGGGTGTCCTTGCTAAACTGATCGAGCAGGGTGCTTACTGGAGACAGGGTAGCCAGATGTCACCAGGGATGGCAGAGGATGAGGAGCCTAATCAGATACTGGGGAGGGGGTGTCCTTGCTAAACTGACTGAGCAGGGTGCTCTACTAGCACTGAATTTTAAAAGGTAGGGCAGCAACAAGCCCAGGAAAGAGTTCAGGAGTCTGACAGAAATGTGGCCAAGCAGAGGATCTTTGTCAGTATCCTCTTGTTCAAGAAGAGAGATTCTTCTCTCCTTTGAACAATATTAAATCATGTTGTCATTTGTTTGCCTTGTATTTATCAGGGACCAGCTGACTCATCTCTGGGACTTTGTAGTGGAGGATACTTGCTGGATTGGGCCAATAGCCAGGCATTTAATGAGAAGGAATTAATATGAAAGTAAAGAAAACATGGAAAAAAAGAAAAGTCACAAGTAAATTCTGTTTCTGGATTGTCTTTGATGGTGCTATGGTTTCAATTTTTGTCATCCAGAATTCATATGATGAAATTTTATTCCCCAAAGTTATGTGGAAACAGTAAGGGGGTACTCTGAGAACTGACTGGGCCCTGAACACTCTGCCCTCCTGAGTGTACTTACCCATTCATAAATTAATGGATCAAGGGGCTGAGATATAGCTCAGTTGGTAGAGTGCTTGCATCACATATACACAACCCTGGGTCCAATCCCCAGCACCACAAAAATTAATTAATTATTTAATTAATTAGTGGATCAATGAGTTGTCAAGGGAACAGATTTGCTACAAAAGCTAGCTCTCTGGCACAGCTGGTCTCATCATGCAGTGTCTCAGGATACTGCAGAGTCCCCTCCAGAAAAAGGTCTTCAACAGATTTAGCCCCCTGACCTGGGATTCTCTACACACCTTAAAATTAATATTTTTTTTTCCTTTTGGTGCTGGGGATTGAACCCAGAGCCTATAAGGCAAGCACTCTACCAACTGAGCTATATCCCCGGCACTAAAAATAGTTTTTTTAATGAATGACAGTCTCAGTTGTGAAGATATAGCAACAGAAAATAGCCCAAGACAGATGGAAATATCAAGAGGCAAAGCAGATGGCTAGGGGACAAAAGGAAACTGATGAGGCAACATAGGAATTCCTGGAATATTAATTTTTTAAAAATAGCATTCCTGAAATTAAAATACTGAAGGATTACTCTGACAAAATATACACAAGTATGCATTCAGAAAACTTTGAAACATGGTTGAAAGGAATAAAAAGAAACATAAATAAATGCAGAGATTTTCCTTGTTCAGGATCAATTCAACCATTGACATAGGAGTGAACAAAAATAGCTCAAAAGGGGGCTGGGAATGTGGCTCAGTGGCAGAGTACTTGCCTCACACATGTGAAGCATTGGGTTTGATCCTCAGCACCACATAAAAATAAACAAAATAAAGATTTTTTTAAAAAAATAGTTCAAGACTCTACACATCTGGTTGTAAGCACTTATCATAAAGCTTCAGTGATCCCAGAGTGTGGCACTGGAAAAGGAATTGGAAATAGACAAAAGGAACAGAATAATGAGCCCAAAAAAGACCCATGTAAAACCAGTCAAATGGTCCTGTCAAAGGGACAAAGGCAACTTGATGGAGAGAAAAAGTCTGTACCACAAAAGGCTACAGAACAATCATGAAAAAAAAATGAACTATGTCAAACCCATTTGGAATATAATGAACACAATCTTTATGGCTTATCCAAAAAGCTACTCAAAATAATCCATAAAGTTAAATTTTCAAATGCAAAATAATAAAATTTATAGAAAAAAATCTACATAGCCTTGTATCTTATAAATAGGAGGAATCAGACACAGAAATGCACACAGGAAAAACACCCTTGTGGAGACTGGAGCTCTGCTGACAAAGCCAGGAAACTAGAGAGGCTGCAGTGACCATCCCGGGGAATGCATCCAACACCTCAATTCCAGAGCTCTGAACTTTAGAGCTCTGAGGCAACAAGACTCTGTGTGTCTAAGCTATCCAGTTTGTAGTGCTTTGCTAGGCAGCTCTAGGACAATGATACAGGCACATTCTGCCCCACTCTCTGCAGATACTTCTCTCCCCAAGCTCACCTCACATAGAGAGGGGGCAGGAACAGGGCACTTCACAGGCCATGACCACTGCCAGGTGTTCACTTCCCTCCCTGACTGTCTGGGGACTCTGGCCTCAGCTTTCAACTTCCTACGGCCAGTGGAGGATGAGGAAAGGAGTGGTAAGAGGTCAGCTTTCCTGGAACTGGACACTGAGCCTCCATCTTGCTGTTCCTGGACCCCAGAAAGCACAGAACTAGACAAATCCCACCCTTTACATGTCCTTCAACTCTACCTCCCAGCCATCCATAGCTTGTAACAGCAAAAATGTCCCTTTTAATCTCATGAGGCAAAGGAGAGGATGTTCCACCTGGTCAAGGCATCTCACCTGGGTCCACTGGGCCCGAGCAGGGTGAGGGTAGAACAGCCTGGGGGTCAAACAAGACAGAAAGGGGAGAAGGGAATGGAGGGGCTGCTTGTCAGGACACTGAGGATGAATATATCTCCCCACAGAGGCTAAGTGCAAGCGCTGAAGAGGGACCTCCTGCCTCCATCCAGGGCCTCTGATAATTGCATAGACACTCCTTCTCAGAAGGCCTAGTCCCACTCAAGGGTTAGCTCCAGGGACTTTAGTCTGTTTCCCCAAAATGGGCATGATGCAGCTTGCTGAGTCAGGATTCTGACTTTTAGGACTAGCATACTCCCTGTTCAGCAAAGGAGGAGCAAAAGGTCCTCCCACAGCCCAGGCCTCCAACTGTGCCTCCCTTACAGGCATCTCCTTTGTGGAACTCCAGGCCCTTCTGGCTGCAGAAGAGGCCACAGGCCAACACAGGGATAGCTAAGGACTCTGCGTGTTTCCTGGGAGGGCTGAGGGCTGGCACTCCCCACAGCAGCTGAAGGCAGAGCAGTCACTGCCTCTGCCCTCTTGAGTCTGGTGGGGGCTTCCTGGTGGGGGATGCATGAGCTCAGGCCTCCTGAGGCAGGTAGGAAGATAGTTGTTCCCCCAAGTCCACACACCCTGCTGGAAGCAAATCCCCTGAGCTCAGGGACTCAGCATAGTTTGTGCCTTATGTGAAACACCCCCACCTCCAGCTCCACGACCTCCACCATGTCCATCAAAACAACTGCCTGAGGAAAGCTCAAGGCTTCCAGGAAAACTTACAACACCTGATGACAGGCCCTCAACCTCCCTTTCTCCAATCATTTAGAAAGGGTTTACAATTGACAACATGCATCTCTTGCAACACAGAAGGGCCTCTCTCAGAAACTGAGAGCCATCCCCTTGAAATGTAATCATCTAGCAGGATAAGGCCTCTCTCCCAGTCTCTGTGGGAAGACAGAATTCTTAGACAACTGTCACAAACACGATTGGCCTAATTGCATTTACAATGACCAAGTCTATTTTTTACTTCACTGACTCCTATGCTCATACTCTTCCCCATCCCTCACTTCCCCTTTAAAATACCCAAATTAACTCTGCACAGATCATAAAGGAGCTCAGGTCTTTCCTCTACCATGATTGTTTATCTAATAAAATCTGTTCCCACTGCTTTACCTGATGTCTTGTTGAATTTATCTGTGACATCATTACGAGAGAACATTCAGAAGAGGAGAGAAAGGAGTCAAGGGGACCACCTAAGCTCCATCCGCTGCACTCAGCCCCTCCAAGCACAGCTGAAGCCCATGGAGCAGAGGCAGAGGAACCACATTCAGCAGGTGCACATGGCTGAGTGCCCAGTCCACAGGGTGCAATGGACTTGCCATCTTTGTGTTCAAGGCCTGGGCTGGAGGCAGAAAACAGAAGATGCCACAGAAGCCTCTGGGAAGTGTAGTCTTTGAGATAGTTACTTTGCCAAGGACTGCCTCCATTTTAGGATTATGGCCATTCAACAGTGTCCACTCTCAATGTGAGGAGAATCTACACACAGAAGTGAAGCTCCCAGAAGCTTCTGGGAGCTGCAGGCTGCACATCTTCCCTTTCCATGCCCCAGGGATTCTGGGTAGTACAGTCCATCCTGTCTGGGGCTGCCTCCCACCCCACTGCAAAGACTCCTTGGATCTGTAGCCCCCTGAGGTTTCTGGGTAATGCAGTTCTCCTGTCACTGCCCCCTTCACTACAGAGGCTCTGGGGAGCTGTGGGTCCCTGGAGATTCTGGGTAGTGCAGTCTGTTGTTCTACCAATGCAGCCCTCACATTCACCTGGACCCTGCCCCACCAGAGGATATGGAGAGTGTAGTCTGTTCTGCCCACCAATGCCTCCTCCCACCCTCACCTCAAAGGCTCAGAGGAGTTGTGCACCCCTAAGGAAGCTGGGTAGTAAGCCTCAGTGCTCTACCAATATAGTCCTCACCACAGAGGCCTCTAGGAGCCACAGGGGCACATTCATCCAGGCACCTCCACAGATTTTGGATAGTAGCAGTGGTAGTTCAGTGTCCATGCAGTCCTCACCATGATGGCCTCTGGAAGCTCTTGCCCCCTGCTGATTCCAGGTAATGTATTCTAGTGTTCTACCAATGCAGGCCTCACACTCACCTGGACTCTGCACCCAGGGATTCTGGAGAATATATTCTGTCATTCTGCCCACTAATTCCTCCCCCACCCTCATCCCAAATGTTCCTGGGTAGTACACTTCAGTGCTCTACCAACATAACCCTCACCACAGAGGCCCCTAGGAAACACAGGCACATTCATCTGGGCACACCCAGGGATTCTGGACAGTGTTCTGCCCATGCAGGCCCCACCATATGACCTCTGGAAGATTCAGGCCCCCAAGGATTCTGGGTAGTGTAGTCTAGCATTCTTATTCAGCCCTCAAAGCAGACAGTCTGAAGCCTCAGCAGCTCTGTGCCCCAACTATCCACCTAGCTCCTCCTGGGCCCTCCTGGCAGACACTGAGGGAAGCTACACCCACTACAGGAATACCAGTTGGGACTGAGGGGCAGCCTACCAAGTTTGGTTACACAGTGGGATCCCAGGTGCTGGGGTGGGACCAGGGCTATGCTGTCTTAGGCCTGGTGAGATGACCCCTGGCCTAAGTTCTGAGGCAACCTAAAAACCAAGGCTGTAGAGGGGAAGCTATGTTCTAGGGGAAAAAATGTCATTGACTGGAGTTCAGGATCTAAGGGAGGGGAGAATGGAGGTCTTCTGTGGGGACAATGGGGGACACAGGTCCACACTATTTTTGAACAAAGCACCTTATAGTACTGGATTTGTTTTTCCTTTAGTGTAATACCTCCCTTTGCTGATTTTCATTGTTGTTTTTAATTTTCTCCTCATGGAATATTTTGCCAAGTATGCTTTGTAGTGCAGGCTTTCCAGTTGTAAATTCTTTGAACTTTTGTTTATCATGGAAGATTTTTATTTCATCATCAAATCTAAAACTTAATTTTGCTGTATATAAGATTCTTGGATGGCATCCATTTTCTTTCAGAGCTTGGTATATGTTGTTCCAGGAATTCTAGCTTTCAGGGTGTGGGTTGAAAAGTCTGCAGAGACCCTAATTGTTTTCCTCCTATATGTAATCTGATTCCTTTCTCTTGTGGCCTTTAAAATTGTCTTCTTATTCGGTATGCTAGGTATTCTCATTATAATGTGACTTGGTGTAGATCTGTTCTGATTTTGTACATTTGATGTCCTGTAAGCTTCTTGCATTTGATTTTCCAATTCATTCTTCATGTTGGGAAATCTTTATGATATTGTTTCATTACTTTGTTTGTAACTCTATGCCTCACTCAATCCCAATAATTTTTAAATTTGGTCTTTTAATGTTATCCCATAATGCTTGAATATCCTGCTCATGGTCTCTTACCATCTTCACTGTGTGGTCATACTGCCCCCAGCCAGTGCAGGCAGCTAAACTAAGGGTCACTCAAGTGAATTTCCTAAGGTATCAAATAAAACACAGACACACAATTTACCTTTAATTTAAGCCCTGGGATGATTCCTCTGCCCTCGGCCTCAAGCTCCCCAAATGGGAGAGTGAGGAATGTCAAGAGAAGCTGGCAAGAGAGAGAGCTAGCCCATTCAGGAGTGGTCTTTTTTGGGGGGACTCTCATTCTTTAGAAATTTTCATACAAAAAAGATCAAGAGGGGCGGGGTTACAAAGACAAGTAAGGTAACTCAACCCCTGGGGCTTCTTTCCCTCTGGCTGGGAGCCACTGGAGGAATATGCCCCATGGCATCTCAGGCCATGCAGCACTCCCAGGTGAGATGAGTCTCCCATTCAGAGGCTGGTAGAAGACAGGTTTGAAGCCCATCTGGCCACCTCTAGGTCCTCCTGGTATCAGTAGCACTGATGTGGAGGGGGATCTTGCTATAACCTGACCTGTCTTCACTCTGCCCTTTCACAATGCTGTCCTCAGAGGTGACATGAGAGGTGAGTCAGAGTCCCTTCTCTAGAGAACTGCATCTCTTAAAAGGAGTTGTTGGCTGCCTACCTCACATTGGGCAGGAGAAAACAGTTATTGTTGTGAAAAAAATGACTGGATGCATCTGAATAACAAATATTCAGCATTTTGTTAGCTCAATATTGCATACAAAAAGTTGATAAGAAATATAAGCCCAAGAAAATCAAAGTGCATTATGAAATTCTTTTTTATTTTTTGGTACTGGATATTGAACTCAGGGGCACTTGACCACTGAACCACATCCACAGCCCTATTTTGTATTTTATTTAGAGACAGGCTCTCATTGAGTTGCTTAACGCCTTGGTTTTGCTGAAGCTGGCTTTGAAATCATGATCCTCCTGCCTCAGCCTCTGGAGCCAATGGGATTACAGGCTTGTGCCACCACACCCAGCTGCATTGTGAGCTTCTTGAATGTTAAAGATTCTGATTTTGTATTATTCCTAAAGAGCTATAACTTAGATGGTGTACACATGTCCAGTGTACACCTCTGATTTTCCATGTATATATATGCATGATCACCAATTCCAGGACCCTAAATCTCTCATGTCCACATCCACTCTGTACCCCCCCCAAGTAGCCACTGCTCCACCTTAAGTCATCCATGACCCTGGGCTGTATCTGTACCTATATGTGTGGGGTCATCACTAGCATTCAGAATCATGACTTTGGCTGTATCTATACATATGTGGGCAGAGTTGTCACTAACACTCAGAATCATGACCCTGAACTGTTTCTGTACTTAGGTGGGTGGAGTTGTCACTAGCACTCGGAATCATGACCATGGGCTGTATCTGTAGCTAGATAGGTGGGGTGATAACTAGCCCTCAGAATCATGACTCTGGACTGTATGTGTACATAGCTGGGTGGGGTCATCACTAGCACTCAGACCAAGACAGCTCCTGACAGCCATACATTAGTGCCCCTCGCTGGCAACATACCCCAAAGGCAACCATTGTTCTTGGCTTCTGTTGCCATAGTCTTTTCTTAAATTTCATATAAAGGGAATGATCATACTGCATGTTCTGGAGCCTGGCTGCTTCTGCTCAACAGCATTCTGAGATTCATTCACTTATGCTGTTCCAAGTATCTTTACTTTTCCTTACTGTATAGAAGTTTGTGGCTTAATGTGCCACAAAATGATTGGGCACTCAAACACTAATACGTGAACAGGCTGCAGTGTATCATCAAAGGCACTATGGGCATTCTCCTAATACTTGGTAGCACAGGCATGCACTTATTTCTCTTGGAATATAGCGAGCAGTTAAAATGCTGAATTATACCATGGGCAACTTTGTTTCCAGAAGAAACTGTCAATTTCCCAAAGTAGCTATCCAAATTTATACTCCCTTCAGCACATGAGTTCCAGTTCCTCCACATCCTTAATGGCATTGGAAACTGTGGGATGTTTTATCCACTTTGCAGGGTGGACTTGTGCATCACCATGCTGTGTTGTTGAAGGATTGTGCCCATAAGCACATTTCCATATGCATATTGTCGATTTGGTTTTCCTTTCTCTGGAGTTTTTACACATATCCTTTGCCTGGTTCATGTTGGGTTGTGATTTTTCTTAATTTCTACTTTTATTGCTTTGCTTCTTATAGCTGGAATCCAGGGTCCCATGCATGCTAAACACACCCTACCATGAAGCCACATCCCAGCCAAGCTTGTCCTTTTTTTTTTTAATACAGTACTGGGAATTGAACTCAGGGTCTTGTGCATGGCAGGCAAGTGCTCACGGAACTATATATATTCCCAGCCTTTTCTGATTTTCTTAAAGATGTCTTGGAGGCAAATTTGGTATATATATATATATATTAGTTGTAGATGGACACAATACCTCTATTTTATTCATTTTTTATGTGGTGCTGAGGATCGAACCCAGTTCCTCACGTGTGTCAGGTGAATGCTCTGCCACTGAACCACAACCCCAGCCCAGATTTCTTTATTTTAACAAAATCTATTTATTGTACTTCCTTTATGGTTAACATACTTGCATTCTTTTTGATAGACTTTTGCCTTCCCCAATGCCATAAAAAAATAGTAGTGTGGTTAATTACATTAAAAGACTTCTAACTGTAAACTTTCCAAACATACAACTGTCTTCCAAGTACAATCCTCACAAGAAAGGTGACTGAAATGGGCAGTAAATTTCTTATGTGTAAAAGACCTCCCTAGTTCCCAGAGGCAGCCTTTTCCTGCTGTACATTTGACTCAGTTTCCCTCAAGACAAATTTGGGTTCCGAGATGGCTCCTCTCTATCAGGTGTTGCAAATAGAAAAGAGGAAAGGTTAAGACACTGGGGCTCTCCCCAGCTCTTTCTCTTCTAGGGGAACTTTCCATTGCATCTTCTCAACAATTTCTATTTCCACTTTATTAGTCAGAACTAGTAACTAGTTTAGAAGCATGGTCACATTTAGCTTCAAGGACAGTGGAGACATGCAGTTTAGAGCACATTGCCATTGTGAGTAGAGTGATCTGTGGGCATGAAAGGAGATTAAGCTCACCATTAGAAGTCTGTTAAACCTAGTATGTCTTATTTACTTTTTTAGCTGTAGATGGACACAATACTTTTGTTTTATTTATTTTTATGTGGTGATGAGAATTGAACCCAGTGCCTCACATATGCTAGGCAAGTGCTCTACCACTGATCCACACCCCCAGCCCTAGTATGTCTTTTTTTTATTTTTATTTTTGGCCAGGTATACATTCATTAGCTATAATACCATTAGGATGGGGGGAGGAAATGGGGATTGAAGCCAGGGTCTCACACTTGCCAGGTGAGTCTTCTACCAAGTGAGCTATATCCCCAGCCTGAGAATAAGTCCATATTCACAAATATTATTTGCAAGTAATTTCTCTCCCAAATGTCTATTTGATGGCAGTTTGTAAACTGTTGAAATGATCTCTCCTTGGCTTCCCCACACACACACAAACACCCATACAATTATTAACTATTCCTGAAGCTTCTAGAACCTTTGTCTTTACTGTGCTGGGGAGCGATAGAGGGACTTACTAAATGTACAAGCCAGTGGTGGAATTATTGGTTTACTGGTGACAGATCCAGGACTTCTTACTGCTCATAAATGAAAGCTTCATTCCTGTCAAGTTTCAATCATCTGAAAAATTTTTCATTTAAGAACATTTATCCTTAACTCTGTAACACTTCTGCCTTCTATGTGCTGAGGCCACTAGATAAGATGGCAAACTTAAACCTAAGCCTAGTTGGTAGTTACCTGAATTTGCACTTTCTCTTAGGAGCTTGTTCTTATTTGGTACATCAATGACAAAATACACTTTTACAGTTTACCAGATTAGGATATATAGACTTTAGTAAATATTTGCAACTCTTTACATAGGTTTCTCTCTGTCAATCATCCGTATCCACCCCAGATATCCTTTTTTTTTAAACATCTTTGTTTTTTTATTTTTTATGTGGTAGTAAGGATCAAACCCAGTGCCTCACATGTGCTAGGCAAGCACTCTACCACTGTTACACCCCAAAATTTTGAGACTGGATTCTGAATAATGAGTAGAACACCACAAATACTGGGCATTCAGAAATCAATAGCTTCCTCCCCTCAGGGAGCAGTTCAATTCCCTTCTCAAATAAATAGCACAAAATGGAGAGTGTTTCAGAAATATTTACAGTGCTGAATCCTCATAGTTTTCACAGATAGCCCTAATCTGCCAGGATCCTGCTCTTTCCAATCAATGCTCATTCACATAAAGAATGTGCCGAGGTTGAAGGAAAGTGTCTCTGTGAAAGCAACTGGATTTGATTTTCACCACCCTGATTCTACAGCTATACACAAACATCTCAGCTGTACCACTTCTCAAAGCCCCTGGCTTGACACACCACCTCGATGTTTTGAGCTCATCATTTCCCATGTTATTGTTGTTTGAAAATTTTCAGCAGCAGCAACTTCTCATTTCCCCCAGAGCACAGAATCATATGTAAGCATGATTCTAACAGTTAGCTTCCTTACTTTATACCATGTGCCAAGTTCCTGCCACAGAACATGAAAGCCTTCCCTCCTACCACATGAAACCACAATTCCCTACTGTTCACAAAGCCTTGCAAGCTTCTGCCTAAACTTCACTCTCTGGCACCAATTCCTGAAGCAGTCTGAGTTATTATGCAATAAAACACACACATTCATGGTTAACTTGCCTAGTGTATTAAAAGGATACTAAATAATTCAACTTAAACACAAGTGACTAAGTAAGAAAATGACACTTATTAAAACTGTTCTGGCAAATCTATACAGAAGGAACTAATTAACAATCACATCAAGATGCTACCACAGAACAAAAGCTCAGGTTGCTTTTCTGTTCTTGAGAATTTTACTGAAAATATGGAATGTTTCAGCCAACCTTAGTTATCATGCAGGGCACTCTGAATGGTGGTCACATCATCATGACTCCTACACTGTGAGGGTTACTTCTCTTAAAATAAATCAAGATGGGGCCTGGAGTTGGGGCTCAGTGGTGGAGCACTTACCTGGCATGTGTGAGGCACTGGATCCTAGCACCACATAAAAACAAATAAAGGCAATAAGTCCATATACAACTAAAAAACAAGAAAAGAAAAGAAATCAAGATGCTCTAGCCAGCAACCAGGCTATAACAACCCATGGGATATGCATCATATTGATTTCCATAACTAACAAGTTAACTGCCAGGACTGCTTACTAAGGGTGAAAATGACAGGAAGTATTTGTGGTGTTGCTAAAAATTCATTTTTATTAGCCATAGTTATACAAAAACCAACTTGTATTTACTAAGAAACATATTGGTATAGAGGGTAGGAACTCTGGTAAGCAATCCTGTATATGCCATCTGTTTCACACATGGCATTTCTAAGTCAAACATCCAACAACTATACAAAAGCCACATGAAGTAACACAGGAAGATATTTAAATCATTTCTGTAGGCCTTAGGATGTATTTCTTAGTGAAATTCTGATTATTACATTTATTTACACACTAAAAAAATTGTATTTGTTTACCATTTAAAGTTCAATATTTCCTCCCATCTTTTCATAAAACTTGGATCATCTACAAAATAATTTCCCTTAAAATTATTTCTAAAGGAGGAGCTGGGACTGTGGCTCAATGGTGGAGCACCTGCCTCACATGTGAGGCACTAGGTTCAATCCTTAGCACCACATAAAAATAAATAAAGATATTGTGACCATCTACAACTAAAAAAAAATATTTTAAAAAATATTTCTAAAGGAAATTTTTCCAGATTAAATGAAATAACAGGCATTTTAGAATGAACATTCTGATACCTGATGAGGTGAACCTTACTGCTGAGGCTTTCCCTCATGTGATACAATCAGAAATCTTCACTCCTACATCATCATCATCATCACTAGAAGCTGGCCATTTCTAGATGAAGAAACCATAATGGGGCTGGGGATATGGCTCAGCAGTAGAGCGCTCACCTAGCACATGCAAGGCCCTGGGTTCGATCCTCAGTACCACATAACAATAAATAAAATAAAGATATCATGTCCAACTACAAGTAAAAAATATTTTTTAAAAAAACAGAAACCATAATGTATAGCATGGTCCTCTAAGGTATGGGCTCCTGACTCCTACATTTGTAATTTTGATAGTTCTGCCATTCACTGGTTCTAATATTTTTCTCTTTAAAATCCCAATGACTAATAAATAATAAATATCAGCAGAGTCCATTCCACATTCATTTTCTTCACAAAACTTCCTCCATGAACTTTACCATGGACTAAGACAAACTGCCAGCACTCATCTCACTCATGGGAAACTTGCAGTTTCCCACAAGTATAGATTGAAGCAAGGTACAGTGGCAAGAACCCATAGTCCCCACTACTAGAGAGAATGAGGCAGGAGGGTCACTTGAGCCCAGATTCTTGAAACCAGCCTGGGCAATAGAGTGAGACCTCTTTGAAAAAAATAAGTAAATAGGTAAAATAAAAGATCTGCTGCTGAAAACATTCAGAGGGTTTGCTGAATTTTTAGCATCCTGTGTGTATTTCCTAGTATTTTGGAGCACAAAGAACAGCTTTTGGAGGGCTGGGATTGTGGCTCAGCGGTAGAGTGTGAGGCACTGGGTTTGATTCTCGGCACCACATACAAATAAGTAAATTTTTTCATCAACAACTAATAAAAATATTTTTTAAAAAGAACAGCTTTTTGTAATTACTGTGTGGATTCCTGGCATATGCCAACCATTGAAAACATTTCTGTTTAATGAGTTTTCTGGCATACAATGAGATGACTCAAATTGAGTTTCTCTTTTATATGATTTTGTTGCTATTCCCTGTGAATTAACTTTTGAGAGAAATTTTCTGATATGAAATACATCAATATGTTTCTCATCTGCATGAGTTCTCTGATGCATAATAAGTTGTGACTTCCAACAAAAGGCTTTCCCACACTCAGAGCATTTGCAAGGTTTATCTCCTATATATGTCTTCTGGTGTGCACTGAGAATTGACTTCTGAGAGAAGGTCTTTCCACATTCAGTGCATCCATAGGGCTTCTCTCCTGAGTGAGTTCTCTGATGTACAATAAGCTGAGATTGCCTAATGAAGGCTTTATCACACTCACTACACACATAGGGTTTCTCTCGTATGTGCATTCTCTGATGTATGACAAGCTGTAATTTCCCACTGAAGAACTTCTTACACTGATTGCATTTATAAGGGTTTTGCCCTACATGAGTTCACTCATGTACAAGGAGTAGTGACTTCCAAATGAAGGCTTTCCCACATTCACTACATGCATATGGTTTCTTTCCTGAAGGAGGCCGCATATGTATAAATGAGGTATGACCTGCTGCTGAAGGCTTTCCCACATTTGATACATACATAGGGTTTTTTGCCTGCATGAGTTTGCTGATGTGCAATGAGCTGGTCTTTCCTATTAAAAGTTTTCCCACATTCCCTGCATTCAAAGGGTTTTTCTCCTGTATGAATTCTATGATGCAAAATTAACCGTGAATGGAAAGTAAAGGACTTCCCACATTCAGTGCAGGCATGTGGCTTCTCTCCTGTGTGTGTCTGCATGTGTATAATGAGGTAGGACTTACTCCTGAAAGCTTTGCTACATTCATTGCACACATAAGGTTTCACTCCTGTGTGACTTCTCTGATGCACAATGAGCTGTGACTTCAAACTGAAGGCTCATTACACCCATAGGGCTTTACTCCAGTGTGTACCATCTAATGTACAATGAACTGTGACTTGAATGTGAAGGCTTTCCCACAGTCAGTACAGATATAGGGTTTCTCTCCTGTGTGAGTTCTCTGATGTACCATAAGATTTGACTTTGTATTGAAGGCTTTCTGACATTCACTGCATTCATATGGTTTCTCTCCTGTGTGAGTTTTTTTTTTAATTTTTTTTTTAGAGAGAGAGAGAATTTTAATATTTATTTTTTAGTTTTTGGCAGACACAACATCTTTGTTTGTATGTGGTGCTGAGGATCGAACCCAGGCCACACGCATGCCAGGCAAGCGTGCTACTGCTTGAGCCACATCCCCAGCCCCTGTGTGAGTTTTTTGATGTACAATGAGCTGTGACTTCAAACCAAAAGCTCTCCCACATTCATCACACCCATAGGGTTTCTGTCCTGCATGACTTCTCTGGTGTGAAATGAGCTGGTATTTCCAACTGAAGGCTTTCCCACATTCATGGCATTCATAGGGGCTCTCTCCTGTGTGAATTCCCTGGTGTATAATGAGTTGTGAATTAAAACTGAAGGCCCTCCCACAACTACTGCGCTCATGGAGTTTCTCTCCTGTGTATGTCCGCATGTGTATAATGAGGTAGGACTTGCTCCTAAAGGCCTTCCCACACTCATTACATCCATATGGTTTCACTCCTGTGTAACTTCTCTGAGGCACAATGAGCTGTGACTTCAAACTGAAGGCTTTCCCACACTCATTACAACCACAGGGCTTTACTCCGGTGTGTACCCCTTATGTACAATGAGCTGTGACTTGAATGTGAAGGCTTTCCCTCAGTCAGTACAGACATAGGGCTTCTCTCCTGTGTGAGTTCTCTGATATACCATAAGATTTGACTTTGTATTGAAGGCTTTCTTACATTCACTGCATTCATATGGTTTCTCTCCTGTGTGAGTTCTTTGATGTATAATGAGCTGTGACTTAAAACCAAAAGCTTTCCCACATTCATCACACCCATAGGGTTTCTGTCCTGCATGACTTCTCTGGTGTAGAATGAGCTAGTCTTTTCTTTTGCAGACATTCCCACATTCACAACATTCATGGGGATTGCTGCCTGTACGAATCCTCTGATGTGTGACATGTTGTGGAGTGAAATCAAAAGCTTTCCCATATTCACTGCTTTCATGTAGTTTCTCTCCTGTGTAGGTTTTATGGCATACAATGAAGTATGCCTTACTACTGAAGTCCTTCCCACATCCACTGCATTCACAGATTTTCCCTTCCACAGGAGTTTGCTAATGCACTACAAGGTATGACCTGCTGCTATAGGCTTTCTCCCCATGATGCACCTGCTGGCAAATAAGTGGTGACTTCTTGTTCAGTTTTCCCAGATTTGTTATTTTCATATTATGTAATTCCAGTAACAGTTTGCTCATGCTTAGAATAAAATAATAATTCCCTCTGTATGTGAAACCCATTAGGATTCTTTCCAACATAGTTAGCATCATAGTTCATAACTAGTTCAACATCTTTTCATGTGTGCCACAGTTATGAACATTGTCTTTAAGTATAACTTGTACTGAGAAGACACAATTCTCCAAATGAAGTACATCCAAAGCTTTTTGCCACGCTTCCCACCTTGCCTTGGTTCTCCTGTTGCCTCTCTGTATGATCACCAATTTCCCAGATTTTGTCTAGAAGTGAAAATAATTAGTCATGTTATAAATAACAACATGATCCTGGTATGGTATACAACTGCATTAAAATTACCGTGTCATAAGATTTTTAGTTTCAGACATCAGATCTTAAAAGAGAGATCGACTGCTATAAGAAACTAACAACAAATAAAGATGGTTTTGAATTCCAAGTTTTGTATAATGTAACAAAAACAAATCCGATCAAGGAACAGTGAGCATAATATAAAGAAGTTGTATGGGATCTTTAAGCATTAGTTTCATTCAACAAATACTGTATACATTTTATGTACCAAACATTGTGCTAAGCTCTGTAGAAATGGCAGAGAGTATTGCATATTAGCTCATAATCCCTTTGGGAATAATGTCCCACAGAACACCTAGATCACATGGACCATCATCATGAAGCTACTTAGGATAAGGAGCAGTTCTTAAAGACTCCCAGAGGAACAACAAAACAAAGTTTCATACAATGGACCAAAAATTAAAATGGCATCAGACCTCTCATTAGTAGTGTTTGAAGACAGAAAACAGAACAACTGACAATACTGACAGTGAAAATATTGTCAGATACACAAGGCTCAAAGGGTCTATCACATGCACCCTTTCTCAGGAAGGAAGTGCTACTGAAGGAAGTGCTTCAATAACATACACCAAGAAGCCAGGCAATGTGGCACATGTATATAACTCCAGCAACTGGGGAGACTGAGGCAGGAGGATCAGAAGGACCAGCCTCAGTAACATAGCAAGACTGAAAAAGAAATTAGGAAAACTATCTCATTCACAATATCCTAAAAAATAATATGAAATACCTGAGAATAAATGTAATGAAGGAATAGAAGAATCTCTACCATAGAAGAAGGGGATTGAAGGGTTGAGGGAGAGGGAGAAAAAATGAGATAAGGGACAATGGAATAAATCTGATCTAACCTTCCTATGCATATTTATGAATACATTACAGTGACTCATCATTATGTACATCCACAAGACACTAATTTAAAAATAAACTGTGAACAAAGAGCAGACAAATCAGTAGACTAGAGCAAAGGGAATGGGAGAGGGAAAGGGTGCTGCCCCCGACCTGCACGGGGAGCTGAAGTTAAGGTCGCCTGCGTGAATTTCTAGGTACACCAAATAAAACACAGACACACATTTTACCTTAAAACAAGCTTCTGGATGGCTTCTCCACTCTCGGCCTCAGGCTTCCCAAATGGGAAAGCAAGAGAAAGTCACGAGAGGCTGGCAAGAGAGAGAGAGCACGTTCAGAAGTGGGCTTTTATTGGGGGAACTCTTGTTCTTTGAAAGTTCTATCCAAAAAAGGCCAGAAGGGGCAGGGTTACAAGGAACAGGTTAGTGTAATTCAACCTCAGGGGTGACACCTACATCTGAAGACACGCCTTCTACTTTTTGAGCTGGGACAATGCCCAAGTCACCACGAAATGTAGTGATCGATCAGAAGGCATGGGTCATTCAGAGTGGCTCCCCACAAACGGGTAAATACTTGGCAGTGAGTTATAACAAAATACATTCCATGCTTTTATTACTTGGTCAAAATTAACCCCAATGTTATGTATAGTTAATATGAACCCAAAATGGACTAAGAAGGTTTTAAAAGTTACAACACATGAGCAGGGGAGTTGCTCAGTGGTGGAGCACTTGCCTACCATGCACAAGGTCCTGGGCTCCATCCCCAGCAGTACGTACAACACACATACACACACACACACACACACACACACACACCTCAGAGTTACAACATACAAGAATAAAGGAGGGGCTGAGGGGCTGGAGTTGTGGTTCAGAAGTGGAGCGCTTGCCTAGCATGTGTGAGGCCCTGGGTTCGAGCCTCGGCATCACACAAAAATAAATAAATAAATAAAATAAAGGTATTGTGTCCATCTACAACCAAAAAAAAAAATTAAAAGAAAAAAGAATTCTCAAAGACCCCCACAGACATAGAGGAAACAGCAAGAGAAGACCTGAGGGGAAACGAGGACTTGGAGGAACAGCATGAAGACAGGCTCCATGGGGTGGGGTCTAAAGTGGGGAAGGGGACAGGCTTCATATGATGCTAGATGTGCTTAGAGAGTGAAAGGAGCATGTTAAGGCAACCAGCAAGGCCAACCTAGAAGGCGAAGATTCCCCAACAGTTTACAAAGAGAAAAAGTTGGAACTGCACCTGTTGAATTTAAGCATAAACTGTGTGTGCATATATATATATATATACACAAGTATGCATGCATATATAAAGGACAGAGAGGAAGCCACGCCAGTGAGCGGGGGAGAGGAACCCTTGCTTACATGAGTAATAAAGCGAGAATATCATCAATCAAGCAAGAAGGGAATGGAGGATGCCAAGGAGGAGATTAATTAAATGCATGACTGTGAAGGAGACCAAAACTGTATAGACAAGAGGGTGAGTCACATGGAGACTCACACCAGCTCTGAGAGAGAGGAGAGAGCACATCACCTCCATCACTGACCTGGGTGGCCTTGACTCAGGCTCTAGGTCTGCACCACACACAGCTCTGCCCTTTGTTCTAACCTGAAGACAACACCAGGTGTAGAGTGTGGATACCCTGTGAAGAGAAAACCATGCACTCAGGCAAAGATCATTCAACCAATAAACTGAGATTAACTAAGGAAAGCTCTAAGTGAAGCCAACAACACAGAGAGTTCCTCAGAGCAGTAGGAGAGGTGGCCTCAGGTCTATACTCACTCCCCTCAGGAAGTGGAACCTACCCAGGGACACCAGGTTGCAGTAGTTCTCCAACATCACGCTCCAGTACAGGCACTTTTGCACTAATTCCAACAGCTGCCACTCCTCCCAGGAGAAATACACAAACATGTCCACGAAGGAGAGAGGGGCCTAGCCATCCAATCAGATGGGGTGGGAGGACATTAACAAAGTGAAGAGCCCAAGCCAGGAAGAGACAGGATTTAGATGGAGAGAGAGGATCCAGCGGAGGCTTACCCAGAAACAATCTGAACAACACGCAGCATGTGAACATGAGAGAAAATGCACCAGAACACAAGGCACGTCCAGCCCCACGAGAGATGGGATCAGGGCAGGAAAAAGCCTCCTGGCGAGGCCAGCCTTCATGGTACAGACAGAGGCAGGAGCCTCCGGTAGTGAAGCAAGATCTGGCCCATTCCAGACCCCAAAAGAACAGCCAAAAAACACCTTATTTAAACTTCTTTGGTTTTAAAAGAACCAAAGAAGGATCATAGACAGGAAAACACATCCAAAATATCTGACCCTTTTGCACATGCACAACTGTCAAACCGTTCAACTATTAAACTGTCATAACTGTCAAACGGACCCCGGCTCTATAAATATGCAGAGCTGTTCCTCAATAAACGGGCATTTTCTCTGACGGCAAGCCTTTATCGTTCTTTCAGTACTCACATGTCCGAATCAATAAATCAATCTATCTATCTATCTATTGTACTTGGGATTTAGTCTGGTGTTCCTCTACCACTGAGCCACATCCCTTTTCCTTTTTATTTTGAGACAGAAACTTGCAGAGTTCCTTAGTGTCTTCCTAAGTTGCTGATTCTGGCTTCACATTTGTGATCCTTCTGCCTCAGCTCCCTGAGTCTCTGGGATTAAGGGCATACACCACCACATCTAACTGAATAATGCTTTAAATGGAAAAAAAATTTGGAAAATCATTCCATTTTCCCTGGTGCCTTCAAAGCTATTTCACTCACACTGGAAAACAAATTTTCAGAATGTGAAGGATTGGATACATCCTGTCAGCTTCCCATCCCACCCCTGCTTTCCTTCTCATATATTAAAATAATTATGGAGAGAAGCCCTGAGAATGTGAGAAATGTGGGAAGTCTTCTAATTTTCCCACTTTTTTCTTAGGACTGGGAAGATTCTTCTTGAAAGATTCATGTCAAATTGAATAAATTGTATGCAAGTAAGAAATACAAAGGGCTTAGGTGTTCCAGTTTTGTTTAGTTGTATGAAAGGACTCATACTGTATAAAATCTTGTGGATAAGCCATGCGGGGCAGTATTCATCTTTCACGGTTTCCTCCAAAGACTTAAAAGGATTCATATCATGGAAAACCTTTCTGCTCTTTAAACAATGTGGTAACACTTTCACCTTTCCAGGTTCTTTTTGAGTATCATGGGAGAACTCACTCTGGAGAAAAGCCTTGTATACAAAAATGTCATGAGATTTTCAGTTGTTTTAGACTTACTCATCAAACTTGAGGGAATTTTTTACTTTATTCTATTTTACTTGTTTTGGTACCAGGAATTAAGGCCAGAGACACTTAACCACTGAGTCATGTAGAGAATCAGATGTGACTGCATTACTATTACTGTCCTTGATGGAGTTTGCCTGCAAACGGAATATTCTGTCAAGGCACAGATAGGTAACAGCGGACATGCTTGAAAACGAGGTGTCTGCTGTCCTTGGGAGGACTTGCCTGCAAGCGGGATGTTCTGCCAAGTGGGCTAGGAGGGCGCTGAGAAAATTTTTATTATCTGTTCTTAATAAGAGCAGAGCTCAGCATACTCCAGGCCAAGAGTAGATTAGCCATGAGAAGCGGGTCACTTCTGATTAGAAAGTAAAACTTCTGTGTGCTATGTTTAATTAGCTGAAAGACCTGATTTATTGATGTTGGAAGGCTGCCTTCTTCGTTCACAATACTATAAAAAGATTGCTTGTACACAATAAAGGACTTTTTTTCTGCTGCTGCTTTGCTTGCTCTGCTCCTTCTTTCTTTTCCCATGCTGAACTACACGTGAATTACTGCAACATTTGGCGTAGTCGGCAGGATCCAGCACTGAAAGGGTAAGCACCCCAGGTTAAGAAAACGAAAGGGGGACTTTCGGAACTAACAAAATATCAAAAGGGTATCGCCCCAGGTTGAAAGAGACTTTGGGGGGACTTCCAGAACTAACAAAATACCGAAAGGTATCGCCCCAGGTTGAAAGAGACTTTAGGGGGACTTTCAGAACTAACATGGGAAACTCCCAGTCCTTAAAGGAACAATATGTGGAGTTACTACAAGGATTATTATATTCCATAGGTGTGAAAACATGTCATAAGAGACTCAAGGAGTTATTTAAAATTATAGAATGTCATTGTCACTGGTTCCAGGATCAAACTAAGGTCCAGTTAAATTTAGGGGAATGGAAATTGGTTCAGAAAGAGCTCCGTAAGCAGCATCAGGCTGGAAATGTTATTTCTTTGAAGATTTGGACATTGTGTAGTGCTATTACTCAGGCATTACAATTACTAGAAAGCAATAATGAAAAGGGCTCTCTTTGTGGAAGTCAAGTTAATACATCAAAATCTGATAATAAGGTTAACAAAATGGTGCCCAAGGAAGATATTTGTGATACTATAGATGATTCTCCTAAATCAGATCTGGGTGATGAGGAAGATTCAGAAAGTTCAGATAGTGACTCCAGTATGAAAGAAATTATGGAGGCCTTTGTGGAAACAATGAAATTAAAAAAGCAAAGGTCCTCTCTTAAACCTACTACTCCTTCTAATGCTTCTCTCTTTCCAATGACAAGGTATAGAGTTGATGTGGGTAGAGAACAACAACGTTTTTCATTTCCTCTTACATGATGATGATGATCTTGCAGATCCCCCTGGTGGTTTTGTTGATCCACCACATTTGTTTCCTATAACTAGACAACAAAACCTTCAAAATCCCCAAATGATTGATGTTCACTATACTGCAGTGGAATACAAGTTTATTAAGGATTTAAAAGCTGCAGTCTCTCAATATGGCCCTCAGTCTCCTTTTGTGTTAGGTATGTTAGAAAATTTGGGAACTTCTAAACTACTTATTCCTTTGGATTGGGAGGCATTAGCCAAAACAGTTTTGGAGGGATCTCAGTGGTTACAATTGAGAAGTTGGTGGGAAGATGAGGCAAGAAAACAAGCTCGAGAGAATGAGGCTCAAAATCCCCCCCGGGACCTATGGAGGATAAGTTAATGGGGGAGGGTAATTACGGTGCCTATAGAGAGCAGGCTCAATATACAGATCCAGATCTTCAACAAGTTCAACAGGTTTTCTTAAGAGCTTGGAGACATGTGATACCCACTGGTCAAGCACAACCTTCCTTTACTAAAACTGTACAAGGGGCTACTGAACCTTATACTGATTTTCTTGCGAGACTGCATACTGCTGTAATGAGGGCAGTAGGTCAAGATCAAATAGCAAAGGTATTATTGGAAACATTAGCATTTGAAAATGCAAATCCTGAATGTAAGCATATTTTGGGGGCATTAAAAGGGCAAAATGCCTCATTAAGTGAATATGTGAGAGCTTGTGCTGGAGTGGGAGGAATTGAACATCAAGCTTCTGTTTTTGCTGCAGCCATGGCTGGAGCCCTTAAACCCAATAAACCAGGAACTTGTTTCAATTGTGGAAAAACAGGTCATTTTAAAAAGGATTGTAAGAAAAAAGGTAACAATAGTAACAATAGTATATCTTCCAGTGCAAAAAGGACACCTACTGAAGTTTGCTGACGATGTAAACGAGGCAAACACTGGACAAATGAATGTCATTCTAAGACAGATAAAGATGGAAACCCTTTGCCCCCTTCCGGGAAACTACTCAATGGGCTGTCATCCCTGGGGCCCATAAACAATACCGGGGATCATTTCTCATTTGTTTCGGGCATCTGTGACTCCCAAGTTGGGTCACCCACCAAACAACCCCAGGATAGTACTAAGTTAACTATTGATAATCTTTATGCAGCTACTCAACAAAGTGCTGCTGTTGATTTACCAATTAATAAAAATGTCTTGATATCTCCTGGAGGTGGAATTTACAAAATAAAGTCTGGTGTTTTGGGACCTCTTCCCTCTAAGAGTTTTGGATTAATTGTTGGACATAGTAGTTCTGCCTTAAGAGGCATTCATGTTATTCCTGGCATTGTTGATCCTGATTTTACAGATGAAATTTTCATCATGGCATATTCTACTCAAACCCTTTTTTTGATCAGTGGAGAACAAATAGCGCAGATTTTGCTGTTACCTTTTTTTCAATTTCCTTCTAAAAATCAATCAAGGACTGGAGGATTTAATAATACAGAAAAATATATATATATTTTGGGAAACCTTAATTACTGATCAGAGACCCTCTTTAACTCTAATTATTCAAGGAAAATATTTTGAAGGGTTAATAGATACTGGAGCTGATGTCTCAGTTATCTCTATAAGACAATGGCCACAAGAATGGCCTAAACAAAAATGTCAAATAACATTAAATGGATTAGGGGCAATAACAGATGTGTGGGTCAGTTCTGGCCCTTTATCATGTCATACCTTAGAAAATATTGGATTTTTAACAGGCTTTTACATAACCAATGTTCCAATTAATATTTGGGGCCATGATATTTTATCTCAGCTTGGAGCACACATTAATATTCCTTCAAAAAACTTGTAGCCACTGTTCAGTCCCCTCGAGCTATGCCATTAACCTGGTTAACCAGTACTCCTAAATGGATTGAGCAGTGGCCTTTAAAAAAAGAAAAGCTCAAGGCATTAAAACAATTAGTTACTGAACAATTACAGGCGGGACATATTGAATATTCCACATCACCTTGGAATTCCCTGAATTTGTTGTTAAGAAAAAGTCTGGAAAATGGCGTTTATTGACAGATTTAAGGGAAATTAATATATGTATTAAACCTATGGGAGGATTACAATTAGGACTTCCCTCTCCTGCTATGATTCCAAATAAATGGTCAATTTCTGTTATTGATTTAAAAGATTGGTTTTTACAATCCCTCTCCAACCTAAGGATAAAGAAAAATTTGCTTTTACAATACCTGAATATAATAATCATCAACCTGCTAAACGTTATCAATGGACTGTGTTACCTCAAGTCATGATTAATAGTCCTACCTTATGTCAGGAATTTGTTGCCAGAGCCTTAGAACCAGCTCGACAACAATTCCCTCATTATATTTTATATCATTATATGGATGATCTTTTATTAGCAGCCCCTACTAACATTGAACGTGACCGTTTTTATAAAGCAGTTCTAAAAGGTTTATCTAAATTTGGATTACAAATAGCTCCAGAGAAAGTGCAAATTGATTTTCCTTATTCATATTTAGGATTTGTTTGGATAAACAAAAAATTAAGCCTCAAAAGGTTCAAATAAGAAAAGATAATTTAAAGACTCTTAATGATTTTCAAAAATTACTGGGAGATTTCAATTGGATTCGTTCAACCATAGAAATCCCTACTTATCAATTGCAACATTTATTTGCTACTTTAGAAGGTAATTCTGAACTACATAGTCCTAGAACTTTAACTAAACAAGCATTACAAGAGTTAACTTTAGTTGAACAACGTTTAAATGAAGGATATTTGTCTTATATAGACTTAGAAAAATCTGTACAACTAATTCTCTTCCATACTCCTCACTCCCCGTCTGGAGTACTAACTCAAAATGATCATATAATAGAATGGATTTTTTTTACCTAATAAGTATAATAAACGATTAACTACATATATGGATAAACTAGCCTTTTTAATAATTAAAGGTAGATCTAGATTGTTACAATTGAGTGGTAGAGAGCCAAATCAAATTATTACTCAAATAACTCAGCAACAAATTTATTACAATTTACAATTAAATGATAATTGGCAAATTGCTCTAGCTGGTTATTCTGGAGCTTTAACTACTCAATATCCTAAATCTAAAGTCTTTGAATTTTTTAGAAAACATTCTATGATATTAGTAAACCCTATTTCTTCGATTCCTCTTTCCGGTATTACTGTTTTTACTGATGCTAACAAAACTTCAGCAGGATATCGGACTCCTATAGCTTCTAAAGTATATCCTCATGAGTTTTCCTCTGTACAACCTGCTGAATTATGGGCTATTACCTTAGCTTTATTAGATTTTTCAAATGTTCCTCTTAATATTGTTTCTGACTCTCAGTATGCAGTTTTGGTGTGCACACATTTACCTTCAGTTAGCCTTGCTATTAATCCAAAAACTGTTATTGAAAAACTATTTGCTTTTACACAAAGATTATTGTTACAGAGAACTATTTCAGTATATTTTACTCATATTAGAGCACATTCTACACTGCCAGGATCATTATCTAGAGGAAATCAAAATATTGATCAGCTATTATTCCCCTTACAAAAGGCTCATCTAGAACATGCTTTACATCATACAAACACTAAAGGTCTTTACAAAAAATACAATATAACTCAAAAACAAGCACGTGAAATTATAGCTATTGTTCATCATGTGCTCCTTTTAATATTCCTTATTGTCCTCCTGGTGTTAATCCACGGGGACTCCATCCTAATGGCCTTTGGCAAATGGATGTTGTTATAATTCAGTCATTTGGAAGACTAAGATATGTACATCATACTATTGACACTCATACTCATTTTCAATGGGCACAGCATTATCTTCAGAAAAAGCTGATGCAGTCATTTCTCATTTATTATCTTGTTTTGCTATCATGGGAATTCCTAGAGAACTTAAAACTGACAATGCACCTGCATATACCTCACAAAAATTACATTCATTTTTACAAAAATATGACATTACACATACATTTGGCATACCTTATAACAGTCATGGTCAAGCTATTATAGAAAGGGCAAATTGTACGTTAAGAGAATATACACTAAAAATAAAAAGGGGGGATATGGCTATGGCTTACACACCTCAAAATATACTTCATAAAACTTTACTAACTTTAAATTTTTTAAATGTCTGGTCAGCTTCCAAGGTTCCTGCAGCTCAGCAACATTTCTCTACATTTAAATCTCAACCATTATTTCTAAAATCGGAAATACCTATATGGTACAGGGATGAAAATAAAGAATAGATTTCTGGGTTGTTGCACCACATGGGAAGGGGGTTTGCTCATATTTCTACAAGTAAAACACCTTTCTGGGTACCTTCAAGACTTATCAAATTGCAGAATGAGCGACCCATTTGTCAGACAATTTCAGGAGCTGGCAATGCAGAGAACAGCAGACCCCCCCAACATGGGGACAGATGAAAAAGTTGACTCAAGAAGCTGAAAAAACCCTTCAAAAGGCAAATTGGCCTTTAAATCCTGTTAATCTTTTTTTAACTATGCTTGCAGTTATTAATTGCCAGGTAAGTATAGTTTCTGCTCATTCTTTTGTTTATTGGGCCTATGTTCCTAACCCTCCTTTGGTGCGCAGTGTTTCCTGGGGAGAACCTGAAGTTCGTGTGTGTACTAATAATACTAATTTTCCCCCCTTCTGTATGTGGGGGAATTGAAGATATTCCATTCCATAAAAATCTGTAAAATATTTCAAATATAACTGTAGCTATTGAAGGAGTCCCATTGTGTACAGGGGCTCGTTCTTTCTGTTTGCCTCTTATAGCACATAATGACTCTCATTCCTATAATACTTGGGGAGTTAATTATCATAGTTATTCTACTGCTGTTTTTACTGTCATGATATCTTCCCGAGGATTTAATACCTCTAGTATGTATGTTAATCAATAATCACTATCATCTGAAGAATGCTTTGTCAGAATTCATCTTCCTTTATGTTCAGCTAAATATTTTGAAACCTTTTAAACTCATTTAGAGTGGGAAAAATGCTGTGATCATCACCCTAAAACAGTAGTCAAATATCAAAATATCACTATAGTTGATTGGAGTCCTGATCATTCTGAATTTATAGAAAGTTGGTCAAATCGTACTTTAAGATGGCATTGACAAATGGGACAATAAATGCTTGGGGTAATGAGACAATTAAAATGCAACATTATGCTTTGGTCCCTCCAATGTTACAGCATATAAAGTTTTCCAATATTCAAGGGGATATATGGAAATTATGCGCAGTATCTGGGAAACTCACTGTATGGACTGGAAATTTCTTGTTAAGACTTATCTCATTCCTCTCCTTTTGAAATACATCTACATAATAATCTGACTTATTTTGCTTCTGCATGTGTTAAATTCCCTTATTCTCTTATGATTGGAAACTGGGAATGAAATGTAACTTGGGGAACAATATCATGTATAGACTGTTATCTTACTCAATGTGTAAATAGAATTGGGAATTAATAGAAATTAATAATTATTCTTTAGTTATTGTGAAAGCTTGCACAGAATTGTGGGTGCCTGTTAATTTGACTCGACTTCGTCTGATTCACTGTTTGTTACTCATTTGTACAATGCTGTTCAAGTTTTGTTACATTGCTCTCGATGATTAATAGGAATAGTTATAGCTTCAATCCTTGCAGTTGCTTCTGTAACTGCCACTGCTGCAGTAGCTGGCGTTGCTTTACATCAAGGCATTCAAACTGCGGATTTAGTGAGAACATGGCATCAAGATGCTCATTTATTATAGCAACAACAAAAGGACTTAGACTCTCAATTGGCTACAGATGTGATCAATTTACAACACACCGTTTCCTGGCTTGGTGATCAAGTGACTATCTTGGCTACCAGAAGTGTTCTGAAGTGTGACTGGAATTCTTCTCATATTTGTGTGACTCCTGTGCCATATAATACCAGTGATTCCTGGGAAACTGTTAAAAGACGGTTAAATGGACATCAAAATTTAACTTTAGAAATTATGAATTTGGAAAAAACTATTATGGACACCTTTAATAAGACATTACCTGAACTAACAGGATCTGACATTTTACAAAAATTGTCTTCAAGTATTGCTAATTTAAATCCTTTAAGTCATTTCTCTACCTTGTTGTCAGCTTCTTTAGGTAACACTGTAATAATTTTTGTTTTGTGTTTTGTTTTGCATATAGTCTTCCAACTGAAACATGAAACCTCTCTTATCGCTTCTGCTATGGCTCATTTACAAAAACAAAAGGAGGGAGATGTAGAGAATCAGATGTGACTGTGTTACTATTACTGTCCTTGATGGAGTTTGCCTGCGAACGGGATATTCTGTCAAGGCATAGATAGGTAACAGCGGACATGCTTGAAAACGAGGTGTCTACTGTCCTTGGGAGGGCCTGCTCGCAAACGAGAGGCTCCTTCAAGGTTTAGATAAGGTAACAGTGGACATGCTTGAAAACGAGGTGTCTGCTGTCCTTGGGAGGACTTGCCTGCAAACGGGATGTTCTGCCAAGTGGGCTAGGAGGGCGCTAAGAAAAATTTTATTATCTGTTCTTAACAAGAGCAGAGCTCAGAGTAGATTAGCCATGAGAAGCGGGTCACTTCTGATCAGAAAGTAAAACTTCTGTGTGCTATGTTTAATTAGCTGAAAGACCTGATTTATTGCTGTTGGAAGGCTGCCTTCTTTGTTCACAATACTATAAAAAGATTGCTTGTACACAATAAAGGACTTTTTTTTTCTGCTGCTGCTTTGCTTGCTCTGCTTCTTCTTTCTTTTCCCATGCTGACCTGCATGTGAATTACTGCAACAGAGTCACATCCGAGTTCTTTTTAATATTTTTTTCAAATATTTAAACATGGTCTCACTGAATTGCTTAGGTCCTCACTGTGTTGCTGAGGTTGAGTTGGGAACTTGTGATTCCCTTCTTCAGCCTGCTTTTTCACTGGAATTAGTCAGGCAATCTCTTCAGCAAGGAACCTTTTTTGTCTATTCAGGGATAATGAAAATGCACCCTGGAGTGGATGTAGGGACTGTTTCAGCATGAAGATGTGAACGCAACATGTTTCTCTTGATTAAATATCTCTTCTTGTTACATTTAATTTTTCTGTATTTTAAATTTTTTGTATCTGTAGCCATCTCTCACAAATTATGACATAATCTTATATATACTGTGCCTGTATGTGTGTGCAAAATTTAGTGTGTAGTATAATTTTGAACATAGAAGTATGTTATAGAATAGTACACAAGATTCATTGGTAAAATGTATCAATCCTTATTTGCAGCATTTTAATTTTTTTTTTTTTTAGAGTTTTCATTTCCCTACTTCCCTTAAGTACATTTTCTCTCATATTGTTCATTTTTTTTTCACTAAAGTTCTTACCAAATAAATTATGTAACTCTAGTCTCATAATTTAAAAACTTTTTCCAGGTCAAAAAAAAAAAAATCCTCTGAGAAACTCTACAATGCAATCTACCTCCCCTACAGGATGAAAGCCAACTAACTTCTTAATGGGGTTCACAAAGTCTTCTATGATGTGTTCCCTACCTATGGCTCTGGCTTTTTTTTTTTTGGTTCTGGGGATTAAACCCAAGGGTGCTTTACCACTGAGTCACACCCCAGCCTTTTTTTTTTTTTTTTTTTTTTTTTCCTTTTAAGACAGCATCTTGTTAAATTGCGGAGGCTGGCCTCCAACTTGTAATGCTCCTGCCTCTGCTTCCCAGGCGTACACCACCACATCCGGCCTCACTTCTTAAAACACACTTCCACCACCACCATTAAGCCCCACAACTCTTCATTCCAGCAATCCTAAAGAGCCCAAATTTCACCAACACAGCAGCTCATCTGAAGCTTCTCAAATGTGTACACGTGGCTCCCTTCACGAACTGGCGGTCAGTCCTCGTCCAGCACATTCACCTTCCCAAACTCCATTCACAAACCTCTTTTCCGCTGGGCTGATGGTGCGTGCCTGTCATCCCCGCTACAGGTGCGGATGAGGCAGGAGGACTGCAAGTTGGAGGCCAGTCTGGGCAACTCAGCTAGACCTTGCTCGAAATGAGAAATGAAAATGGGCAGAAGCATTGGGTGGGAAGCCCGACGCCACCACAGGGAAACACGACAGCTCTGCAGCTCTGCGGCGCTGCAGCACGCCTACACTGACCCGCCGCCGGCTCCCCACCGAGCCCGCAGACCCCCGCGCCCTGTTTCCGTACTCGGCACCTGCCGCGGGGCCACAAACCCAGGACAATCGGACGAATTAACCGACAAGCGCCCCAGACGCAGTGACCGCCAGCGGGACAAGCTGGAGGGCAATGACCATCCGCCAACTCGAGGCTCGGCGGGCAGGAAGCGGACTGAAGGAGGAGAGCAGCCTGATCCTAACGGCCACGCCCGGGAGGCCGTGGGGCATGGGCGCCCGCTCTTGCTCCGCGAGCCGCACAGCAGCCGCCGGCCCTCGGCGCCCAAGACCGCACAGAG
>NW_026000141.1:911258-946932 GCF_001458135.2 Marmota marmota marmota
CTTTTTTTTTTTTTTTTTTTTTGCCGTGCTGAGGCTCAAACCCAAGGCCTCAAGCATGCCAGGCAAGTGCTCTACCATGAAGCTACACCACAGCCCCAGAAAACTAATTTTATATTGTCAAAACAATACTAGCATCCTTTTCCTTAAAGTGACAAGTTCAATTGGTTGATTTAGGGGGAAAAAAATGTCAAAGTCTGTGGCCTTTTAATGCAAACTTCAGCTCCCAACCGAGGTAACAGTGCAGATGATTTTTACTTGGACAACCCCAAAACTTCAGTACACAACATAGAATGTTCACTGCAATCATAAGAAGGTATGCACTCAAGTGCTGGAATAAAATGAATTTTTACTGCTTCCTTAGGGACATTCTGAAGAGAAACTAGCCACTTTTTTTCCTGACATGCAGTTTTACCCTCCACTGTTTTTGCATTATCTGTGCAAAGGTTCACAACATAAATAACAGCTTACATTTGGGAATGTCAGTGGCCACTGTGAAATTCTAACCCCAACGTAGAACCACACATTATCTAATGGTGGTCTCTCTACCATCTCCTTTGGGAATGTTTCACAAACCCATTCTCCACTTTTGCCGCAGGGATGTCATGAAAGTCGTGATGAGCTCTTTTCGTTGCATCCTGTGAGGTGAACAGTGGTTCTGATTTGTCATATTGCTGAGGATGTTTGTTACATTGCTGAGAAGTTTGTCACCTGGTTAAGATGTGTTGGTCAGCATCATTGCCTTAAAGTTACTCATTTTCTCCATGACTAATTAACGTGTCATAGTGAGGTAGCTGAGACTGTATAAGTACCTCATTCCTCACTGAGCATGGAGACTTGGACTAACCTGATGCTGGCTGGTTCTTCACTTCATACCCACAGCCCCAAATCCTGCATTCTAAAAAAGACGAAAGCACTTCTCAGCTCAGTGTCCTGTCCATGATTTTCTTGTAAATTTGCAGTTCTTCAAGTCTGATGAAAACAAGAGTCCAATGTTATGGTGGACAACCCTTGGATTGTCAACGTTAATGTCAAGCTGAGCCTCATAAGGCTCTAAAGTCCTGAATGTGGCATCCCTGTCCCGGCACACAGCAGGAAGCTTCATGAGGTGGTCTCTGCCTGGACTCATCCAAATAAGGCTGCAGAGAATCCAATCGTTCCAACTGTAGTCAATCAAGAGCATTTAATTTGTCTCCACTGTGCTCCTTCTGCAGACAGGCCCTGCACCTCCACCCCACTCCTGCCACATACCCCAACAACCCTTCTCCCTGCCACCTTATTTAAATTGTAGCAAAAAACATAGGACAAAGATTTACCACCTTAATGTTTCTTAAATATACAATTACTGGTATTAAATGATCTAACCAAGCAGTCCAAAATTTCTGCCCTTACTCTTGCCTTTATGGTCCATTTTTTTTTTTTTTCTGAGTCTATAACCACAAATTCAGGTAACAAGCAGGGAACACTGAGAATGCACACAGATACAAAAACATTTAAAATCTGAACACAGAACATGGTTCTGCCCTGGCAGCTGCCTTGGGAATGGAGACAGGTTGAGGGAGGGAGAAACAGCTGCTGTCTGCCAGAATCCCTGCTGCAGCCTGAGATCAGACTTGGGAGAGGATCCCAGGGTTCTGGTAACTAACCTGTTAGAGTCTTCGGAAGACACTGGTGCCGTATCTGAATCATCCTGAGACTAGGATCTTTTGCCTCTGCCGGGCTGCACAGTGCACAGTGCATGGGCGAGTGCTAGAAATACATCAATTCGTCATGTACGGGTAATGTCAGTAACTGAGGATGCCCGGGCCTTGTAGGGCTCAGGGGCAAAGGCCTGCCCAGCATGCAGGAAGCCATGGGTTCCTTCCCCAGCACCATAAAAACAGACTTCTCTTTGCTTCCCCTCTGTCCAGCATGATGGCCAGCCCTTCAGATGCAGAGGCAAGGAGCAGCAGAAGAGATGCAGACACCAGCCCGGGACATGTGGTGTGGCACCCAGCTCCTCCGCTTCTGGTCACAACCCCAGAAGAGTCACTGAACTCATAAAGCAAAGCTGTAATGGACACTAAAGGAGGCAGCATGTGACTCAAGACGCACACAAACCATGCAGGATGCTTTCTTCACCTTTCTCTTCACCTGGAGATGGCGTTTTAAGACACATCCGCCCACAGTACAACAGGGACAGGGCAGTTGGGAGTCTGGGTAAGCGTGCCTCTGGGGAGAGCAGTAAGCATGACGGCAGCCTGCACTCAGTTCTATCTCAGAACAGGTAACTCCAACACCACCCAACTATGGACCAGGGACTACCTTATCACATCTCTGCCACAAGTTTGCTAGTTTTTTTGTTTTTTTTTTTTTGCTTTTTAAATTTATTTTATTTATATTTTTTAATGGTACCAGGGATTGAATCCAGGAGCACTCAACCAGAAAGCTACATGCTGAGCCCTTTTTATTTTGAGACAGGGCCTCACTAAGTTGCTGAAGCTGGTCTTGAACTTGCAATACTTTGGCTTCAGCCTGCCAAGCCACTGGGATTACAGGTGTGCACCACTGTGCCTGGCTTGCTAGTCTTCAAATGAAGCTCTCCCATTTCCAAATCTTGGTGAATTTGACCAAATTACTTAAAATTTCCAAACCCTAATTACCTCAAAGTTTCCAAACCCTGTAGAATGGGGTTAGAGGGGTAATGTTAATTCTTTATAGGATTGATTTAAATATGCAGTTACCTAATCATGAAAGGGCCTGGCACATTGCTTCCTCATGTTATGCTATCCCTGGAGCTGCCAACATCAGCACCTATCATATAACTACAACCTTCAGTAACAGCTGCAGATCTCCTCCTTGCCCTGCAAACCCTGGTTTTCTACACATTTTAAAAATCAATTTTATTGCTGGGCACAGAGGTGCACGCCTGTAATCCCAGCAGCTTTGGAGGCTGAGGCAGGAGAATCCAGAGTTCAAAGCCAGCCTCAGTAAAAGCTAGGTGTTAAGCAACTCAGTGAGACCCTGTCTCTAAATAAAATACAAAAAGGGCTGGAGGTATGGCTCGGTGGTCCAGTGCCTGGGAGTTCAATCTCTGGTACACCCCAAAAATCAATTTTATTGAGGTAAAACTTACATATAACAGACTGGACCCATTTAAAGGGTGTTGTTCCATGAGTTTGACAAATGAACAGTGGGAACCAACAGGGCCAAGAGAAGATGGCTCTAGCGATTCCCAGGTCAAGCTGACCAGTCCCTCCTCACCCAGCCAGACAACCCCTGACAGGTCTGGATCTGCTTTCTGAGACCCAGGTTCCATCTGTGGAACTTGACAATGCAGTCCCATGGTCTGTGCTGTTTCTCACTCCCTGTACTAGACTTACCCTCCTGCTGGCTGCATCCCCAGCCAGGTGTTGTCAAAATTCCATTCTATTCAACACCATTTGCTCATTCACTCACACATCCTTATGTCTGTGTCTATTCCTGTTTCAGCTACTGTGAACAGTGCTACACATTCATCTACATGTTCCTGAAGGGACATATTTTCAATTCCCTTGGGGAAATACAGTGGACTTGATGGTCATACAGTTAACTGTTTAATATTTCGAGAACCTGCCAAACTAGTTTCCAAGCAGATGAATCATTTTACAGCCCACCAGCAATGTCAGTTCTAACCCCCCCCACCCTCCACCCACCACTTCGTCTGGTTCTCCTTGGCCATGACACTGGATGTGAAGTGCTAGCTCCTCCTGGTTTTGATTTTCATTTCCCTATGCTGAGCATCTTGTCATGTGTCTACTGACCACTCATGTATTCATTTGTGAAGCATGTGAAAATATTCTGCAGTTTCTAATTGGATTGTTAAAACGTTATTCTCCTTTGGGTACAACAGAGAAACTCAAAGGAAAGAAGAAAACAATACAGGTGGCATATATTGGGAATAGCAGGTGAACACTCTGTACTCATCCTCATAACTGTCACAATCTCGACCCTTGGCCTCAGCTGCCCAAAGAGTTGGTGGGAAGGCCATATCAGAGAAGACATTACATATGCTAATAAAGAAATCTTACAGCCAAACAGGCTCCCCTTCCTCACCAAACTCAAATTCCTTTGGAGGGAACAAATACTAAATCATATTTGAAAATCTGAGCAAGCTTGAAACTGAGGTTAAATAGCTATTGAACTTAAGGAAGTGACTAAAAGACTCCTCTCTGGCCCAGTCTGGTGAAATGCTTCAGGCATAGGTAAAAATGAGAGCGACCAGGTATTCTGGGGGTGGGGGGTGCAGTGTTAAACAGGGTATATACAGAACCCAAGAACTAACAACCAGGTCCAGGAGAATCTGAGACCATAGGAGAAAGGGCCAGGCATTCAGCACTCATCAAGGCTCCTGGCCTGATGAGCCTGTGCAGAGCTGTGCTGCTGCTGTGGAAGGGCATCCACCTCTGCTTCCCACCAAGTGGGCAGAAAGGACGGCCAGCTCAGGCCTCAGTCTCCAGCAGGAGGCCTCCTTTCCTGGCTGGCCCTCTCGTCTCCTGCGTGTACATTCCTGCCAGCTTGGTTTCTGCTTTCTGGGAGAGCCAGCACACCTGCACCTGAGAGCTCACCAGTTGGCAGTTCTGGAGGCCTGGTACTCGGCTTTGGCTGCCATCTCTGAAGACCAACTGCAGTCACCCAAGTGGTTTCCAGCCTCAAGTCCTCTTGTTTGGGCATTATATCAACTCTGGCTCCTGTGACCACCTGCCACACTTCATCTTTCCCTATGGTCTCAGAATTCATTTTCCCAAATAATTTGTATATTGTTGGTAAAGAGAAATTAAAGTATAAACAGCCTTAGTATATTCAGTCATTGCTTCAATCAATGGATATGTGGTTTTAGAGAGAAAGGGGGAAGTGCTGTCACCAGAGACCCAGCCCTCATTAATGCTTCATTACTAGAGAATGAGGCTCCAATTTCTCATATTTAGGAACTGCACACAAGGTCACATCAAACACAGCCACCACCATTTTCTTTTACTTTTTTTTTTTTTTTGGCCATGGTCTTGTCATTTCTGAAAAAAAGCATTTCCTAGAATTAACTGCAATGGGAACATACCGTCTGTACCCAGAGGTCCTTCTCAACCCCACTCTGGACCCTCCAGTTGATGGAACATGGCTGTCAGGCAGAAAAACAGCCCAAGAGACGAGTCAATTGGGTTGTTTTCTTAAGTTATAAGGCTCTTTACATTTGGGATAGAAGTCTTTGTCAGATGTACATATTGTGACATACTCCTGTGGCTCAGCTTTGTATATTATTTTTTATTCAGCATCCAATTACTTGCATTATGTTAGAAAAAAATCACTGTTAGATTTTTTTTTTCTCACTCATTTAGCACTTACTAACTGTTCAGAGCAGTCATTTCCAAGTGGAGAGGTTCTCACTCCAGCTCTCCACTGACCTGTGGGCAGCACGACTTCCTGTTCCCAAGATCTCACAGCAGAACTTGCCTGCTGCCACCAACACCAGTGAGCTTGTAGACACCAGATATTGAGGATGAAGGTGGCCAGCAGGATGCCAAAAACGGCTCCCATCAATGGGCCTCTGCTCAGTCTCCACCTTCCCCTGCTTCCACAGGTTTTTGATGGTCTTGCAGTTCTGGGGATTAAACCCAGGGGTGCCTTACCATGGAGCTACACCCAGCCCTTTTAATTCTGAGACAAGGTCTAAGTTGTAAGGCTGGCCTCAAATGTTCAATCCTCCTGCCTCCAGAGTCTCTGGGATTACAGGCATGTGCCACAACACCCAGTGCATTTGTAATTTTTTTTTGTACTAAGGATTGAACCCACGGGTACTTAACCACTGAACTACCTCCCCAACCCTTTTTTATATTTTTATTTAGAGACAGGGTCTCACTGAGTTGCTAAGCACCTTGCTAAGTTCCCAGTCCTTCTACCTCAGCCTCCCCAGCAGCTAGGATTGGTGTGTGCTACCACACTCAGCCTAATCAGTACTTTTTAAAGAGCTAAAGTTATTTCCATTCTGGGGATGAAACCCAGGGCTTCATGCATGCTAAGAACTGAACCCAGCTCTACCTGAACTATATCCCCTGCCCTTTTAAATTTTTGAGAGAGGGCATTGCTAAGTTGCCCAGGCTGGCCTTGAACTTGTGATCCTCCTCCTCCAGTCTCATGAGTTGCTGGGATTACATGGTGTGCCACTGTGCCTGGCTGTTCTTTTTTTTTTTTTTTTTTTTTTAAGTTTTCTTCTATGTAAAATTTGTGCTTTTGGTGCTGAGAAATCTTCCCCTACACTATTATCATAAGTATTTTTCCTAGATACCTTCACTGTCAGCTTTCATATTCAGATCTGTGATGCATTCCAAGTTACCTCTTCTATGTACCTTGAAGTAAGGGGAGTATTTCTCTGCCCCCACGCAAATACCTAGTTATTTCAGCAGCATTCATTGAAAACTCTTTCCTACACCAAATTATTTGGACACTTTATTCAAAACTGGAGAATCTAGGTGTAGACTGGTTTCTAGACTTCGCGTCTTACTGACTTACTTACATACCCAGGCTGATGCCAATAATACACAGTACTACTAACATAGTTCTGTGGTAAAGCTGTGAAATCAGGTAGTGCAGCCCTCATACTTGGGGGTTTTGTTGTTGTTCACTCATTTTGGCAGAACTATCTTGAACCAGGTTTCTGCGAGTGCTAGGCAGCACTCCACTCTACCTCTGCAGCCTCCTTTCATTTTCAAACAGGGTCTCCAAAGTTGCTCAAGCTGGTCTTGAATCAACCTTTTTCTTCTTCAGAAATTCTTTTGTTTTTCTAGGCCCTTCTCATTGCCATTTAAATTTTTGATTACTTTGTCAATTTCCATATGAATGCCTCTAAATCTAAAAAGACTTATCTGTGGAGCACCACCACACTAAGCTTCCCAACCTTGGCTATGGCAGGGACACTCTTCTTTTATGTAGTGCTGGGACTGAGCCCAGGCCCTGCACGGCTAGGCAGGTGCTTCATAGGAGGGCAGCTGGCTCGTGCCCCTGCACTTCCCATGCTCACTGCATGCCTCTGCTGTGGCACACAGACTGAGAGCCAGCTTCCTTTCCTGTGGCCTTGCTCAAGTTCCTCATCAAGATTACTTGCAAACATGAGTTTCTGAAGAGGAAAAAAAAAATTATATCACTGAGGGGACTGTTTTCCTGATTCTAAAACTACCTTATGTTCCTCAAGGAGACTTTGTCAAGAATAGAAAAGTAAATTTAAAAGTAGAATGAAAGAAAGAAGAGCAAACTCCAGTTCTCCCAGCAGGAAGGTAAACTTTCCACACACTGGTCGGTCTGGGTGGCACCGTCTGCTGTCTAAGGAGGCGTTCACTTAAGCAGCTATGATCACTCCATGCTGACCCTGCTCGAGCTTTCTTCACAGTGTGTGGCAGCACTGACACTTTCCGATGCTGTCAGACTTCTGGTACATGACGTGCCACACCATGGTTATGCCATGTACGACTGTTCTGCTATTGGGCACTTTTTATTATTTTGCAAATGATGCACTGTTGTAAGCAACACTCAGCTAGACACCTGTCAGGTGTTGTCAGCAGAACTACCCACAGCCCTCACAAATGCACCTACCAGGTGTGGCTTACATGTCATGTCAGTCCACACAACAGCCCTCTGAAGCAGGTATTAGTAGTATCCTCCTTGAAAGGTTGAGGAACACCAGCCACAGGTATCAGAAAACCCGAGGCCCACTTAAAGGGCTACTCTACATCCTGTGAAGAACTACAGCCGTAATGAAAACCGCGGACAGGAGTACACCGCGTGTGAACAGCATGGGGAAATGAGCAGCCCTGGATCTGACTGGCTCTGCCACCACGGATGTTCTCCCCACTTTATGACAAAGCACAAGTTATGAGGGGCTGTGCTCCTTTACAAGACTTTGATTCCAGCCACCATCCTAGTCTTCCCAGGAGAGATCACAACCTACTAGTCTCTGCAATGTTATCATTCAGCCATCTGAGCATTGCCTGTGCTATAAAATGGCAAACCATGGTCAGTCCCCACTATTAACTGAGAAGCACACAGCAACACTGAAGCCAAGGCAACTGTTGCTTGGGAGCAGCACTGCAATAGGAAAATGTGTGTCACAGTAAACTGCAGATGTACTCACGGAGGTGGCAGCAAGGGGAGGTTTTTAAAGGCAAAAACAAGGACACCATGTACTTTGAAAGATGACTGGCCATAACCATGAACAGCAAGGTAACGTCACTCCAAGGCTGAACACAGCCTCTGGGCAGGCATCCCCATGAAGGGCCATCTGTGTGAAGCCTCGTGGCCTCTGAGTGCACGTGTGGCTCTCTGAGCATCTTATCAAAGTCACTACCAGGCAATCATGCGTGATAGCTCTTCCTTCACAACCTTGTGGCTTTATTTTTTTTATTAGGGTTGACGCAAGCTACTTCACTTTGATTTTGACACTTTTCACAACACACACACAATATTCATTTATAGAATGAAACAGAAAATTAAAGCAGATCCTATTCCTGAATCTTTTTTGGGTAATGGACTTACCAGAGAATCTGAAGATTGGGGTCTTCCCCCTAGAAGACCTCTGTACCAACAAAACAATTTTGCATACAATATTAAAAGCTGTTACTGATCCTCAGGAATTAAATCATAATCCCAGTAATTGTCAGTAACTTTCACAGGTAAATTCTGACTTAGGTAAAAGGGAAAAGCATGTATGAGTGGAACTCTATGGCCCCAGAAAATTTAGAATCAATAGGAACCTTGGTCAGCAGATGGTTGTCAGGCACCTGAGAACCCAGGAAGCAACAAGCACATGTAAATTAGGTGACAAGTAACATTCAGTGGGGGAATATTTTAACAATCACGGTAATGGTGACAAAGAACTTGGCACACGTGAGGCCCTCTTCTAAGCTGTCACACTCACTCTCAAACACTCACCTCGATGATCCAAGGTACGTGCTCCACTCATCTCCAGCTTGCTGGGAGGCTGTCTGCACTTCAGGCAGAGAGAAGCCAAGCAGATGCCCACGAACACCAGCTAGTCAGGGAAAGAGGTGGGATTTCACCCTGGGCATTCCAGCTGGAGTACATGCCCTCAGGCAATAAGTCTCCTCTACAAAGGGAAAGGATTCAGCAGTGCTGGGTTGTCTGGTGCGCACATGTGCTCTGAATATTGCCCAGGTTCCTGCTCCTGATCCAATGGTGACCCTCCCTTGAGTATCCAAATGCCCAACAATCCTCTAAGTCTCCACATCCAGAGAACTGCTGCATTTTAAAATGCTTAGGAACATTCAGCACCTTTTTGCAAAGAGTGGAACTCTAAGGCCCCAGACAATTTAGAATCAATAGGAACCTTGGCCAGAGGTGGTCCTCAAGCTTCCTGGATACTGAAGAAACTAGATGTCCTTTCTGAGCACTTTAAGATGTCTTAACAATTATTTCAGCAACACTGAATAGACTATAAAGCTCAAATCCCATAACCTAACATGTCAGTTTTTCCCATTTACCAAGACTTTCTCATCTTTCCACTGAATTCTTGCCCTCGTGGAACTGTATTTAAAAATGAGTTATCACCAGTAGTATAAATGTGTTCTTTACTGTTTGACATGAGAGGCATTTTCCTTGCTGCTAACCAAAGTGTGGCCTAGCCAAGATGTCAACCTCAGAAGTGCCACTGAGCAGCATCTGGCCAAGGGAGTGCGTCTTGCCAGCTTGATGCAGCAGCCCAGCTGTTCTCGTTCTTAGCAAGCCACTCCCCACACAGGCACCCTCGTCTCTTCTCCTTCTGAGGACACCAATGAGGCTGGATCATCCCCAACCACCACCCTCACAGCTCCTCCTCAGGCTAGCACTTTCAGTTGGTCAATAATGCTTCAGAAAATTGGACTTGTGTACTGAAACGAAATTAGTGGATTTTTCCTACTCCAGGACCTTTTTAGGGGGGTACTGGGTATGGAACCTAGGGATGCTCTGCTGCACCCCAACCTTTTTAAAGTTATTCTTTATTTTGAGACAGGGTTGCACTGTTGCTGAGCTTGGTCTTGAACTTGCGATTCTTATGCCTCAGCCTCCAGAGTAGCTGGGATCACAGGCCTGGCCACCATACCTGACTCCACATATGTCCATGTGCAGAGCTTCTCTCCAGGTGTTCTGCAAAGCTCTGGGTGAAGGATGCCCTACAGTGACCACACCAGCCCTTGCTTCCTAGTACGCCTTGTCTGGAATGCAGGTGAGGGCAGGGCTTCCTGCAAGCTCAGCCCCACACTGATGGCAGGTGAAGAACTGCTCCCCAGTATGCCCTACCTGATGGACAACACAGGGGGAGTCCTGGCTGAGAGCGAGGCCACACCGCTGACACCTATAGGTCTCCTCTCCAGCGTGGGTCTTCTGGTGCTTCACAAGATCATTCTTGCGGATGAAGGCCTTCCCACACTGGCAGCACTCGTAGGGCTTCTCCCCAGTGTGGATTCTCTGGTGCACGATGAGGGCAGAGCTCTGGCTGAAGGACTTTCCACAGTCGTGACACTCGTAAGGCTTCTCTCCAGTATGGGTCCTCTGATGTGAGAAGAGGTGCGAGCTGCGACCAAAGCACTTCCCACAGTCCTTACATTCGAAAGGCTTGAGGCCAGTGTGGATCCGGTGGTGCACCACCAAGTGGGACCTCTGGCTGTAGGACTTCCCACACTCACTGCACTCATAGGGCCGCACTCGAACGTGAGTTCTCTGGTGCAGAATGAGGTGCGTGCTCTGTCGGAAGGCCTTCCCACATTCGGGGCATTCGTAGGGCTTCTCTCCTGTATGTGTCCTTTGGTGCCGAATGAGCCTGGAGCTGTGGACAAAGGATTTTCCACACTGACCGCATGTGTACAGTTTGTCCCCAGTGTGTGTCCTCTGGTGGGTGACCAGGTGGGAGAACCAGCTGAAGGACTTTCCACACTCTTTACACTCATAGGGCTCCTCGCCAGTGTGCGTCTTCTGATGGCCAACAAGGTGGGAACTCCGGCTGAAGGACTTTCCACACTCTTTACATTCAAAGGGCTTCTCTCCAGTGTGAATGAGCTGGTGCCTGGTAAGATTGGAGCGCCAGCTGAAGAACTTTCCACACTCCTTACACTCATAGGGCTTCTCCCTGTGTGTGCCCGGAGACACGTGGAGGGATGCTCTGGGATCAAGAGGGCTGCTGCCAGCAGGGCACTTGCAGTGTTGGCCTCCTGTGCGAGCTCTCGCACACTCAATCAGGTGGATGTTTTTGCAGAAGGCCTGGCCACACTCCCCACTGTCACCCACGCAGTGCCCCTGATGCTCCCTAAATGCCAGGTCATGTTTCATGCTTCTCTCATCTGAGCCCCGTGTGTGGAAATACTCCCTCAGCACCAGCTGAGCAGGAAGGAGGCAGCTGCCCTCATACTTACCACTCTCACAGACCCTGCCTGGAGGGAAGACTTTCTTTGGGGTGAAGGCCACTTGCCTCAAATGTCTGTCTTGGTTCTCCTGATACTTGCCCAACGGGTCTTCACATTTCCACACGTCTTCCAATGACAGATACCAGAGATCCTTCCTTGCCATTCCTTCTACTTTAATGCCACAGGGTTTTTTATCTTGAGAAATGTTCTTACTGGAAACAGGTGATTTCATTTCAACGTTAGTATCCAAATCTGAAAGAAATGAAAAGCTCTCTTCGATTAAAGTGCTGAGGTTAGGAATGGTGGGGAGTACATGGAGTCAGAAGACGTAGGAGTATAGAGCTGCCTTCAGGGTCGTGCTGAAAGGATAAAAGAAACTGAAGTTAAAGACCAGGCATTGTAAAGCTTCTAAGCTGCAAAGCCTGAGTTAAAATGTAAAAGACCAGGTATTGTTAAGTTCCTATGCTACACTCAAAACCTGAAATTCCTGTAGCTGTTAGGACAATTCACGGGACTGCCCAGTAGATATCCCCCCTGACCATTTAGTTGTTAAATAACCTGGGCCCTGTGCAGTTTGCCACGTAGGCATTCAGGGCCCAAACCAATCAGTTTGAATGTACCCCCCTTCTTAGGACTGACCTATCACCCCCGCCCGACCTGTTCCCGCCAATGAATGTACTAATCATGTTCGAGAGTTGTTGTTTGATTTTCCCGCGGTGTATGGTGATTTGTTGAAGGGGACTGTGATGTATGTAAAGTCCCTGCCCTCCCTAAAAAATGTATATAAACCCTGCTCAAGTTGTTCTCAGGGCTCTGGGCTGCTCTCCCTCCTTGAGTGAGCACAGCGCCCCAGCATGCTGGATCTGCAATAAACCCCCTTTTGCTGTTGCATGAGTCAGTCTCTTGGTGGTCTCTTCCTCTGTCGTTCGCCGGTCCCTTACAGTGCAGGAGAGAGGAGGTGGGTGAGCAGCCAAGCGCTACGCCAGGCACACAGAAGAAACACCACATGAAGGGGAGGTGCAGTTGGTGCACAACCACTGGGACCAAGATGCAGCAGTGGCAGGAAAAGGGAAATGCCAGACGGGGTGCCCACGCACTGCTAAGCTTCCCCTCCACAGGGCATGAATCCTGTGCAAGCACGGTCTCAGGGCAACAGCACTTGGAGGTGTCAAAGCCTTGGGAAGGCCTCATAGAAGGTCTTGAGGTCATGGTATGCCCTGGAGGGGACAGGGGGACTCAGGTCTCTTCCTGCTGAAGTGGGGCTCTGTTCACCGTTTGCTCCTGCCACAGAGTACCATTCCCCAGAGACAAGGCGTCACGGGCCTGCCTGGCTATAGATTGGAACCTTCACAACTGTAATTAACTATTCAAGTGGGTTTTTTTGGTTGGGGGACTGGGAATTGAACCCAGGAGCATTTTACCATGGAGCCACATCCCTAGCCACTTCCATTTTTTGAGACAGGGTCTCACTAAGTTGCTGAGGCTGACTTGAACTTGCAATTCTCCTGGCCTCAGACTCCCAAATCACTGGGATTACAGGCATGAGCCACTACACCCAACCTCAGGTACTCTTCTATAGTGACAGAAAAATAACACAGACATCAAGATTAACAATTTATATATGATAATCACTAAAGAAAACTAACTCAGAACCTCAAGTCTTTCCCATCATCTCCTAGACTTTCTGCCTACCTGCTATCTATTGATATTAACACAAATTATTTCCCCTATTTAAGTATGACATTTGTTTGTCAATACCTTTTAGGTAAAATGCTTGGTTCCAAATCTAAAAAACAAAACACACTACTTATACAATTCCACTTCTTACACAAATAAGGAGGAACTGTACCCCCTAAGGAGATATGGTTAAGTCCTAATGCCCAATAATTCATAATGTGGCCTTACGTGGAAATAGGACCACTGTAGATGGAAGTAGTTAAATGAGGCAGTACTATAGTACATTGGCTCCTAATTCAATATGACTGGTGAGCTTATAAAAGAAAAGACCCAGAAACAGACGTGAGTGGCCACCACACGGAGTGGTTCACCACAAGCTCGGGAGCCCCTGGCTGTGAGGCGCTAGAAGAGGCAGGAAGAACCCTCTCCTAGAGGTCTGACATGCCCCTGGAGGCACCTTGATTTTGAACTTTTAAGCCTCCAGAACCATAAGCAGTAAAGTTCAATTTTAAATCACCTGGTTTCTGGTTCAATTTGAGCATCCCTTATCCAAAATCCTTAAGACTCAAAAGAATTTTGAATTTTGGATTTTTTCATATGTTAGAATATAAACATGTACATAACAAAATATTTTGGGGATGGGACTATGCCTAAAAACAAAAGTCACTTATGTTTCATATATACCTTACACACACAGCCTGAAGACAATTTTGTACTATATATAAATACATACATAGGTACATAGATAGATCTATACATAGATCTATACATATATACATATTTTATATAAATCTATATATGTATACATATATGTGTATGTGAGTGTGTATGTATGTATGTGTGTATATGTGTGTGTATATGTGTATATGTGTGTGTGTGTGTGTGTGTATACACACACACACACCAGAGATTAAACCCAGGGGCACTTAACCACTAAGCCATATCCTCAACCTTTTTATTTTTTTACTATGAGACAGGGTCTCACTAAATTGCTTAGGGCTTTGCTAAGTTGCTGAAGATGGCTTTGAACTTGCAATCCTCCTGCCTCAGCCTTCTGAGCCAATAAATTACAGGTGTGTGCACAGTGCCTAGCACACAATATTTTTAATAATGTTGTGCATGAAACAAAGTTTGGATACACTGAACCATCAGAAAACAAAGGTGTCCGGGAGGCCAAAGCAGGAGTATATCCAAGTTCAAGGTCAGCCTGGGAAACTTAGCAAGACCCTACCTTGAAATGAAACACAAAAGGGCTGGGGACATTGGGACTGAGGTTGTGGCTCATTGGTAGCATTCTTGCCTAGCATGCATGAGGCACTAGGTTCAATTCTCAGCACCACATACAAGTAAATAAAATAAAGGTCCATCAACAACTAAAAAAAAAATTTAAATAAAAGGGCTGGGGACATAGCTCTGTGGTGGAGAAGGGAAGGGAAGGAAGAGAGAAAGCAGGGAAGTAAGCACAGATGACCGTCTCCACACCCTGGGGACACCTATGGCTGCTTGGCACTACCACTGTCCTGACTGAATCTGTGCTACAGCAATCATTTTCTTACACTTACTCACACATAAGGACTTAAGAGTGAAAAATACAACATGTCAATAACACAGTAAAAAAGAACAAAAACAAAAAGGTGCAGGCACTGTGCACATGGCGACCGCCTACTAAACTCCCTGGAAAACATTCCACACCCATCTCTGTTCCCTACTACCAGCACTTGCTCTGCTCATTCTTCAGTGATCTACAGCACTACGGACCCAAGGCGAGGCTGGAGTGATGCAGTCACATTTAGGGAAAGGACATAGCACAAACACTGTTTCTGAAGAGTCTCAGCAAGACAAGCAGCTCGATTACCAAGGAAGAACTAAGGCTTGCAAGAAACCAGTGCAGCTTCCCCAAGGTGACTTGAGCCACTGGAGCAAAATCCTTATGAAATCAATCAGAAATACATTCCTGGCAATCCATGCCTTTTTATTGGCATAACAATGGCCTGGCAAGAAACCGGCTCCTTTAAAAAAGGGAGTACTAGAGCTTTCCTCACTTGCAGCAGGTATGCAGGGCGCTGGGCAAGCTGCTTATCAACACATTCCAGCCTTGGTTCTGTTGGTTCCTGGGTCCTGCGGGGGCTTCTCATGGGGATAGTAGCATGACAGACTTGTTCTGGCACCAGGATAGTGACAGCTTCCACCAGTGCCAACCTTGGCCAGCTCTTCTGTGAATGTCCCCCTGCTTGGGCATCAGTAGATGCTTTATCACTGCCAATCTTTAAAATATATAGCTGTCTTTTCTTAATTTCTGCAACCAACCATGAATATCCAGTTCCCCTGGATTTTCAGTTTACTGAGTTGAGCACACTGTCATGTAGCATATGCTCACTGATACTGATCATCTTTTGGATTCTTCTGATGTACTGCAGACAATTTAATTTTTAGTTCATGCATTTTAAGTTTTCTTTCTATTTTTCAAGGTTTTTCCTTCTTTTCATCACTTCCAGCATGGCGTTCACCAGTCTATCCTTCTGTCCCTTCAGGTCATTCCAACAACGTATTTTTCTGTAATATGTTTCACATTTGAACTGCTGTTCAATTTCTCAGGCAGCACCTTTTGTGCTACAGAAAGACACAAATGCTTGGGGGGCTGGGGATACAGCTCAGTTGGTATAGAGCTTGACTTGCATGCAGTAGGCCCTGGGAAGAAGAAGAAGAAGAAAGAAGAAAGAAGAAAGAAGAAAGAAGAAGAAGAAGAAGAAGGAAGAAGGAAGAAGCAGAAGAAGCAGCAGCAGCAGGAAAAAGAAGCAGCAAGAAGAAGCAGCAAGAAGAAAGGAGGAGGAGGAGGAGGAGGAGGAGGAATAAACAGTGGAAAGATACAAATGCTTACACTTTTTCTTATCACCATTATCAACAGGGGCATCTGCAGGCCTTTTTGACATCTGAAGTCCTTTACACCACAGTCCAGAGAGTAAAGAAGACATAGAGTATACAATGGGCACATATCTTGGCCTCATGTGGGGAACTGGAAACCTGCCATTCATTATCCATATAACACACATCTTACTGCACTCTTTGAGCATGCTTGTGTAAGGAACACAGGCACACCTAGAAAAGGTACACCACAGCTGAGTGGGCTAGGAGTCTTTGCTTCCCTTGGGGACTGAATAAATTGTATCACATTCCTTCATATTGACAACAACACGCAGTACACCAAGTAACTCTACACTTTTGACATCATGTCAGTGCTCAGAAAGTCTGGGTTTTATCAGGTGGGTGCAATGTGCACACCTGTAATCCTACCTACTTGGGAGGCTGAGGCAGGACGAATACAAGTTCGAGGTCTGTTGAGAGCCACGGCCCAGTCAGAATGACGCCTGGCATTTGCCAGAGGGAATGTTTGAAAGGTGACCAGCAAACCATTGAGATGATGATTTGAGTTAAGCTATATATAATTGCTGTGATGCTGGATTGATTGTATTGTATATTTGACCTTTACTGTCGGGCAATAGGGAGGCTCTTGCTGCCTCGGGCGCCTGCTACTTTGGAGTTCTCCAGGGGATTCCTGGAGAGTTCCTATTGGTTGGGGAAGTGTCGGAGGAGGGATTTCCGGTGGGTGGGTGGGTGGTGTTTGGAGGGTTCGGGCAATAAAGGAGTTCCTGTTTTGAACCTACAAGTGCCTCGTGGTGGCTTAGTTATTTTGTGCCCAGCCAGACTGCAGCAGAGGTCAGCCTGGACAACTAATTGAGACCCTGTCTCAAAATTTAAAAAGGGCCAGGGATGTAGCTAGGTGGTAGAGCACCCCTAGGTTTAATCCCCAGGACTGGGGGTGTTGGGAAAACATATAACGGCAGCAGCACCCCAGAGAAAAACCCCAGCATGGCGTCTAACGACCCTCTTTCTCCTCTTTGTTTATTTCACTGGCGCGAAACTTCTCCTGTTTCTTTCACTGGCACGAAATGTTCCAATGTTCAAACCCTGCTGGTGGGAAGCCTTAGCCCCAATTAAAATTAACTTCTTGGGCTCCGGAACTGACATATGGAAGAGCTTGCCAATAAACGGGCGACCTGTTATCTACCTCAGCCCTGCGACCTCTCCTTAGACCTATATAAACACACAGCCTTTTGTAATAAAGTGGAAACCTCTTTGGTGATCTGTGTCGTGTGGTGCGGCGTCTTCCAGTCTTACAGGGGGGAGAAAAAGAGTTTCAGGTTTTAGAGTAGTTTGGATCTCAACTTTCCAGATTAGATGCTCAACTTGTACTTTTTCATGGCAGCTTTAGGAAACAAACACAAGCAACATGATCTCTGTGCCCAGCCAGTTCCCTGGGTGACTTCTTTTTAAACGCCCACTCCAATATCTTCATTTTCATGACCATTAGAGTTCCTAGTTTCTATTCTGCCCTGATGATTCTTGGTCCCCTTTCCATTACCCAAGGCATCAGAGAAACTCAGAGTGGCTTTTCAAACTACAAATGGCAACTGCAAGACTCTAAAATGGACATTGATGTGAAGGGGCTGCACACTGGTAAAGAAGAGTCTGAGTGTGGTGTCTGAGCATGAGTGGGGTGCTCTCCATCACCAGTGTCCTAGAAACCCTGACTTACCAGGAAACACTGTTACGCAAATACATCACCATCAAACTGCAGCACCTGTCAGTCAACATTTCTAAAGCATCGTTCATTACACTGATGGTTTTGATGATGAAGTTCATTAAGTCTTGTAGATTTATTTAAATTCCATGTGTTTGATAACATGGAGTTTCAATATTTCATTTGACAACATTATCAATAGACATATAAATTATTTTATCAACAAATATCTAAACTGCTCAGTCTAGTTAATGACTGATATTTTTGGAAACTTGTCAGTTAACATCTAGGAAAACTTGCTGAATGAATGAACACAAAATAAAAGAAATAAGAAAAGAAAGGAAGAAAATAGAAAAAAGCTTTCCTCCCAGGCCCAAAGCAGTTGACTGATCAAGTTCTTACAAGTGAGCCAAAGCAATCCTCAGTGAGAAAAGTGAAGCCGGAGGCATCATAATACCAGACCTTAAATTATACTACAGAAACAAAAACCAGCATGGTATTGGCACCAAAACAAACATGAAGACCAATGGAACAGAATAGAAGACATAAGAGACAAACCCACATAAATATAGTCATTTCTCATACTAGACAAGGTCCCATAAACACACATTGGAGAAAAGATAGCCTCTTCAACAAATAGTGCTGGGGAAATGGGAAATCCACATGTAACAGAATGAAATTGAATCTTTATATCTCACCCTGCACAAAACTCAACTCTGCATGAATCAAGGACCTAGGCATTAGACCAGAGATCCCCATTCCTACTATAAGAAAAAGCAGGCCCAAATTTCCATTATGTTGACTTAGGAACTGAATTCCTCAATGAGACTCCCAAAGCACAAGAAGTAAAATCAGGAATCAATAAATGGGATGGTATCAAACTTAAAAGCTTCTTCACAGCAAAGGAAACAAACTAGAACATGAAGAGAGAGCCAACAGAATAGGAGAAAATCTTTGCCACCTGCACATCAGAGCATTAATCTCCATGATATATAAAGAACTCAAAAAACTTAACACCAAAAACACACATAACTCAATCAATGAATTCATAGGACTCGTAAGACTCAAATATTGAGGCACCGGAAATGGCTTCCAGGTGTGCACATCAGGTACTGGTGAAGAGGTGGAGAAACAGTTCTTTCCAATGTGACAGGAATCTAATGGGACTGGGAAATTAATGTCCCCTGAGAGCCCACGTAGAGCCCCTTGCATGTGCGCTGGCCCTCTGTGTGGCGAGAAGCACTGTACCTGCAGCATGACTCTGACAGCAACACATGAGATGCACTGAGCTCAGAGCACAGAAAAAAGACCACTGACTGAGAACACAGGGGTGGGGAGCTGGGAGACAACTTTCTATTTTTTTAACTCAGAAGGCCAATTTCCCAGAAATACACAGGGAATCGGGAAAATAAATTACCTTTGGAAGCTACACAACAATTTTCATTTTAGGGATACTAACATTAAAATGAAATATGAGTAAGTTGAAAAACATTAAATACGGATCTATAGTGGGAAAAGTGGTTCAAGAACAACACTTCTGGAATGGAGGGAGCCAAGCCAGCAGGAGCCTGCGAGCCTCCGGAGCAGCTTACAAATGGCTGGAAACAAATGCTCAGAACACTAGCAGGGGACAGCTCCACTGGCCAGCTCACAGAGAAGAGCTGAGCTCTGTGGAGGGGCCACAGGAGAAAGAGTCAGGGAGATGAAAAAATTACCCCATGGTAAGTGGAGCTCATGGTAATAATCCCCAAACAGGAGCAGGGCTGAGCAAGGTGTGCCACAGGAAGACAGTTTTAGTGAAGCAGTCAGAAACCTTGGTCTCTGCAAGCCAACGCAAGCAAGCCTGCCAGGAATGCAGAACAACTGGAGGCAGGAGACTTTAGCACTCTCTCAGAAAGGAGGACCTATGAGGAGAGCCTGAGCCTATCTCGAGGCTGTGCCCCCTCAGGCCATGTGGACATCACTGTGGCAGCTCCTGCCTGGTGCTCACCTGGACACAACTCTTGAACTGCCCTCTCCACCAGCCAGGGCTCTTCCCCTTTCTCCAACTGCAGGATCACCTCTGGTTTAGGAAGCTGGTGCCCTGTTCAGGGAAAGAACAAGGCCCAGGTAAACACAGGAGAGCTCTAAAGTAGACAGAGAAGAACCCTAGTTAAACCCACCCCAACCCTTCCACAGCACTGGGGCTACAAGGAGTTAGCAAAAGAAATATGCATTTTTTTAAATTAGCAATTTTTCCCCACAAAAGTGGGATACAAAGACCCTACTCTATGCCCCAAAGGAAGCAGGTAACTGAACCCAAGCCCACAGGGTCTGTAGCCACTAAGCAATGAAAAGCCAAAATCACCACAGTGAGTAGTTTTCAAGCACAGGTTAGTCTTACCCAACGACACCAGGTTCTCATAGTTCTCCAACATCACATCTTTGTACATGACCTGCTGAGCTGGGTCTAGCAGCTGCCACTCCTCTCTAGTGAAGTCCACAAGCACATCCTTGAAGGTCACCAGTGTCTACAAAATCAACCAAATCTTCACTGAGCCGGATTAATATATTTGCCCTCCCTTTGGATCCTGGCAAAGGGAGGCTGCCTGCACTGAGTGGGGAGAGGATGGACCAACTCGCTCTAGGAACTAGCAGTATTTATTTTGAGGTATCTGGGTCAAGTCTCCCAAGGAATGGATCTTAGGTAGTTACTATCCAAAAGCAAAGTCTGTGTCATGCTTTAGATTAGAAACAAACATCTTTATTTAAACCAAGTTTATTTAAAACAACTATGGAAGGGAAAATCAGACACCAGAAGTTAACCCGTTTATACCTAAATTCAAGGCAAGAAAATAGGGAGGAAAGTAGAGATCGAGCACACTGCATGGCTCAAGAGGCGCATCACTCAAGCCATGTCTCATGACCCCAAATAATCACCCAGAACATTTTCCCTCAACACTGATAGGCATAAAAAAGGAGAAGAAAGTTATCCTTTAGTAGTAGCAAAACAATTTAATGAAGGAAACAAGATATACAAACGTAAAGACTGTACTAGCTTCATCAAAAAGAAGTGTTGATTATATGTAGAAAAACTATCTATTTGGAGCTTGGCACAGCAGCACACACCTGCAATTCCAGCAGCTCGAGAAGCTGAGGCAGGAGGATCTCAAGTTCAAAGTCAGCCTCAGTCATTTAGTGAGGCTCTAAGCAACTTAGTGAGACCCTGACTCAAAATAAAAATAAAAAGGGCTGAGGATGGGCTTAGTGGTTAAGCTCCTCTGGGTTCAATCCCTGTTACCAAAGGGGACAAAAAAATCTACTTGAATGAAGAATATATGCCTGTTTTTAAATGCTGAAAGAAATGTCAAAACAAGATTTCTTTTTTTTTTTTTTTTTTTTGGTATTACTGGGGATAGAATCCAGGGTTTCACACATGCTAGGCAAGTGCTCTGCCACTGAGCTACACTCCCAGTTCTTTTTGTAAATTTTTCTCTTGATATAAGATCTTGCTAAGTTGCACAGGCTGGCGCTGATCCTCCAGCCTCAGCCTTCTGAGTACCTGGGATCACAGGAATGTGCCACTGTGCCTGGCTAAGCCAGAATTTTTTCATCTAATGGAAATATCTTTCAGAAATGCCAAGAAATATACATTTTGAAATGAAGTAAAACCAACAAAGTTTGTTGTCAGAAGATCTGCCCTAAAAGATGTGCTACAAGATATTCTTCAGGCAAAAAGTGAATAACGCTGAAGAGAAAACTGAAATCTTAGAAATGAAGGATGAACCACAAAAACAGTATATATCTGGGTATCACGGGTTTCTTTCTTTTTTTAATATTTTTTTTAGTTGTAGTTGAACACAATACCTTTATTTTATTTATTTATTTTTTCATATGGTGCTGAGGATCAAACCCAGCAACTCCCATGTGCTAGGCAAGCTCTATACCTCTGAGCCACAACCCCAGCCCAGTGTCATGGGTTTCTTCCCTTAAACTCAAAAATATATGGGATATAGAGGAAGGAGCACATATAACAATAATGCACATTTCCAAAAGCTAGAAGAAAGGATTTTCAAAGTTTTCACTATAAAGAAATTATAAGTGTTTCAGAAGATAAATATGTTTAAGATCACTTAAACATTACACAATATAGATGTGAATTGAATATTATATGATACCAATTAACATGTACAAGTTTTATGTACTGGTTTAAAAACTATTTTAAAAACATTAAACTTATAATTATAAAAAAGTATATATATGGTAGTTGAAAGCAAAGCTGCAACATTTTCCGGTGGGGTTTTTCAACATAAGTAAGGACACAAACACACATGCACACACACGCAATATGAACTGAAAGAGAGGAAAATCAAGGGATGCATGTGTTTAAAAGGCTTCCAGATTTTAGTTGAAGCGGTAAAAAAATTAAGTCTAGATTATAAAAGATTAGGTATGTACATTCTATTCTCTACAACAACCCTTTAAAAACACAAAAATGCAATGTTAAAGAGTCAAAATATAAATTAAAATGAAATACTAAAAAACACCCATGTAAAGGCAGCATGGGGGTGGGATGGGGAATATGCAGAAAACACAACGACACATTTAAATTCAAGCACATTAATATCAACAGTCAGGGGCTGGGGCTGGGGCTCAGTGGTAGAGCGCTCACCTAGCACATATGAGGCACTGGGCTCGATCCTTAGCACCACATAAAAATAAATAAATAAAATAAATGTGTTGTGTCCATCTACAACTAAAAAAAAAGAAAATTTCTTTTTAAACTCAACAGTAGGGGCTGGGGATGTAGCTCAGTGGTAGAGCACTTGCCTCACATGCATGAGGCCCTGGGTTCAATCAACACCATGTAAAAGTAAATAAATAAAAATAAAGATATTGTGTCCATCTGTAACTAAAAATATATATATATTTTGTAAAAACTCAACAGTAAGTAAACAGACTAGTTAAAAACTGAGCAGAAAAAACTAAAACTTTTCACCAAAAATGGTAAATACTCATATGAAAAGATGACCAAGGGTTGTGGCTCAGTGGCAGACCACTTGCCTAGCATGTGTGAGGCACTGAGTTCGATTCTCAGCACCACGTATCAATAAATAAAATAAAGGTCCATTGACAACTAAAAAAAATTTTTTTTAAATGCCCAAGGTCATAATTCATTAGGGAAATGGAAACTAAAACCATAGCAAGACAGCAGACACCTATTAGGAAGGGTAAAGTTTCAAACCAAACACCGGTGAGGATGTAGAGTGACTGCTGCTCTCCACTGTGGAATGGAAAATGCCTCACTTTGGGAAAATGCTGCTCACATTTCCTCAAGTTAAAGTTACTTGCACCACATAGCCGATGTCATCTGGCTGTCACTCTAACAGAATACATGGGTAATCAACAACAAAAAGGTTTGTTTGGGCTCCCACTTCTGGAGGTCTTAGGCCATGCCAGTTGGCCCTGGGGCAGCACCATGCATTGTAGCAGGAGTCTGTGGCAGTAGGGACCTATTCACATTATGGCCAGGTAAGTGCAAGGAAGAGAGGGCCAGAGACAGAGGCCCACAATTCCCTGAGAGGGGCTACCCCAATGCCTAGGGACCTACAGGCCTACAGGCCCCTCCTCTTAAAAGTGCAACTGCCCCCAACACACCAAGCCAGAGAACAAGTCAACACAGGGCCTCTGGGAATACCTAACCTGCCATTCTCTTGGCTAAATACTAGGAGAATGAAAACAGGCTCACACCAAAACCTACATGCGAATGTATAAAAACCGGTAAAGGGCTTTATTGAAAGCTGCTCCAAACTGGAATTAACCTAAATGTCCTTCAATAGAAAATATAAAAACAATGTTTATGCCCTTCTTCTCTGATGTATCAAACTACTTTTTCTACTATTTCTGTGGAAATTTCTGTGGAAATTTCCATAATAAGCAAGGGAAAGCCAGGCACGGTGGCACACACCTGTAATCCCAGTGGCTTGGGGGCTCTAAGGCAGGAGGATCATGAGTTCAAAGCCAGCCTCAGCAAAAGCAAGATGTTAAGCAATTTAGTGAGACCCCGCCTCTAAATAAAATTCAAAACAGGGCTGGGAATGTGGTTCAGTAGTCTAGTACCCCTGAGTTCAATCCCCAGTACCAAAAGAGAGAGAGGGAGGGAGGGAGGGAGGGAGGGGGAGGGGAAAAGATAAAGCCATAGTGATTTCTTATTAACTCACTTTTCAGCAACACAGCCTAGCTTCTCATTCTCAGTAGCACAATTGACATGCAAGCCCCTCAGCTCAATCAGCTTGCCAGTTACTGACCTGTGTCTGTTCTGCCGGGCCTTTCCTGAGGGCCTGCAGCGACAGGCACAAGGTCCACACTGCCCACTCTCCCCTCAGAGTTCTTCAAACAGGCCATGCTTTCTCAAAACTCTGGGTACTCACAAATCCACTTCCTTCACTTCCTTCACGCTTAGGCGGATAATCATAAATGACTTTTTTTTTTTGTAGTTGTAAATGGACAGAATGCCTTTATTTTGTTTATTTTTATGTGGTGCTGAGGATCAAACCCAGTGCCTCACACATGCTAGGTAAGTGCTCTGCCACTGAGCCACAGCTCCAGCCCCATAAATCATTCTTAATGTCTTGGTGTGAATGTCATTTCAGCAAGTTTTCTCCTGAACCTTAAAATTATTTAAATCTCCTTGTGTTCTATGCATACACCAAACTCCTGCCCAGAGCATTTACTGGGCAAGGAACATCTGTTCTGCTCCTGACTGCTCCCCAGATCACCTGTCTACGCCCACATAAAGGATGCAACCAGGCTGCTCTGCTCCTAGATGGTGCATCCCCCTGAGCACTCTGTGCTGTGCCTTGGTGGAGTTTTCTCTCTTTGATAATTACCTGTGCTGCCCTGAGATCCTTCAAACAGGAGATCCCCAAGGATGAATTCACACAACCAGCATCACACCAGAACAGCCAGGACCAAGGAAGCCTGTGTGAGGCACCAACACTCTACTTCTTCTGTGGGTTTAATGACTGGTGTGGATGAAAGAGCATTCCACCATCTGGGTCCAGCTCCAGCCCAGCTGTTCCACCTGTGTTTGTTTTGTATTAAAGGAAACAAACCTACATCTACAAACAAAGGAGACAAAACACTCCTGGTCTCCTGGATGCAAACTCCTACGCCCCTGGGCACAGGGCATCAGAATCTTGGTATAGAGGGGTTCCCAACTGGGCAACAAGGAAAGCAGCCCAACATACCTGGGACCAGGCAGGCAGTAATGCAGCCTCCATGCCCTCCTTGTTCTTGGCAACACTTTCCTGAGCAACAGGAGAGTCCTGAAAACCCAAGTTGGGGAAAAGAGAAACATGAGACAAGGTTGCTGACTCTTTAACTGTGCAAAGGTGTCAAAGACCCACCACACAGAAAAATAACACACAATGCCTGAAACTTCCCAAGATTACAGACGGGGTTACATAAAAGGGACCCCTTAACCTCTGGAGTACCATGCTAAAACTAATTCGGGACTGGATGGTTCTACCTACCACTACAGATCCTCTTTTGAGGTAAAAAAGCAATAAATAAACTGACCTAACATTCGCACTTTAGAAATAAGAAACAAGTTCCCTCCTGCTGGTCACAGAAGGAAGCAGAGGCCTGAAGCACCTGGAGGGAAGTGCATCATGGCCAGGAGTGCAGGCTCCAGGGAGCCAAGGGCAGCATCCGGCCCACAGCCTTCATGGAGGAGGGACAAGAAAATGAACCCTGCCACAGCCTCCAGAGGAGCACTTGGTCCTGTAGGCCCCTGAACTAGGCCTCTGGCAACCTTGCCACAGCCTCCAGAGGAGCACTTGGCCCTGCAGGCCCCTGAGCTAGGCCTCTGGCAACCCTGAGTTGAGGACACTGCCACGTTGAGCTGCTGGCCTGCAGAACTGTGAGCAGAGTGCTGTGTGAAGGTGCCAGGCACCTGGTACTTGTTACACAGTAACAAGAAACCCACATGGTCAACTTCTTCCTTGAGGGACTTAAACATTAAGGAGAACATCACACACATACCTATTTACCATCACCAGGCTGTTCACTCCTCCGCACAGGGCCAGCTCTCCATCTGCTCTAACGTCCTTCTCCCTGAAGGTGCTCTTCAACATTCGTGGTAAGGGATCTTGTGGTTGTAAATTCTCGCAGCAATTGCTGTGACGTCTTTACTGTACCTTTGGTTTTTTTAAATAGCTTTATTGAGATGCAACTCCTATACAATATAATTCACTCATTTAAAGTTTTCAATTCAATGACTTTTGGTATATTACATAATTTTAAAAATCGCGGTAAAATACAGATGACAATTTGCCACTGTAGCTGTGTTCCAGCACACAATTCAGTGGCGTTACACCCACGATGTTGTACAGCCATCACCACTAACTCCACAGCTTTTCATCACTCAAAACAGAAACTCCAATCTGTCGGGCAGTAGCTCCCCATCCTCCCTCTTCATGGCCCCTTACAACCTTTATCTACAAATTTGCCATTCTAGATAGTTCATGAAAGTAGAATCCACGGGGCTGGGGTTGTGGCTCAGTGGTAGAGCACTCGCCTGGCACGTGCAAGGCCCTGGGTTCGATCCTCAGCACCACATAAAAATAAACAAAATAAAGATATTGTGTCCAACTACACAATGTACTTTAAAAAAAAAAAGAAAGAAAGTAGAATCCAACAATATTTGCCATTTTGTCCAATTTATTTCATTTAGCATGAAGTTTTCAAAGCTCGCCACATTGCAGCATGTATCAGAACTCCATTCCTGCCAGGCACAGGAGCCACACCTGTTATCCCAACAACTCAGGAGGCTGAGGCTAGAGGATCACAAGTTCAGGACCAGCGTGGGCATCTTAGTGACATCTGTCTCAAAAAGTAAAAAGGGCTGGCATGTAGCTCAGTGGTACAGCACTCCTGGGTCAATCCCCAATACTATTTATAAAAAAGAACCTCATTCCTTTTTATTGACCGAATACTACTCTGTTACACATTCCACATTAACCCATTCATTTGCTGATGGACACTGGGCTGTTTACAACTTTCAGTTATTGTGAATAATGCTTCAGTGGACACTGGCAGACAAGTATCAATCCAAGTTCCCCTTTTCAATTTCTTTGAGAGTATACTCAGGGTCTTCTAGTGTTGTTTAGATTTTTTGTTGTTGTTTCCTTTTTTCAGTACTGGAGATAGAATTCACTAAGAACGTGCTAGGTTAAGAACTCTACCACCAAATTACATCCCCAGGACTGAATCTGGTGCACTTAAACCACAGAGCCACATCTCCAGCGCTTTTTTGAGACAGGGTCTCACTAAATTGCTGAGACTGGCCTCCAACTTGTGATCCTCCTGCCTCAGCCTCCCCAAGCCCATCTTTATTTTTTTGAGATGCAGTGTTGCTAAGTTACCCAGGCTGGCCTCAAACTTGGGATCCTACTTCAGCCTCCCGAGGAGCTGTTCATGTTTTTCTTCCTTACTCTCCTCTCCTTCAGTATAATGACCACAGCCCACATTATCACTTATCAACAGGGATCTGTTCTGACAACTGCATGTTAGGTGATCTTGTTACTGTGTGACCATCATAGACAACACCTAAGCAAACCTATGTGTAAAGCTGCTGCCAGCTTAGCCTAGCATGCCTTATATTCTTCACCTTTACAAGAAGGTATACTCTCTAAAATAACAATTAAAAAGAACAGCAAATCCATACTTAGCAAGGTCATTTATTACCAAGTCTCATGCACTGTACACATGCACATGCTACCTGCGTGTATGGTGCTGGGGTCAAACACAGTGTGGGGCCTTGCAAAAGGAAGGCAAGTGCTCTGCCCCCAAGTCACCCCCAGCCCACCTGCTGTGTCTCCAAGAGGTGCACTGTGTTGCCACCACAGTGGCACTAGGTTGTCCTATCATTAGACAACAGCCGTTTTCCAGCTCCATTGTATCACACTGTCCTATTTTTCGCTGTCATTGACTAAAACCTGCTTGTGGGGCACATACATGTTCACACAGTGGGCAAGCGGCCGTTGTCCACAGCTCAATAAAGCATTCCTTTTTTTCTTTCGGCTTCCTTTTCTTTCTGCATTTCACTTTGGACAGCTTTATTGCCATGCCTTTAAACTCATCAATCATTTCTCCTACAAGTCTGATGTGTTGTTAATCCACTGTATTTTCCTTTTAGATAATATAGATTTTTCTCTCTAGATTCTCGATGTAGTTCTTCTTTTATACCTCCTATTTCTCTTTAGTGTGGTTTTTTGATTTGTCTTGGTTTTTTTAAAATATGAAGGTGTACTCTCTAGAACAACAACAAAAAAAAAACAGTAAATATATAAAAGTCACTGAAACCAGGCACTTCTGCCACTGAGCTAACTTTCCCAGCCCTTGAGACAGGGTCTTGCTAAGTGGCTATGGGTGGCCTCAAGCTTGTGATTTTCCTGCCTGAGCCTCGAGTAGCGGGGATACAGGTGCATCACTGGCTTCTATGACCTTCTTGACAGTATGAAATGACTCTAACAGTTGCATTGCCCTCCTCTGCTGATTCCAGTGTCTGTGTCAATCTAGGTCAGTGTCACCTCATTACTGTCCTAATTAAGGGCCATGTTCTCCTCTTTGCGTGCTTTGTAATCTTTGGATGGCAGATGTTGTGGATTTTATTGCATTACATGCAATATAAATCTTGAGTGTTGTTTTAGGATGCAGTTTTTTTGGAAAGAGCTTGATCTTTCTGAGTCGTACTTTACAATCTGCTAGGAGGAGTCAGCAGTAGTTAGCATAGTGCTGAATATTTCCCACGACTGCAGCAAGACCTTCCTGATAGGCCCTGGTACGCTAGGAAGTAGTCTTCCCCTCCTTCCGGCCTGTGTAAACTTCAGGTACTATCCCTCTGGCCCCTTAGATGACCCTTTCCCTGGCTCAGGCAGTGTTCTCCAATGCATGTAATGACCTGTGCTTGTTGGACACTCAAGGAGGACCTCTGCAGACCTCCCCATTCACTCTGTTGCACTGTTCCTCTGCCAGCAGCGTCCTTCCCTTCCTTGACTCTTGACAAACCCTATCCACCCTGCAAGGTCATACAACCAATCCTTTCTGTGCCACAACCTCATTTCTCCAGGTAAATCTAGTGCTTCTTCCTCTTTGCCCCCACAGCTGCTAAGACAAGCAGCAACATGAACACACAGCCAGCTGTCCAAGGAAGAGGTCTGATATTAGGCTACAGGTCTCACTGTACCTGGTCCTGAACCCTTTGCCCAGCAAAGTGAGTAAGGATCAGTCACAACTTGTAGATGACGATAAAGGCAGTGAACACACTAGATGAAGACTCAGATGCGAGAGTGGGTGCTGTGTAAACTCTGGGTGGGTATTATCAGAGCACAGGCTCCTTTGAAAGAGCCACCGTCAGCAGGCCCAAGAAGTGGAATAAGCCCATGTGGCTCCTGTATTCCTTCACATCTGATGATGCCCCAAGTGCTCACAACACAGTAGGTCCATCCTAGGGGTTCCAGACCCACCCTCCCTCATGGATTTCACTTTTCACAATGTGAGAAGCAACCAAGGATGTGGAGCCTGCACAAAACCTGGTCTGGGTCTCAGAGTGGCTTGACAGGTAAAGATTGGCAGACAGCATGAAGAAAGGCCGACCCAGAAGACGTTGTGTGAGGCTGCTGGTGCATCCAGTGCAGGTGGCCAACAGCAGTAGAGACAGCAGGCAGTGTACACAGCCAGGCCCAGCCAGGCCAGGGCCCAAGAAGGCAATTCTCAGAAGTGTGGACTCCTCCCTAGGTGTTATCAGCCAGGAAACATCAGATTTGTGTCTTAAAAATGCTGTACCAGGGCTGGGGCTCCAAGGTAGGACACTTGCCTAGCATGTGTGAGGCACTGGGTTTGATTCCCAGCACCACATGTGAATAAATAAAGGTTCAATGATAATTTTAAAAATATTTTTTTAAATGCTATACCAGAGGGGCTAGGGTTGTGGCTCAGTGGTACAGCGCTCATCTAGCACGTGGAAAGCGCTGGGTTCGATCCTCAGCACCACATAAAAATAAATAAAATAAAAGTATTGTGTCCCCCTACAACTAAAAAAAAAAAAAGTTTTTAAAAACTTACTTCTTTGAACTGGGCNATATATAAATGTTATATTAGAGGTGGTTAAATGAAGGATCAGAAGAAAATACAAAGGCCGCAAAGAAGCCAGGCAGGAGGCTGACAGTTACTCAGAAAACGGGAACATGAATGAGGGCCACAACAGGGACATGGGGAGCAGAAAGTTCTGGGAGATGGGTATGTCCTGAACAATGATAGCTGTTGGGTGAGGATCGGCTCATGGCTGCTGCAGGTCCAAGTTGAGAACAGTGCATCAGAAGGAAGAGGTGCTACAGGAATGGAGAGATTGGTTTGCAACGCAGGGCGTGGGCCACAGAGAAGGCACATCTAGGAGGGTCACTTGAATGTGATATACCCTGATGTGATGTCTGCCTGCCATGTTTCTCTTCTATAATGTATACTCAAGTTGCCTGGCAACAGACCCCCACCTCTGTGGCCTTTTGTCAGGATTCAAAAGTAACTGTGGACTTCTGCTTTAAGACTCAGATGAAACAGACCAATGGAGAGGGGAGCCTAAGGGCAGTCACATGTCCCCACCAACAGCCCGACAGCATCACTCACATAACACCTGCTAAGGGACCAAGACACAGGCTGAAAATACGGCACACAACGAAAGACAACCCAAAGAATACACTGAAGGGCCATGATTAAACTATGGAGAAATCAACACGCAGAAAGCAAAGGAGAAAGAGAAGCGAAGCCCGTAGAGAAGAACTTTGACAATGAGAAGATACAGAAGGGGGAATTTCAAGGAGGGTAGGATCAAAATAGAGTTGGATAAATCAAGGGTGGAAATATATTAGATCAGTTGGATAAGGGTTCACTAAAGATTTGGGGAAAGCAGTTTCAATACACTGTTCCCATGATAGGAATGAGAAGTACGGAAATGGCAAAAGAAGAGAAATGGTAGCACTGGAAGATGTAATGGGGTCAATCAAGCGGACGTGAGTGTATGCAGGCAGGAAGGCGTGACAGACAAGGGGGCTGGCACTGGGAGGAGGAGGGGATGGGATACAAAGCTCTGATGAGAAAGCAGGCCTGCAGAGGAGGAGAGTGAGTCCTTGTATATGCCAGGAAGTCGGGATAGACGGCTTTTGACAGTTCCATAAAAACATTACATAGAACGAAAAGCTGTAAGCTGTGGATGAGAGAGATGGCACTGGCTATGAGCTCTGAGGAAGGTGACAGCCTGGGCCACATTGCAGTGGAGCAACAAAAACAGCTGGAAATGGCAAGCTGAGGCTGTGGAGAGTGTGCAGGTCACATCCGGCTACCTGGCTGTGATCTCTGGCAAGCTCACTGCCAGGCAAAGGAAAAGGCACATGACAGGATGAACCACGCAGGCTTGGCACAGCCAGGAGCAAGGACACGATGCCCAGTGTGAGAGGTGTCTGATCATAATACAACCTTCTCTGGGCACAAACACCAGCATCGGGGAAGGAGCTGACAGACTTGAGACAAACCTCTAAGAACCTCTAAGAACAGAATCGGGAGACTCAGACGTGACACGAACAGGAAAATAACAGGCGACAGGCAGGAGGAAGGATTTTAGAGTTTGAGGTTTCACGTACTATGTTGCTGGGATGATGAGAGGAAGATTGAGGCACAGCAGTGGAGGAATGTGCAGAGCCCCCAGGGTGAGAATGTCACCTATAAGGAAGGCTCCACTCATGTAAGAAAGTCCCAGAAAAACAACCCATAGAAGAAAGCTGTTCCAAACCTTCTATTTGCCGACATCCAGCAATACTTCTCTCTTGTTCTGGCTGCAGTAGCATAATGAGTCTTGGCCTTTGGGGAGCAGTCCCCCTTTCCTGGGTCACAGCAGAGAACTCCAGCCCATCTTCTTATTTGGTCACTGGTGTAGGAAACAAAACAAAGATGAGAGGCAATCCTGATGCTCTGGAATCCAAAAATCTTCCCAGTAAGACAATACACACCCATGAAAGGCAAAGGACAAGTCCCCAGCAAAAGCAAAGATCAAAGGCATTTGAGAAGCTCACATGAGTGCCTGAGGGCTTCCTAGCCAGTGGGCTCTTTTTAAGTGAGACCGGAAATGACACAAGGAAAGGTCTCATGCTGAATCATCACAGTAAATGCCATTCTACAGAGGACCTCTAAATTTTCAGAGAGATATTTTTATACCCACCACCTCCAGAAGGTAAAATCTTCTAGGAGTGAGAAACTAATGTGACTCCATTTTTTAAAAATAAATACATAACAGCAGGGCTGGGGATGTGGCTTAAGCGGTAGCGTGCTCGCCTGGCATGCGTGCGGCCCAGGTTCGATCCTCAGCACCACATACAAACAATGATGTTGTGTCCGCTGAAAAATAAATATTAAAATTCTCTCTCTTCTTTAAAAAAAAAAAAATACATAACAGCAGCTTCTACCTCAAGGCCTGTCCTAAGGAAGGGGGCGTGACCCTTGTCCTTGGAAAAACCCACAGAGCACTCGAGAGTACATACCCACCCTGCTGAGTTGTTTGTCTGTAAATAACAGGAGAGGTCTGCGGAGCCAGGTGTCCCTGACTCAGTTAGGCTAGGTGAGGACCCATGCAACCCTCCTAGCAACCTTCAATCAGCATAAGACAGGGAAATACCTGGAATGCCAGATGACCCCCAAATAGTTTATGGTGGTTGATAACATGTTGGGAAACATGTAATTTAGCACGTACACCCCTCGTGGCCTAAACCAATCAGTTCAAACGAACCCCCCTCTTGTACTAGCCAATCACCCCTACCCAACTTGTTCCTGCCAGTGAATATGCTAATCAATGTTAAGAGTTATTGTTTGATTTTCCCACGGTATGGAATGATTTGCTGTGTGATGTTGTGACGCAAAGAGTATCCCCCAAAACCTATAAAATCTCACTGAACAAAGGACCAGGACTCACTCCCTGAGACCGCTGCATCGGGAACGGTTGTGAGTCCAGGCTAGAGCTTGCAATAAAGACCCTTGTGTGCTTGCATTGGATTCGGCTCCTGGAGGTCTATTGGGGTCCCACGAATCTGGCATAACAAGAGACAAACATGACAAATCTTCAACATTTGGATGTAAATATTATAACAAAGCCTACATTTTCTACCAGATGTAGTCACCAAAAAAAGTATTGAAGCCAGGCACAGTGGCATACATCTGTGATCTCAGTGATTCAGGAGGTTGGGGCAGGAGGATCACAAGTTCAAGGTGAACCTGCCTTAAAAATTTTCAAAAGGACTATGGATGCAGCTATTTGACAGAGCACTTGCCTAGCATGTGTGAGGCTCTGGATTCAATCCCTAGTACTGCCCCCCTCAGCAAAAACATTTTGCTAATTTAATTTATAATCATTCTGTTTTTCTTCTGAATCATCGTCAAAGGACGGAGCCAGAAGACAAGGGGGCCAACCTTTGCACAGGAAACTCATATAAGGACAAAAGGCTATATTAACCAACCACCACCCAGTGGCTAAAAAGAGCACACACTTACTACCTAACAGCTCTGGTCTACATTAGTGTGTGGGTAGCGCTGCTCCTCCTGAGCCTCCTGGGGAAAATCCACTTCCTGCCCCTGCCAGCTGCCAGAGGCACCAGTTCCTCCACCACGCTACCAGCAACAACTACCAGCAGCACCCAGCTCTGTGCCTTTGTGCAAGTCACACCCTCCAGCTGTACCTTTGGCTTCCCTCTTCAGGACTCCTGTGATTAGCCCAGGCCCATCAGAATAATCCAGGGTAATTGTTCCCATCTTAAAGTCCTTTTGAATCACAATTCTTTTTCACCACTTAAGATTCAGGTTCTGGGGACATCTTTGGGGAGCCATTACTTTGCCTACCACATTACTTTGCCTTCTCAAAGCCAGCAAAGGCTCAGCAAGTCACCCACTGCGGTGCCAGCAGTTGCACAACATAGCTCCGACCAAATTACTTGTCATTCAGCTTCACAGCGCCTACATTCTGGGCGCTGACAACTTTTCAACCTGCCCCAGTCTCTAGAACAGGAAAGGTTAGGATGCAGCAGCAGAGAGGGACTGTGCAGAGAGGAGCAAAAACGCTGTCTTGAATGTTTGTTCCAAGTCAAAGCCTACAGACAAGAAAGAGAGAAGGAAGAGCCCTGGCTGACAGGAGAGATGCTAGAAAGAGCACCACAGTAAGCGCATTGTCTGCAGAACAGGAACAGTGTGACATTTCATTTCCCTTAAGTTTTAAAACCCAAAATGCTTTAGTGCTTAAATTACTTGATGAAAACCACCATTTCTAGGCTTAGTTCTCCTTTAACAGAATGTTTTTCTAGTAAAATTGTAAAAAAAAAAAAAGGAATGGACCACTTCCATTATCATTTTATGAGGCAAGAAGATATCAAGGAGGAAAAATGAGCATGGGAGTTCTTTTTAAAATTTCCAGTTAGATTTTGTTGAGAACTGAATTTAATCTAAAAACAGAACTATTTTCATTCTTATTGATCCTTTATTCTTACTTTTTACAGGGTACCAGGGATTGAACTCAGGAGCGCTTGACCACCAACCACTGAGATACATCCCCAGCCCTACTTTGTATTTTATTTAGAGACAGGATCTCACTGAGTTGCTTAGCACCTCACTTTTGCTGAAGCTGACTTTGAACTCCCAATCCTCCTGCCTTAGCCTCCCCTGCCTCAGCCACCCAAGCTGCTGGGACCACTGTGCCCAGGTGATCCTTTATTCTTATTTCATACCTTCTATTAGTTTTGTTTTCATATAGTTAACACATTACTTCTATTTAAAATTAATACTAAGTGTTTTCTTCCTATTGCGAACAGACCTTTGTTTTTTGCAGAAATATGTGCTAACTTGTTACTGGGGACAGTAGTAAAACAATGTGTTAACTTATCTCCTTTTCAGTCACTTCATTAAAAACTTACTGATAGTAAATAAGTCTCCTGCATGCTGGTGACTTAGCTAATTAATGACAGTTTTAGAGTTTGTTTACCAGGACACAAGCCTCGCATGTTTAAATATTGCCTAAGACCATGCAGCATACACTGACAAGCAGTCAATCATCCTGATCTCTAGATGTGTGCCTGAAATCCCTGCCCCTGCGATTGGCAAAAAAAGAGCTCAAGAAGTACGCGCTGAGAGGAGGAATGAAGGAACACATGAACGTTTTAAAAAGAAGCAGGAGGCTGTGCAACCCCCGCCCCCTTCATAAGTTTTGCAAGATGAAGGACAATCATGAAGCAGAGGAGGAGCAGTTTCCTCATAAAGAATAGCGAAGTGCTGAGGTGCTCTATAAGGGGGGAGGGAGTTGTCCTATGTGGTCCTCCGGTAACTGCAGACAACATCTCTGCCCCAGCACTGTCCACTGGCATTCAGGGTGACATCTTGTCTTTCTTTTTCCTTTGTTTTAATTAATAGCTTCTTGCTGCTACTGACCTGCAGGGAGAGGGGAAATGCTGCACCTTCTCCATACACTTTGGGGAGGATCTATGTGTTCAATTTTGCTACTAACCTTAAGTCTTTCACACATTAAATGCTGGATGACATACCAAACTATAGCAAATTTAACAAATCTAGTGTCAAGAAAAAAAATGAAAATGTAAAACCAAGTTGTGAGCTGTCCCGGGAAAAAAGTAAGTTAAATACACACACCTTCCAATTAATCTATTTAATTTTTTTAAATAATGTGACGACGCTAGAGACAATGATTGCTTTTTTCTTTTTTTCTTCAGGCCACACACAAACTACTTGATCTTAACTAAAAATACTGATGCCATTCTGGGCAATTTCGACGCAAATACTGCTTAACGTCAACGAGGAGCAAAGTTCTGAATCGCTTTTGCATCAGACGACAAAACAGCCACCCGTCCTTTGCTCCCTGCCACCGCACTGGTGAAAGCTGCCCCGCCTGGCCTCAGGGTCCGCCAGCGCCCGCGACTGGGGTGCCCGCGGCAGTGCCTGGAGG
>NW_026000141.1:946942-969401 GCF_001458135.2 Marmota marmota marmota
CTGCACGCTCCCCCGCGGGGCGCGCTGGGAAATGCAGTCCCGCCGCGCCTTTCTCCTGACGCCGCGGGCAGGTGAGCGCGCGCGCGGGCGGAGCAGGATCAGCGCTCTGCCCTGGTCTGGACCCTGGGTCCGCCCTGCCCGCGTGCTATGGGCGTTGTTCCTTTCAGGCTCCACTGTACACAGTTCGCTAATAAAACACCGGGTGTGATGTGTGCATTTCGGCCCTGGGATTGGCCCACGGGCTCCACCCGAGCTACTCTACTACTCTCACCCCGCCCCGCGACCCCGCCTCGGCGCGGCCAGCCTCCGATCAGGCTCCTTAGCCGTGGCTGGTGCATGGCCTCTTCGCCAGCTGGCCTGGCGGTACCGCGCTGGGCCTGTTCAGGCGATTTCTAGTTCGCTGCTTTTCAGGGTGCCGACCTTAGGGGTCACTCGAGTCCTTGTAGTTTGGCCTTCTGGTACAGCATTTTTTCTACCTATTCTGTTTTCCAATAAATATGTGCATAGGTTTTTAAAAATCAAATGCTTAAAGGCTCTAAATAAAAACAGGAAGTTCCTTTTCTGCATCCATTTTTAGATATGTAAGCAACTCTGACTTTGGACTGTCCTCAGTATTTTTAATTACTTCATTTTTCAGCTGTAGATGGACGCAGTCCCTTTATTTTATTTCTATGTGGTGCTGAGGATGGAACCCCGTGCCCCACACATGCTAGGCAAGCGCTCTACCGCTGAGCCCCAGACCCTTAGCATTTTATTCATCAATTTGAGACGTTGTTTTAAATTTCTTACTATGCTATTGAGAATTTTGTCTGCCTTTCTTCTTACCACATCCTTAACTCACAATGGATATGAGTATGAATATGTAATGTAGTTCTCACAAACTTTGGTTAGGTACATTCAGTGTTTCATTGTGATAACAGTCTTTCCTACTGAGCCAAAGACAATTCTTTGTACAATTTTTTTTGCTTTGTTTGTTTTTTAACAATCACTTTTGGGGGGCTGAGGTTGTGGATTAGAGCGCTTGCCTAGCACATGGGAGGCACTGGGTTCGATCTTCAGCACCACATAAAAATAAATAAAATAAAAGTATTGTGTCCCCCTACAACTAAAAAAAAAAAAAGTTTTTTAAAAACTTACTTCTTTGAACTGGGCACAGTGGCCAACGCCTATAATTCCAGTGGCTTGGGAGGCTGAGACAGGAGGATCGCAAGTTCAAAGATAGCCTCAGCAACAGTGAGGCAGTAAGCAACTCAGTGAGACCTGTCTCTAAACAAAATGCAAAATAATAATAATAATGAGGAGGAGGACTGGGGATGTGGCTCAGTTTTGAGGGCTTTCGCGTTCAATCCCTAGAGCCAAACAAAAAAACATTTTTTTTTTTTTTTGGTTTGGCACTAGGGATTGAACCCTGGAGCACTTTGCCACTGAGCTATATCCCCTCTAAGTTGCTGTGGATGGCCTCAACTTTGCTCAGCCTCCCAAGTCACTGGTTTTACAGCTGAATGGTCTTAAACCCACGTACACTTCTACTTCCCTCAAGGTCTAATCTGCCCAGCACTCTTAGCGCTTCCTTTTTCCTGCAGCAGCTGACATCAGGGGATTTCCCTTGACGTCCTGCATTTCTCATCTCAACTATGTTAAATCTTCAGTGTCCTGGAAGTGTTTCTACTCATTTTCTTGGTCAATTTTTATCTTATTACTTTCCACAAAATGGTCTAAATAATCTATATATGTTACTTTTTTTTTTTTTTTTTAACAATTTGCATTGTTCCTTTGCAAAGTTGGAGGGACAAAAGCTCAGTGACCATTATTTTTTTTAATATTGTTTTTTTGTTGTAGACAGACACCATACCTCTAATTTATTTTTTTTTTAATGTGGTGCTGAGGGTGGAACCCAGTGCCTCATATGAGCTAGGTGAGTGCTCTACCACTGAGCCACAACCCCAGCCTGCCACCACAAGTTACTATGGTCCTAACATTCTGCATAGAAAATTATTTTTTCATTTGAACACTGAAAACAAACAGTGCTAGATAGAAAATGAGCAGTGTTAATGGAGAAGTCTTGCTTCATGCCTATTAATGTTCCTTTGTATATAATTATGTACCACCTCTTTAGAACTGATTTCTACAGGGATGCAGGTATAGCTCAGTGGTAAAGCACTTGCCTAGCATGTGTGCAGCACTGAAATCCAGTCTCAGCAACTCAACAGCTAAAAAAAACAAAAGATTTATGCAACTATTTCATGGTGATAAATATTTTAGTTCCAATAGTCTTAAGAAATTACCAATTTGGATCAATCCTTAGATACTGTTATTTTTAGAAATTTTCTCCATGTCTGTTTAATTCTTTCAATTTTCTCTTCTTTCTGGATCCTTGAATAATCTGGTGTTGAAATTTTGAAACTGTACAATTATCTTACCTTTTTTTTTTTTTTCCTTTTAATTCATGGCTTTTTCTCTTGGATCTGTTTTCTAAAGAGTTCCTTTGGTTGTTTGTTTGTTGTTTATTTGTTTTTTAACCAGAAATCGTATTCAAGAGCCTCAACCACTGAGCTACATCCCCACGCCTTCGTATTTTGAGACATGGTCTCATCACTAAGTTGATAAGGCTAGCCTCAAACTTGATGTCCTCATGCTTCAGCCTCTCACGTCACTGGAACCACAGACATGCACCCACCATGCTCAACCTTCTTTTACTTTTAACCCTTTTGTTATGATCTTTAATTTCCTAAAACCCATAGCTTCCTATTCTTTTTTCCCCCCATGGGTAAATCATCTCTCTAATGAGTATTAAAATTTTAAAAATACAAATTTATACCATAATGAACACACTTGTATCCATTACCATTTTGCTAAAAAATCTTAGACATCAAATATTATCTGTAGTTATCTATTGTTTGGTAAACTGTTTCGTTTTTTCAATTAGTACTATAACTAGGAAAAAAAAAAAGAAGAAGAACCTACGGAGAATGGAGGACTCAACCCACAGCACAATTCATTCTTTTTTATAGTTATTTTTTTATTTTTTACTTTTCGGTGGACATAACATCTTTATTTTATTTTTATGTGGTGCTGAGGATCGAACCCAGCACCCCACGCATGCCAGGCAAGCGCGCTACCGCTTGAGCCACATCCCCAGCCCAAAGCAGGTTTTATATAGTATAAACTATCATAAGAAAAGATGGGCAGAAATTAAACGAATATTTGTTTCAATGTCAAGACATATGTAGTGGGCTGGGGTTGTGGCTCAGCAGTAAAGCGCTCGCCTCGCACATGTGAGACCCTGGGTTCAATCCTCAGTACCACATAAAAATAAATAAGTGAAATAAAGGTTAAGAAAATGTAGCATTCATGACTCTGGTAAAATTTTCTAGTAGGGTAGCAACTAAATCATCAATTCTGTTCAGCATATGGAAGATTACTCAGGGGGACAAATCATACAACAAAGGTTTAGAACAAATAACTTTAAGGTTATTTGCCTTTTTCTTAAGGTAAGACAGTGATGTTTAACAGGAAAATTACTTGTCTACTCCAAAATATTAACAACAAAATAGCAAACTGTACAGGAAATTTAATTACACAACTTTGCATTTTTGACTCCTCAGTTTTAACTTTTTTTTTTTTTTTTAATAACACATGCTCCTTTCACCCAGAGCTAAGAAGTAGTCTACCTGAGAAGTTAGTACAAATAATTGGGATGGTAGTTCTAGAGAGACTATAAAATGACTATACTACTTGTCAGTACAAATCCTGGTGACAATTTTAAGATAGCTAAACCTTACTGAGAGGTGACAGGGAGGGTCTACAAAATATTTTCACCTTGTCCCCCCATGGGGCCATACCCACCTTCCTTCTTTTACCTGAACCTGCTCTTTGGCTGCAGGGAGGACACTGGTGAAACACATTCTTCTCCTGAGTAGATCAGAGAAACATCCTGATCTTGCTGCCCTACTATGTAAGTTTGTCACTTCTGGATTCACAAAATGGCAGTCATTGATGTGCCCTCTGCCTGAGCTCTCCCTACACAGGACTTTACCTGTGTCTGCATGAGAAATACTGGGGAGGAAAGAATAGTGGCTAGATTTCTGACAGCCTGGTTACAGGAACCAGTGACTTCCAAGGTTACAGTGATGGAGTTCACTCAAGAGGAGTGTATGATGCTGACTCTTAGAGAAGTCTGTACAGAGGGGCAATGTTAGAAAACTAAAAATCTCACCACAGTGGAATATCAATTACACAGACCTTCTGTGAACTCCTCCCAGATCAAGAAGACATGAGAGGGGCTGGGGCTGGGGCTGGAGCTCAGTGGTAGAGCGCTTGCCTAGCATGTGTGAGGCACTGGGTTCAATTCTCAGTACCACATAAAAATAAACAAATAAAACCAAGGTATGCTGTCCATCTACAACTATAAAAAAAATTAAAAAGAAGACACAAGAAGTATTGAAAAGGAGAATTCCCTAGGCCATCTGTCCACACTGGAAGATCAACTTAAAGCCAGAGGGCCAACTCCTATGCAGAATATTTTGGAAGAGAAACCATCCAATGGAGAGCAAACAGGATTCATAATGAACGACTGGTGCTCCACATTAGAAGACGGGGAATGTGTTAAGATTAGAATGCACCGCAAGACCCCAGAGGGATGTTTGAGGCAAGTGACATACACCCAAAAGGAACCGATATCTCAGGAGAGATTATGTGACTATCATGAGTTAGAAGAAAACTCTAAACTTAGATCAGAACTCATTTTTTTTACAGAGTGTTTCCACGAGTAAACATTGCCATAAATCTTATTCAGACAGTGAACATTTGGGGACACAATTCAATTGCAAACAATTATGAGAAAGACTCTCTAAGTGAGAAGCACTGTGAAAGTCATTAATATGATCAAGCTCTATGGATCATAAAAAAATCTAAAACAGCAAGAAGAGAATGAATACACATGCCGCAAACCTGGTCTGCACTTCAAACACAGTAACATGCTTTCTACACACAACAGTTTTCACATGATAGGAAACTCTCATGAACACATCAAAAAGAAGAAAACATTTTGTCATCATTTGCCCCTTAAGTAACAAGAACAGATTCATACTGGTGAGAAACAATATGAACGTGATCAATGTGGAAAAGCCTTTAAAAGGAAATCCAAGCGAGGCGCAGTGGTACACACCTGTAAACTCAGCAGGAAGCTGAGGCAGGAGGATCACAAATTCAAAGCTAGCCTAGTAAAAGTAAGGTACTTAGCAACTCAGTGAGACCCTGTCTCTAAATAAAATAGAAAAGAGGGTTGGGGGTGTGGCTCAGTGATCGAATGCCCCTGAGTTCAATCCCAAAAAAAAGGAAATCTAATTTTATTTTGCACAAAAAAAAGTCACATGGGTGAGAAAAAAAATATGAATGTAGGGAATGTGAGAAGGTATTCAACAACTCCTCCACCTTAAGGAGACATGTAAGAAGTCACACTGGAGAGAGACCTTATGAATGCAATCAATGTGGAAAAGTTTTCAGTCAAAAACCATCTCTTAAGGCTCATGTGAGAACTCACATGAGTGTGACCTAGAGAGAGACCCTATGAGTGTGACCTGTGTGGAAAATCCTTTGGCGCAGCTCTTACCTCATAGAACACAAGAGAATACATGCCGGGGAGACACTCTATGGGTGCAGTGACTGTGGGAAAGCCTTCAACCCCAGCTCTCACAAGGTTCACAAGAAGACACACACTTGAGGGGACTTTTTTGATGCAGTGACTGGGAAAGCCAGGGGCCTCTCATCCCTCAGGATGCATAACAGGACTCACCCCAGGGAGAAGGCCTACCAAAGGAAGGAGTGTGGGGAGGCCTTACCAGTTCCTCTTCCCTGAGGAAACAAGTAGGAATTCACACTGGGGAGAAACGCTACAAATGTATCCAATGTGGGAAAGCTTTCAGAGCCCTTCACTTACTATACACAAGAGAATTCATGATGAGACAGAAACCCTGTATGTGTTGAGTGTGTTGTCATCTTTTTCATTGTCTAATGGTGCACTTCAAACTCATTATTTGGTCTTTCTTCTCTAAAATTAGCATTTAAGGTTAAATATGGCCCTGAAGACACTCCTTTGACTTTATAACACATTTTGTCCCAGGTTAATATATTTGAATATTGTCTATTTGTCATGATATTTTTGATCCTTGACTATTTACAATTCCATATTTTTCACATGTGAAGTGTTTCAGTTGCCTTTTTGAGTTCTGAGTTGCTGCACTGGTTCACAGTATCTGGAACACTTGAAGCTACTTTATTGGTGTTTTTTTGAGAGTTGCCATCAGGCCCAATAAGGCAGATATTGCTTCTGGCCTAACTGCTCACCCTTCCTAACTAATATAGCCAAGGGTGACAACATTCTTCTTTCCTGACCAATCAGAAATAGACTAGTATCACTGAACCCGACTATTTTGTTCTTTTTGCAAAACTTTGCCTTTCTGCCTTCTTTCTTCTGCCTTCAAAGGTACCATTTTTGGAGCTGAGAGAGACATCTATCTTGTGCCCAGGAGAATGACAAATGATGCCTAAAGATAATGTAGAAGAGCTCCTGCTTCCTCAAAACAGCTTTGAATAGCTGTGCTAGTTCTCCTCCCTGCTTATTACCAGGACTCTCTTTTTTGGGCAGTGCTTGGGATGAAACCCAGGGCCTAGGCAAGTGCTCTATCACTGAACTACATCCCCAGACCAGGACATCTTTATATGTGAGAAAAATTAAGTATACTGCTTTTTTTTTTTTAAAGAGAGAGAGAGAGAGAGAATTTTAATATTTATTTTTTAGTTTTCGGCGGACACAACATCTTTGTTTGTATGTGGTGCTGAGGATTGAACCCGGGCCGCACGCACACCAGGCAAGCGCATTACCGCTTGAGCCACATCCCCAGCCCCAAGTATACTGCTTTTTAAAAAACAGTATGTGAGTGCAATCAATACAATGTGAGTGTATGTATTTGCAAAGGAATCCAAAAAGGAAGATGGAAGAGGAATGTGGGCTGATTTTTGTGCTTAGGCAGGAGATAAAGATAGAACTGAAGCCACTTGGAAGCAAGACATCAGAGAAGCAAGGGAATTCCAAGATTTCAGCACCAGAAATCTAGGAAGTTCTCAGACAGAGGGCAGATTACCAATGTTAAATGCAAAGTGAAGCTCGAGGTTGGATTATTACCAAACAACCAGCATTTACTTCACTCACACTGAATATACTGTTGCTCTATCCCCTTATCTTTCTGCATTCAGAGTACCTTCCTGTCTCAGTGCTGAAGCTTAGTTTAATCTTCTTTTGGAAGACTTGTAAAAACTTGACTGAAACACAGTAATACAGGGAGAAGTTTACAGCATCTATGAATTTTCCCAAATAGTACATACCGACTTAACCTGCCTCTAGATGAACAAAGAGCCCAATCAACACCTCTCCCACTTCCCTGGTGCTGCAAGGGTCCCCCACTCTTTACTTGGCACCCTCCTTCTTGTGCTGTCCCCATGCTTCTTTAGTTTCATTACATGTTAAATTCCATAGGTATTTTATTGAAAACCAAATATAATATAATTATCAGTGAGTAAACTTAATATTCATTTATATCACAGTTGACAAGTTTTCTATAAAGGTCTAGACACTATTTTAAACTTTGCAGGCCATATATATCTCTATTGCATATTCTTCATCCTTTTAAAATAAAAATTAAAAAATAAACAGACATTTAAAAATTGTAAAAACCATTCTTAATTCACAAGCCCTGATCTGGACATGGGCCACAATCCCCAACACCTGACTATATTTCACACAAGTCAGGTCCCACTGAGTAGAGAGCAGGTGGTTTCTGGATCTGAATCAGATAATGGAATATATTAGGTAAACCCTTAAGTATATAAAATATCAACTTAAATAAAGTGTTTTCATGTTCTCCCTAATATTGACAGCTCAGGTAACATGATCTTCACCCTGATACAGACTACCAACTACCTTAGAAAACCAAATCCGATACTACATACCCATCTCTATCCAGGCATCATCAGTGTTTGAGCCAGACTACAGTTTTCAGATCAATATCAGCCTCTCCTAAATGAATCTTATGCAAAGCTTTGGGACACTTCAAAATATATATACAAAAATGGCATAATGACAAAAGCTTCCAGAGAATGCAGCCCTTCTGATCATGCATGCAGAAGTCTAGTGGCATGTAAATAAGGCTCTCCAGGACCAGATTATTCTAGGCTTTATCTCCTAAAAAAAATGACTCTGAACGTGTTAGGCACTGGATTTGATCTTCAACATCACATAAAAATAAACAAATAAAATAAAGGTATTAAAAAATGACTCTGAATGAGATATTTATCCATTAACACCTTTTACAGATGTGCAGCTACTATAGTATCAGTGCTCAATAAAGTTTCTCCTATTTACTGATTCCTTCTATGAAATTGCTTACCTTGCTGATCAAAGCAAACTTACCCTGAAGGTGTGAGCTGTGCCAGCTGGGCAGCTGATCATACCAAAAGGCTTATATATGTGCTTATGAGAAAACTGTTCTCTCTGTAAATGGAACAAAAAAGGGAAACTGCCTGGGAAATTTGCTGTGATGCATCTTCCATTTCAGACTGTCTTAGTTAGATTCAAGGATAAACAGGAGTTAGCATAACTTTAAAACCAAATTCTCTCACTGCAAAGTTAAAACCAGAAAACGCCTAATGTTTCTGTGTTTGTATGATGTTCCTATGAAAGCAGAGCACTCTTCTTGTGGATGTCAATGTCGTAGTAGTTATACTTTCAGAGTCACATATGCTGTGGAAGATGAGCAGGTACAAGATTAGTTTAGTAAAAGCCAAAAGGTTTATTTATAACTTCCTCTTCTGAATTCACTTCTTTAAAAAATCCCATCTCCCCCCACCCCAAAATGAGACCCTTCCCCACACTGATTCCACCCAAGATGACTGCTCATTAGAGTAGTTTTTCAACATGATTCCCTCATCTGAGCTTCAGATACTGCCTTCTCTCCTTCAAGAGTATTTAAAATTTTAATAAATACTGAATGGAAAATATAGGAATTCCCAAGCACTGTGTTTCTATGCATCACTTCATTTATGTACTTTCTGATGTCCAAAGTATCCTTTTCTAAAGCTCTTTCTTACCATGCATCTGTCCTGGCTGAACTAACAGATGAAGAATAAGGACTGATATCTCAAATAAAAGTTCCCTCATATCTTAATAGGAAGGAATTTACAAAAGTAGAGTGAGAGACTCCTACCAAATGAAGAGTATTCTCAGTGTTATAAGAACAATTTCCTCAATAGTGATTTCGTCTTCTGATAGAGAATGAGCAGCTAGAATGGCTTTCCCACAGATTTTGGGACTCTTCTGCAGGATTTTGAATAAGGTGTGGATCACATCTTCACATTCACACAAGGCTTCTTTCTGAGAGTTGTCTGAAGGGAAAGTGAGGCATTACCTTTTGCTGTTTACTGATGAATTTGTTCTTAGGTTTTCTTTATAGTGTGTTCAGCAAGAAAAGAGTGGTAATTAAATGAATTTTCATAAACATAGGGGTTGTCCAGTGAGTGTGTTCTCTGGTGCTTAGCAAGGTTTGAACTCCAGCTGAAGGATTTGTTGCACACTTTGCAAACATAAGGCTTCTCTCCAGTGTGAGTCACCTGGTGCAGAATGAGGGAGAAGCTCCTGCTGAAGGCTTTGTTGCACTCAGCACAGGTGTAGGGCTTCTCTCCAGTGTGGGTCTTCGTGTGCTGCGTGAGAGACGCATGCCAAGTGAAGACTTTTCCACATTCGTCACATTCGTAGAGCTTTTCTCCAGCGTGGACTCTCTGGTGTTTCGTGAGGAACGAATGGCAACGGAACGCCTTCTGACACTCAGGGCACTCGTAGGGGGTCTTGGTCGTGTGGATGCTGTGATGTCGAGTGAGGTGTGAGGAGCGCCGGAACGCCTTCCCACACTCAGTGCACTCGTAAGGCTTCTCTGCAGTGTGTGTCACCTGATGGCGAATAAGTTCAGAGCCACTGCTGAAGGCCCTCCCACATTTCCTACAAACATACTGCTTCTTCCCTATGTGAATCCTCTGATGTCGGGTGAGATTGGAAGCACGACTGAAGGCCTTTCCACACTCAGTACATTTGTAGGGTTTCTCCCCAGTATGTGTTCTCTGGTGCTCAACGAGGAAGGAAAGGTAACTAAAGGTTTTATTGCAGTCCTTACACTCGTGGGGTTTCTTCCCTGTATGTATCATCTGATGTTTCACCAGATTTGAAATCTGGCTAAAGGTTTTGCCACATTCCTTACACACATACGGTTTCTCTCCAGTGTGAGTTCTCTGATGTAACACAAGGGAAAACCGCCGACTGAATGTCTTCCCACACTCGCGGCATCCATAGGGCCTTTCTACCACACAGATACTCACGTGTCGAGGCAGAGTTTCTTGGTGAGGGTCTGCCACTTTCCCAGTACATCCCTGATTTCCTTGAAGTGTGTCAGGACCACCCTTGCATTTCCAGCTTCCTTTAATGCTGGAATACATGGGACCTTGGCTTAGCATTCTTCCCATCATCAAATACTGGGATGAGTCATCATGAATGACATCTTCTGGAGAAACTTCTTGGATCTCAATACTTGACTCTGACACTGAAAGATACAAAAAAAAAAAAAAAAGCAAATAAGGCAATTTTTTTTTCTGTATTAAGTAAATTTAAAAGCCATTCCTTTTATTTACTTACTTACTTATATTGAGACAGGGTCTCACTAGGTTACCCAAGCTGGGCTTGATTCATGATCCTGCCTCAACCACCCAAGTGGCTGAGATAGCAGGCCAGACTTGGCTTATTCTCACCACCATTGCCCCACCCTTTTTTTTTTTTTAATATTTTTTAGTTGTAGATGGACACAATACCTTTATTTCATTTGTTTTTATTTTATGTGGTGCTGGGGATCAAACTCAGAGCCTCACACATGCTAGGCAAGTGTCCTACCACTGAGCTACAGCCCCAGCCCCTTCCATTTTTTATTTTGAGACAGGGTCTCACTAAGTTGCCAAGGCTGGCCTCAAACCTGCAATCCTGCCCTAGCTTTCTGAGTTGCTGGGATCACATATGTGTCACCACACCCAACTCTGCCATTCCTCCCTTTTTGATGAGAGAATTGGGGGGAAATTAAAAATAAAATTTAGCAATTCCACGGCTTTCATAGCTGCTATATTTAGCTGTGAAGTCTGAGCAGTGTGCCCAGTAATCAGAAGAGACAAGGTTAAGAGAGATATGGACACACAGGGGGAAAGACCACATGTAAGTAACGAAGGAGAGGGGGACAAAGACACTATCATCCAGGAGACAGATGTTCATGAAGGACAGGAGTTCATGTTCAGGTCTCTGTTCAAACTGCACTTGGTTGCCAGAATGATCTGAAAGTGGCAAGTCCAAGATGCTGCTAATGAACACTGCAGGTATTCTTCAGGTCCCACAAGACATCCAACTGTGGGCCGAGTGCCGTTTGGAACATCATACAATACCTGTGCCAAGTGGGAGGAAAGAAAATGTTTCTCCAAGAACTGCGCACCGACTCAGCCTTCTGTGCGGACAGGAGGCTCAGCATTGGCGCAGCTATCTTCCCATCCAATACCTTTCACAGACAGGCACAGCTTTGATTTCCTCAAGCCTGAATTTTCGGAAGTGACTTCAGTTTTCATTTGGAACAAAATTTTATAAAACTGTGATTTATGTTTTTTGTGATCCTAGGGATGGAACCCAGGATGCTTTACCACTGAGTTGTATCCTAGTTCTTTTTATTTTTTTTTTTAATATTTATTTTTTGTAGTTGTAGTTGGACACAATAATTTTATTATTTACTTATTTATCATTTTTATGTGGTGCTGAGGATCGAACCCAGGGCCTTGCACATGCAAGGCGAGCGTTCTACTGCTAAGCCATAACCCCAGCCCCCTTTTTATCTTTTGAGACGTGTTCTAGTCAGCTATTTTGCTGCTGTGACTCAAAGATCTGACTAGAATAGTTGTAGAAGAGGAAAAGTTTATTTGAGGGCTCACAGTTTCAGAGGTTTTAGTCTAAAGAAGGCAGACTTCATTCCTTGGAGCTCAAGGTGAGGCAGAACATTATGGCAGAAGAGTGTGGCAGATGGAAGCAGCTCACATGGTGATCAGGAAGCAGAGCGAGACTCCGCTTTCCAGAAACAAAATATACACCCCATAACCACGACCCCAACGAACCACTTCCTCCAGCCATACCCTACCTGCCTCCAGTTACCACTCAGTTAATCCCATCAGGGATCAATTAACTGATTAGGGTAAGACTCTCACACCCCGATCATTTCTCCTCTGATCCTTCTTGCACTGTGTCACACATGAGATTTTGCAGGACACCTCATATCCAAACCATAACAAGACAGGATTTTCATTACATTGCCCACGCTGGCCTTGAACTCACAATTCTCCTGTCTCAGCCTCTAAGCTTCTGGAACTACAGATATGCACCACCAAGTTCAGCTGAAGGGGTTTTTAAAAAAATATATTCAAATCCTCACTAGGCAGGTGGTGCATGCCTGTAATCCCAGTGACTCAGGAGGATGAGGCAGGAAGATCACAAGTTCAAGACCAGCTTTAGCAACTTAGTGAAACCCTGTCTCAACATAAAAAACAAAAAGGATTGAGGATGTGGTTCAGGGGTTAAGCACCCCTAGGTTGAGTCCCCAGTACCAAAATAAATATAAGTGTGTGTGTGTGTGTGTGTGTGTGTTTTCAAATCTTTATTCTTAGGAAATACACAAGTATGTAAGGGTAAAATACCATGATATGTATAATTTATTCTCAAATGTTTCAGGAAAAAATGTAAACCAAATGATAAGGCAAATGTGGCAACATGTGAGCCGTGTAGGTAAAGGGCATGTGGGTATTCTTTGTGTTATTCTTACAACTTTTCTGTAATTTTAACATTATTTCTCAATAACACATTTAAAAATTCACTATTCTCCTGGGCTGAGGATCTAGCTCAGGGATAGACTACTTGCCTATCATGCATAAGACCCTGGGCTCTACCTCAACACCACACACACACAAAAAAACCAATTCATTTTTCTTTCTAACATAGTTTGACACATTTTGAGGGGGAAGGAATGCTATTCCATATTATCACTGTTAACTTTTAGGGAAAAGTAAATAGACCTTATGTCTTTTGCGGGGGAGGTTACCTGGGATTGAATTCAGGGGCGCTCGACCACTGAGCCATATTCCCAGCCTACTTTGTATTTTATTTAGAAACTGGGTCTCACTGAGTTGCTTAGTGACTCACAGTTGCTGAGGCTGATTTTGAACTCGAGATCATCCTGCCTCAGCCTCCTGAGCCGCTAGGATTACAGGCATGTGCCTCTGCACCCAGCAACCTTGTATCTTTAATGTCTGTTTTAGTAATGAATCAACATCTGTACCTATGCGGTACACACACAGAAATACAGAATGATTACAAGAGGGGAGACAGCAAAATAGCTTCTGGAATAATGATCTCAATAAAGAGAAAATTAAATTCCTTTCCTGCTGCTTTCATAAGCCAATTACACGTCTACTGAGTATCTGTGTAAAAGCCGTGGGGTTACTGACAAATTCTCTTCAGAAGCTGAGAATCAGTAAAGAGAACACAGAAGAAAACATTAGCTAATGATATAAAATCAAAAGAATACATTCATTATATTTAGAGTAAAAATCATAAAAAAAAGATGAAGTATGAAAATCTATGCCACAGAAAAGAAAGGCTTCATCAAGGAGACTAGTTAGAGCTGAAATCCCTGAATAAATCTGCACATTTAACACTACTGGAAAAACCTGTGTTAAACACATGGATCTAGGATCATTTTTGCCTATGAGTCCCCAAAACAATGAGTAAAAAAACACAACCAAGAAAACCAAGTTTAAGATATTAACATACAAACCACATGTGGTAGCACACAACTGTAGTCCCAGCTACTCAGGAGGCCCTAGCAGGAGGATCTCCAATCCCAGGCCAGCCTGGGCAACTAAGCAAAATCCTGCCTTGCTGGAAGCCAGGCATGAATTATGGGTCTGTTGAGCCAACACAAGTCAGGGAGGCCACTTTTCTGGGGACTCCTGGTTCAAGAAAGCCCAGGTCATGCTGGTGCTCTGCCTCGGCTCCAAGCCCTAGGTTCAAATGCAGCTGCCAGAAACGGTATAACCAGCCACCAAACAACTTGTCTTCCCATCCCCACCCTGTTCCTCAACAAGCCTGCCACATGGAAACTTCTGATGTACTTCCCCTTAAATAAAGGATCTTAAATAAAGGATTGTTCAGTTCCAGTTCCTCTCAGCGCTGGAAGACCTACCAGGCATCCCGCCTTTAAATCTAATTTCTGGTTTTTTTGTTTTTGGGGGTTTATTTTTGCTACAAATAGAAAACTAGAACTTTATTGGTGAACTTACACTATTACCAAGGAGAGTGAGGGTGAGAGGAGCCAGGCTTTTTAAAAAGTGTCTGTTGTCTTTTATTCCTTACTGATTTTTTTCAGACTTTTTATTTTCCCAGATAGTATACATTTCCAAGCAGTAATCTGCTCTACTGGGGTATTAGTAACCTCAGCACTGCCTCAAGAAATAGAAAACAGCTGTGAAAGTAGCCCAGTGTCGAAGAGCCCTGGGTTCAATCCCTAGTACGGGGGCGGAGCAAGAGGGTATCAAAGAAAAAAAGAATATAGAAAGAAAAAACATGCTAACACTGACCAAAAGAAAGAAAGAGTGGTTACAATAATTTCAGACAAAGCAGACATCTAAAGAAGAGCACTGCATAAGAAGAGTCCTCAAGGCTGGGGTGTAGATCAGTGGCAGAACATTTGTCAAGAATGTATGAGGGGGCTGGGGATGTGGCTCAAGTGGTAGCGCACTCGCCTGGGATGCGTGCGGCCCGGGTTCCATCCTCAGCACCACATACAAACAAAGATGTTGTGTCTGCCAAAAACTAAAAAAATAAATCAATAAATATTAAAATTCTCTCTTTCTCACTCTCTCAAAAAATAAATAAATAAATTCATAATGTCAAGCCATGATAACTTATTAAAAAAAAAAAAAGAATGTATGAGGCCCTGGGTTCGAGCCCTGGAACCCCAAAAGTATTATTATAAATAAAGAATGCTCTTAGAAAACATTATAATTCTTAGTGTGTATTCACATCACAACAGAATATCAAAATAGGTGGGGCATTTTATACCCAAAAGGAGAAATACAACCAGGCACAGTGGCCACACCTATAATCCCATCAGCTCAGGAGGCTGATGCAGGAGGATCATGAGTTCAAAGCCAGCCTCAGCAACAGAGAGACCCTAAGCAACTCAGTGGGACCCTGTCTCTAAATAAAATTCAAAATAGGGCTGGAGATGTGGCTCAGTGGTCAAGTTCCCCTGAGTTCAATCCCCAGTACCCAAAAAAAGAAGAAACAGAAACAGATGAATCCACTATCACAGTTGAAGACAACTGAAGACTTCTCTATCAGAAATGCACAGATCCAGTAGGCAGGAAATCAATAAGGACACAATTGACCTCAATGACACCTTTAACGCACTAAGTACAACTTCTATAATGTTCACGCAAAAACAGAGTACACATTTTCTCAAGCTCACATGGAACTTTCACCAAGACAGATCACATTCTAGGTCATAAAACAACCTTTACACATTTGAAAGAGTAGAAACCATGATATATAATCCCAAGACCACAACAGAATTAAATGGAACAAGAAATCAGTGAACTAGAAATAAAAAACAAGGGTTAAATGGAAAATTTCCAAATACATGGAGATTAAACAACACACTTTTAAATAACACAGAGGTCAAAGAATAAATTGCAAAAAAAAAAAATTTCAAAATACTTTGAAACAAATGAAAATGAAAATAGAACTTACCAAAACTTAGTAAAATACTGCGAAAGCAGCGATTAGGGGGAAATACACAGCAATGAATGCATCTATGTATTTTAAAAGAAAGATTCAAACTCAATCCACTTTAAGAAGCTAGAAAAAGAGCAAATTAAATCCAAAGTAGGCAAGAGAAAAAGAAAAATTGGAGCAGAAATCTGAAATTGAAAATAAGATATTGGATAGGGAATGCCTCAGTCTGGCTGGGCACAAATCACAAGCCACTGAAGCAGAAACAAACTTTATTCCTGAACTCCACCAGCACACTCCACACACGCTTCCCAGGAACTCCCCTGAACGCCACGCAGCTCCTCCAGGAACCCCCAACCGGAAAATCCCGCCTCCGACACTTCCCCAACCAATGAGAACTCTTCAGGAATCCCCGCGAGAGCTCAACCAGAACTCAATGGGAACTCCGCGAGAACTCAAAAGTCATCATCTTAATGGCTTGCTGGCGTCACCTCTCAACCACTACTTCTGGGAAAAAAGGCATGCGTCATCCCGACGCGGCTATGGCCCTCAACAAGGGAAAATAAAAAATCAATAGTAAGATGCTAGCCACGTTAACTAAGGAAAAAAAGAGATGACACAAATGGTGGTGGAAAAGGGTCACTTCATATCCCCCTGAACATTCAAAGAATAGTAAATGAATGTTCTAAGCAACTCTGTGCCTATGAATTTGATAAACCCACATGAAATGTCACAATTGCTTAAAAGACACAAACTGTTAAAACTCAGACAACCTGGGCTGGGGCTGGGGCTCAGTGGCAGAGCACTGGCCTACACATGATCCTTAGCACCACATAAAAATAAATAAAATAAAGACATCTGCCATCTACAACTGAAAAAAAAAAAAAGACAACCTGAATAGGCCTGTATCAAAGAACTATATCAATAATAACTTTCCTGAACAGAAAGTACCACGTCCAGATGGGTTCACTGGTGAATTTTTGCCAAATTCTCTACACTCTTTCAGAAGACAGAAACAAAGGGAATATTTCCTAACTCGTTCTAGAAGGTCAACGTTACCCTAATACCAGAGATATTACAAAAAAAGAAAATTATAAGCATTTTGTGCCGTAGTCTGGCTGGGCACAAAATCACGAGCCACTCACAGCCTTGTAGATTCAAACAGCAATTCTTTATTCCCGAACTCACACCGGCACTCTACAAACACGTTCTGGGCAAAATCTACACTTCCACTGGGCTCTCCATCCCAAAATACTCTCTGAATCCCGCGAGAACTCAACGGGAACTCAAGGAGCGGGCGGGCGCTTGAGGCAGCAGGATACGCCCTATTCCCAGCAGGATACACCCTAAACCTGGACCCACCCTAATCCAGCAGGATCCTCCCTAAACCCGGATCCACCCTGGTCCTTGAGCAGGGTCACCTTACTCAAACATACATGCAATGTCTCTGCAAATGACCTGGGTCCAAAGGAGAGTCCTTCCTCTAAGCAACATGGAGTAGGCTGACAAAGAAATTGCGATGCGTCATTCCTACTTGGCAATGGCTCTCAGCAATCTCCCATGAACATCATGTAGAAATCTTCCCTGAGTAGTTGGCTCTCTGTATCTACAGATTCAACCACACATCAAAAATATTCAAGAAAGGGCTGGGGTTGTGGTTCAGAGGTAGAGCACTCGCCTAGCATGCGTAAGCCACTGGGTTCGATCCTCAGCACCACATAAAAATAAAATAAAGATATTGTGTCCACCTACAACTAAAAAATAAATGTTTAAAATAATTCAAGAAAACAATTACTGAACATGTATATAGACTTGTCATTATTGCCCAACAACAGTGCAATAAATTCCTGTAGAATTCATGCTGCGTCAGGCACTATGAATAACTTAGAGGTGATTTAAAGTGCACAGGAAGATGTGACAGCTCATATGAAAACTCTATGCCATCTGAGCATCTGCAGGCAGACAGTCCTGGATCCAACCCTCCACAGGTCTAAAGGGTTACCTGTATTAGCAAGTCAGACCCAACAGCGTATAAAAAGAACCACACCCAGCACCAAGTGGGACTGATTGCAGATATGCAGGGCTGGTTCAGCATTTGAGAATCAACTACTGTAACACAACACACGAGGCAGAAATCACAAATCCACAGATACAAAAAAGCACCTGCCGACTCCAAAACCCACTCATGACAACTCCTGGCAAAACAGGAATGAAGGGGAGATCCGTCAACTTGATCTAAAACCCACAAAGCTCAAGCTGACATCATGCAGAATGGTGAGAACTAGGAAGCTTTCCTGGTGAGACCAGGAGAAGAAGGATGTGCCCCCACCACCGCCTTTATACATGACACTGGACATCCCAGCCGATACAGCAAGACGCAACAGAGAACACAGTCATCCCTCTGTATCCACAGGGACCGGTTCCAGGACACACTCTGGACAATAAAATCCATGGTGCTCAAGTCCCTTTATATGAAATGCACTACTGTAGCAAGGGACGTCAATAACGGGGAAGTTGTATACGTGTGGAGACCACGGCTGAGTGGAAACTATCTGTATTTTCCTCTCAATTTTGTGAACATAAAGTCATCCTAAAGTAAAGTTTGTTATTTTCAAAAAATCCTTTCAGTATTTACAAGAAAAAAAAATCAGTATAGAAAGGTTTGGGGTATTTTTATTTCTACAACAAAGTTTAAGTGATATAAATACACAACAAATTCACTAGCTTTGGCTGTAGAGAAGCAATATAGCTTGTTAGCAAGGACTGGGGAAAGTTAGTTAAGAAAAAAACTCAGTAATAATTACACAGGAATTTTACAAAGAAATTTAAAAATTTAAAAATCTCTCCAGGTAACTCCTAAATATCTAGTTTAGCTCAATATCAGCATCACCTGGTAATTTGTTCAAAATGCAAACCTGGCACTCTACCCCCAACCTACTCACAGAATTTCTGGGAGATGCCCAGGAAGGATTTGGTACTTCTCCAGGTGACTTTTGTGCAGACTAAAATTTGAGGAGCACTGAGATATCTTTCTTCAGCTCCATAAATGATACTCAGGTGTCCCACAGAGACCCAAAACACAAACTGATACACTCTTGAGCCCCTACACAAACTTGCTCATCATTCCCTTCTTAGGAGATAATACTACCAAGCAAATGATGATGCCAACCATAATTCCTGAACCTTCTTCATGTCTACTCATGTTCACCTATTCAATTATTATGTCCTGTGGATTCTATGTCCTTATTTTTTACCAATCTTTCTGCCTCCCTCGACTAACTAACTAGATGTCTCTATTGATCTTATTAGAGCTAGACTAGGTTATGATAAAAACTTTTAAATGTAAAGTGTTTACTTTAGCCAAGCATGGTGGCACACGCCTGTAATCCCAGCATCTCAGGAGGCTGAGGCAGGAGGATCGTGAGTTCAAAGCCAGCCTCAGCAACTTAGCAAAGTCCTCAAGCAATTTATCAAGATCCTGTCTCTAAATAAAATATAAAAAGGGCTGGGGATATGGTTAGGGTTAAGCACCCTGGGTTCAATCCTGGTACCAAAAAAAAAAAAAAATGATGCATGTTTATGATTACACATCATTACTGTCTCTGTGTGATATTTCACAATAAGGAGTTTTCAAAAAAAGATACAGAGCCAGGCATGGTGGTTCACGGCTATAATCCCAGTGGTTCAGGAGGCTGGGGCAGGAAAATCCCAAGTTTAAAGCCAGCCCCAGCAACCAGTGAGGCCCTAAGCAACTTAGAGAGACACTATCTCAAAATAAAAAAAATTAAAAAAGGGCTGGAGATGTGGCTCAGAGATTAAACACCCCTAAGTGCAATCCCTAGTACTAAGTACCCCAAAAAAATATAACAGGAAAGCCAGACATGATGGTGCACACCTGTATCCAAATTACTCAGGAGGCTGAGGCAGGAGAACCACAAGTTCAAGGCCAGTCTGGCCAACTTAATGAGATCCTGTATCAAAACAAAAAATAAAATAAAGGCTGGGGTGGGCGGCATAGTTCAGTGGTAGAGGACCTGCCTAGCATGCTTAAATCCCTGTTCAATCGCTAGTACTGGGAATAAAGACAAAATTTCCAAGAGCTACAGTACAGTAGTGAAATCCGAGCAATTCCTCCACGCTGTCCCTTTTCTTACTTCCCCAATATATGATCGCATTAGTTTTGGATTTTGTTTGTTTGTTTTTATTGCCCAAAAGAAGCCAGATGGCAAATGCCTATCACCCCAGCTACACAGGAGGCTGAGGCAGGAGGACTGCTAGAGCCCAGGAATTTGAGACCAGCTTGGGTAATGGCAAGACCCTATCACAACAACTAACTAAATGAATAAAAGTTTAGAAAAAGACATCTTTACTGTTTAACTTGCATTTGAATAAAGTCCCCTGTACGTGTTTTCCCGCTTGACTTTAGTCCACATCAGCACCTTCTTCCTAAGACCTTCTCTGTATCCTCTTAGAAGTCTCTGTACCAGGACATTAATGACAACTACTCTCCTGACAGCAAGAGATGTTCTTACAGCACATCTCCTGTTCCCTCTTCAGGCCTTATATGCTGCTGTTTCCTAAACACAGATGTCTTCCTTTTTCCTCAATAGGACCATTCTCTAAAGGTCACTGTGCCTCTAGTAGACCTCTGATTCAGCACCAGCTACAGAGGTTACAGAACTTTTTCTAAAGACATACAAATATAGATTCATATTTTTTCCATAATAAATTTTCAAGAGTGGGCATGGCCATATTTATTTTTAAAGAGGTTCATCAGCCAGGTGCAATAGCACATGTCTATAATCCCAGTAGCTTAGGAGGCTGAGGAAGAAGGATCATGAGTTCAAAGCCAGCCTCAGGAACTAGTGAGGCCCTAAGCAACTTAGGGAGACCCTGTCTCAAATTAAAACATAAAAAGAGTTGGGGGGCTGGGGTTGTGGCTCAGTAGTAAAGGGCTTGCCTTGCATGGGTTCAGTCTTCAGCACCATGTAAATAAAAATAAAGGTATTGTGTCCATGTACAACTAAAAAAATTTCTTAATATTAAAAAAATTAAAAATAAAAAGATGGGGCTGGGGCTCTGTGGTTTTGCACCCCTAGGTTCAATCCTCAGTACCAAAAAAATAAAAATAAAGATGCATCTGATCAGCAATTGACTGCCAACCAAAGGTGAGGAAGGCTTTCAGAGCCATTCTCAGTTTATTTATGGCTTCAATTTTTACCTCTTTGTGTAAGATCCCTAAATCTGCATCTCTAGCCTGAACATTTTTCTAAGATACATTCCAACAACCATGGCTGAACACCTTCATTTGTATCATCTTCTAATCCCATCAAGTATATCTCAAACTTATCTGTCATCTTTTTTCTAAAACCAGGATTTTCCTAGGGCTAGGGTTGTGGCTCAGTGGTAGCATGCTTACCTAGCATGTATGAGGCACTGGGTTCGATTCTCAGCAGCACATACAAATAAATAAAATAAAGGTCTAAAAAAAAAATTAAATAAATAAAAACCAGGATTTTCCTGTTTTTTGTTTTCTTTTCAATCCCTACCCAGAATATTCCGGCCTAAAATACCAACTTGAAATTCCTTCTCTCATTGTGGAACTGCTAATCTCTAACTCGTGTTACTTAAAAACACACAAAGGCCACAAATTCTTTGATAGTTTCTACAATTTTGTATATCCTTTAGTCTCTGTATTGCCTGAGAGAAAGTCTTGACAAGATTAAAATTTCAGTAAATATTAATACATGAATAAATGAATCGATCATCAACCAGCCAAACAACGATTTAATCTTTCCAAGATGACTAAAAAGAACAACACTATAAACTATACATGACTTCTTATTTAAGCAACAGACACATTTGCTGATTTGAAGGAAGAAAGGCGAGATAGCAGGAGGCAGTGTGAGGCCAGGCCTGGCGGCCACACTGCATCCCAATAGCCCAGGAGGCAGAGGCAGGAGGGTCATGAGTGGAAGCCGCCTCAGCAACTCCACAAGACCCTGTCTCTAAATAAAATATGAAAGGGGAAAAAAAAAAGGGGGGGGCTGGGGATGTGGCTGAGTTCTCTCATGTATGCTGTGAGCAAGACTTCATCATCTCCACATCATTGGTATGTTTGTGGGAAAATTCCCAACTTGCATTCTAAAAGTATTGCCTTCTCGTTGACTAATGGTGTTGTTACTTTAAAAACTTTCCCTGGCAGTTTCTACCTCACCCACCTGAAGGGAGATCTCTGCTCACGTCTCCTTTTCCCAGCCAGGGCTCTTTCCCTTGCTCCAATAAGGAAACCACATCTGGCTTAGAAATGGAAAGACCTGCTTACAGAAAACAAAATGAATTCAAAGTCAGTCCTTAAACTCTAAGAAAAAAGGGACCATTAAAATAAATAGCAGAGCAGGCCCAGCGGCCTGCTGAGGGGCAGAGCCGCCCCCCAACCCCCGCGCCTGCCAGGTAGGCGGAACGGTGACCACCGGCAGAAAAGGCCCAGTGGCCCGTGGCGGGACAGAGCTTCCAATCACTCCTGCAAGGTAGGCGGGCCTGCGACCCACC
>NW_026000141.1:974001-976644 GCF_001458135.2 Marmota marmota marmota
GGAGGGGGGATAGTAGAGGATAGGAAAGGCAGCAGAACACAACAGACACTAGTATGGCAATATGTAAATCAATGGATGTGTAACTGATGTGATTCTGCAATCTGTATTTGGGGTAAAAATGGGAGCTCATAACCCACTTGAATCAAAGTGTGAAATATGATATATCAAGAATTATGTAGTGTTTTGAACAGCCAACAATAAAAAATTTTTAAAAAAAAATTAAAAATTGAAAAAAAATCATAATAAATAAATAAATAGCAGATTGAAGTATGAAAAATTTGAAGATTTGATGATGTTATACTTCCATCTGATGAAATAATTTGTAAAAATCCATTTCCAACATCTATAATAAAGATAAAATTGTGGCCTGATGGCAATTGGGAGGAATACTCACCCAGTGAAGCCAGATGGCTGTAGTTCTCCAACATTACACATCTATACAAATCTCTCTGAGTAGGCTGAAGCCAGTTCCACTCCTCCTGGGAGAAGTCTACAGCCACATCTCTGAATGTCACCGATTCCTGAAATGACACAGATGTCTTCACAACCAAGACCTATGCCTTGCTAGTCCCTGATGAGTCTCACTGTGGAGAACGGAAAATGTGCAGAGTAGTGACAATGAGAGGTTCCAGAATTCTAAGTATTTTTCAACTAACAATCTAGCTTCTCCCACCCTCCCACACTAGGGATCCAACCCAGGGCCTCAAGCATGCTGGGCACTCACTGTACCACTGAGCTACACCCCTCAGACCCTTTTATTTTGAGACAGGGTCTCACTAAGCTGCCCACACTGACCTAAAACTTATGATTCTCTGGCTTCAGCTTCTTGAGTAGCTTGGATTACAGGTGTACACCATAATGCCTGACTCTGCTTAGATTATTGTTTTGTTCAAGAGAAGAAAAACCGTAAGTGATTTGTTCTAAGATGATTTAATTTTGTTCAAGATTTAGGACTATATACATGAACAATAAGAATTTCACACTGTAGTTGAAAAAATTCTTAAGATATTATATTTCATACTGGGCACAGAACACACCTGTAATCCCAGCGACTCAGGAGACTGAGGCAGAAGTATTGCAAGTTCAAAACCAGCATTAGCAACAAATGAGTGCCTAAGCAACTTAGCCAGACCCTGTCTCAAAAAGAAATTTTTTTTTAAAGGGGGCTAGAGATGTAGTGCAGTGTTAAGCACCCTGGTAGCCCCACCAAAAAAATACATTTCATGAATGTTATCAAATAAACAATGTCTGTTTTCCTTAGCAACAGCCTATATTAAGATGATTTGGCCTGTTTCATGGTAATAACTAGCTATAGCACATAGCAGCAACACCTGTGAAATGGGACATGTGCACTCACTTTTGTTAATGTTGTCCCAAAGAAATAGTTGTGAAGCATAACAGCAGTCAACAACATCGCAGAACAAGTAAGATAAGCAATGTACATACAGCTCCAGGAAGGAGCCTAAATTCTTTCCCTCAGGGTTGGGGAATAATATACAAGCCTCTGCTTCAGAGGCTGGTTTTGAACTACTTAAGTGATTCGCCTAATTAACTCTTAAGATATGAATGGGAATTTTAAAAGTCCCAAATTTTGAGCTAGAATGGAAGTCAGAGGTAGAGCCCTTGTCTAATGTGCAGCAGGGTTCTAGGTTCAATCCCTAGCATATAGCCAAAAAAAAAAAAAAAGAAAGAAAATTCTAGAACTAGTGGCAGCATCAGATTGATGGCAGTTATTTTTTAGTTTCAAAGTTTTTTAAAAAGTGATAAAAGGTTAACTAATAAAGGAAACAGTAAGATCCTCCAGATAGCCTCTGGATTTGGAGACAACTGTAACAAAAAGTAGGACAGGCATGTGGAAGCAAAATCTGGTGCGTTAATTTGGAATGGCTGACCCTGTTATGCCCACTCCTGTGAAACACAATAATCAGACAAGCATTTAGCCCAAATGAGATAAAAGCAATCAGTGTTCCTTGATAAAAGCACTTAATGTCAAATCTGAAAAATGAGTTCTGTGACTTCAGGAATTTTGCTATTGCTGCATCCTCCAGACAGGTGGGGCCGTGCATCAGAATCACTTGGAGGGACTGTGAAACCACAGCACAAGGTTTTCCATCCAGAAGGGAGGGGGTCTCCATAACTTTCCTCCATCAAGTACCCAGGGGCTTCACCAAATCACCTACAGAGCTGCTGAAAGATGCTCCCTAAAGACTTGGGGAATACGTGAGCCAGCAGCCGTGGGGGGGGCGCCCAGAAGGTGAGCGTTCCTTCCATCAGCCAGGAACAGCAGCATCTGGAAAGATACCCGCCCTCTCCAGCCACCCAGCCTGCAGTCCAAGAGCCCGGCTAGGGTAGAGCCTGCAGTCCAAGAGCTTGGCCAGGGCAGAGCCCGCAGTCCAAGGCCAGGGCAGAGTCGCGGTCCAAGAGCCCGGCCAGGGCAGACCCCGCAGTCCAAGGCCAGGGCAGAGCCGCAGTCCAAGAGCTTGATCAGGGCAGGGCCTGCAGTCCAAGGCCAGGGCAGAGCCCGCGGTCAAAGCCAGGGCGGGGCCTGCAGTCCAAGAGCTTGGCCAGGGCAGACCCCGCAGTCCAAGGCCAGGACAGAGCCGCGGTCCAAGAGCTTGGCCAGGGCAGAGCGGCGGTCCAAGG
>NW_026000141.1:977826-991661 GCF_001458135.2 Marmota marmota marmota
CCGGCGGGTGCTCCTTCTGCGCAGCAGCTTAGCCAGGACGCCGCCTCCTCCCCTGCGGCGCAGCGCAGCTTCCGCCGAGGGACACCGCTGTGGGACAGGTCTCCGGACAGGAGGACAACTCTGCAACGACCAAGCACCGGCCTTTGCAGCACCAACACAACCACAATCAACTCTCGGCTTAGTAGGACCTCCTAGACGCTCTACTACAACTCCCAGCATGCCCCGGGACCCTACCAGGAAACCGGAGCCCAGAGAACTTGCCTCCTATAGGCTCTACTACAATTCCCAGCATACGCCTGGACCCTACCAGGAAACTGGAGCCCAGAGGACCCGGCTCTACTACAACTCCCAGGAGGCCCCGGTACCAGCCACAAAACCAAGGACCAGAAAATAAGTCTCCCAGATGACCTTCTACAAACCAGGACAGTAACTCCTAAGACTGAAAACCGACCCCAGGGGACCACACTCCCTGTGTCCCTACACAACTTCCCGCCTGCCCTGGACTCCAACAGGAAACCAGAGCCCAGAAGACCATCTCCCTGAGGTCCTACCGCAGCCCCCAGCCTGCCGTCCGACAGGAAACCAGAGCCTTGTGACTGTTACAGCAGTAACAGTCTGGCCTGCCCCTACAGAGCTGCTGAAAGATGCTCCCTAAAGACTTGGGAAATACGTGAGGCAGCAGCCGCGGGAGGGGCGCCCCTGCCCCCGCCTGTCCTTACCTGTCCTGCCTGCACCTTAAGAGGTGCAGATACTAGCGCTCTGGACTCACTGAACCCCTGGGATGCTGCCGTGTCTGATAGAGGAGGACGCAGGAGGACCTTCCAATATGTAATGACATCTTGTCCAGATGCCCACTAGGCCCAGAGAACAGTGAACTGATCTTAAAGGAATCCTTCGTTCAGCAATCTTTTCACCTGAATGTCCTCTACCCAGTATTTAGAAATTACTTTTGGGGTTTTTTGTTGTTACTGTTGTTGTTGTTTTGGTGTTTTATTTTGTTTTGTTTGGTATTCGGGATTGAACTCAGGGGCACTCAGCCACTGAACCACATCCCCAGCCCTGTTTGGTATTTTATTTAGAGACAGGGTATCACCGAGTTGCTTAGAGCCTCACTTTTGCTGACCATGACTTTGAACTCACAATCCTGCGTTTCAGCCTTCCAAGCCACTGGGATTATAGGCATGGGCCACTGCGCCTGGCTAGAAATTATTTTCAGTTAAAGTCATTGTACTACAGTGATATGTGCATACCCATGTTTATTGTAACATGATTCACAGTAGCCAAACTATGGAACCAATCTAGATGTCCATCAACAGAAGAATGGATAAAGAAAATATGGTACATACACACAATGGAATTTTTTTCCAGCCATAAAGAAGAATGAAATTATGTCATTTGCAGAAAAAATGAATGGAACTTGAGTACATTACATTAAGTAGCTTCTAGCATGGGGGGTAGAGCAAAGAGCTCTCCAGAAGGTCAACCAATAAAAGCAGCCCTGATGCTTGGGCATGCAATCTAGCACACCCTATGGAGCTCAAAGTGTCAGTAACAGGGAAAGATGCCACACAGAGTTTGTGATAGACCCCAGGGGAGAACCACAGGCCCATCTCAGCTGCTCTGTAGGAAAATCATCTGGTGGTGGACAATTTTATCGTTTTAGTCTGTTTTCTGCTGCTATAACAATACCTGAGACCATGGTAATTATTTTTAAAAAGGTTCATATAATTCCCAGTTCAGGAGGCTGGGAAGCTCAAGATGAGGTAGATGCATCTGTCAAGGGCCTCATGCAAGTACTGGAAAGACGCATCAGACAGAGACAGAGGGACACAGAGAGAAAGGGGAAAAGGTGCCAGATTCACTTCATAACACCACAGTCTCACAGTACAGTCACCCAGTCCCAAGAGAGCAAGAACCTGCTCCCTCAAGGAGCATGAGTCTTCCTTAGCCAGGCACAGTGGCACAGGTCTGTGATCCCAGTGATTAGGGAGGCTGAGATAGGAAGACAGCAAATGCAAGGCCAACCTCAGCAACTTAGGGAGACCTTCAGCAACTCAGGGAGATCCTGTCTCAAAAATAAGAAATAGAGTTGGCTATGCAGCTAAGCAATAACGTGCCCCTCAGTTCAATCCCCAGTATTAAAAAATAAAAAACAAATTTGAAGCCCCAACACCTCCCAACACCACTGCACTGGGGACCAAGATACAGCATGAGTTTGGGTGGGGGTGGCCACATTAAAATCATTGCACATGTGCTCCTGAGAAACAGCTCCTGGTGTGACATCAGGACCTGAGAGATGGAACACCCCATTGCAATCTATCAAGTGATGTGGTCACACTGTCCACAAAGGGCTGAGTCACACCAAGACTGCGGCATCAATGTGGACAGGTGCAGCCATTACCCAAAGGGATGCCCCCCTGAGGGCTGTAACCCCTACTTCTATAGCGGCACTTATTTCCACTGTCGATGGCCACCTATTGCCCTGTGCAACCCGTCAGACAGGAGAGCCTCAGTTCTGCGTGGAAACAAGGCAACTCACTTAAGGGCAACTTGACAGTCACAAAGGGAAGCCACTCTGCTACAGATGCACGAAGCTATCCACCTGTGGAAAGTGGTCCAAGGCCTGCAGACACAGGGACCTGGTGCACGGTCCAGCTGGCTGGACAGGGCCTGGAAGGAGAAAGTTGGACCAGGGCTGCAGTAAAAACAGATTGTGTGGGTGGGCATGCATGGAGATCTTCATGTTGCACATAGATACTGATCAGAGAACGTCATGGAAGAGGCTCCAGACAGCCATGAGAGCAACCAGATCTGGCTAGGGGCTGCCACAATAGCGCTGGCCCAGCTGGCACATGAACAGGCAGCTGTGGGGCAAAGATAGGGCTTTTGTGCTGGGCCAACACCCAAGTCCCGTTTCCATGGCTGTTTCAGGCACTGTCGGCAGTAAACCTTCACCAGAGGCCACGGCTGTGCCTCTGGAGGTACGGTTCCTGAACGATACCAGTAAAAACTGGTCTCAGGTTGGCCATTTGGGTTGAGAAAACCCAGTGGTTTGTTCTTACAGGGCAGATTCAAGGGAAGGTTTTTCTTCGCTGAACATTGGGCCTCAGCCAGGACAATTACAAAGACTTAGTGTGCTATGCCATTTGGGGACCCAAATAACAGTGCATCAGATGAGGGGATCCACTTTGAAGCAAAGGAAATGCAAGAGTATGCTCAGGACGCCAGGATCCTCTGGACCCAGCACCCTCACAGTGGTGCTGTACTCTGAAGAGCTCTGCTGGAGGTGTGCCTGCAGCAACCAGGCAGGCCAAAGACCTTAGCAAGGCTCTGCATGCCCAAAGAGAATGTGCAGGGCCCAAACACCTGGCTGAGAGCAGAACACCTGCCTCTGTGACCAAAGACCCCATGGGGAACCTTGTGCCTCATGTGACACCTCTGGGCTCTGCGGGGCTAAAGTTCCTGACTCCTTTTCAACACAGGTCAGAGCATATGTTCTAAGCCATCAACCACAGATGCCCTGTGGGAAGTCTGTGCTCCCTATGGCCAGGACCAGCAGGCCAGGAGAGTGGGGTTCTGCAGGGCTGCTTGGCACTGACCACCAAGAGATTTAGCTGCCATCACACAACAGAGCAGACCACAGGAGGGGAACTCAGGACCCTCTAGGCGCCTCTTGGGGCTTCCAGGCCAAACTACTACAGTAATGGCCAGAGACAGCAGCTTGAATCAGGGAAGGGCATGGTGATGAGGGCTCAGACCCTGTGGGGATGAGGTCCTGGAACATGCCAGAGGCCGTAATAAAGGGGCTACCAGGCAGCAAACACAGCCGGAGGAGCTGTGGCTGGTCCTACTCACCTTCCTCGGTGTCCCAGAGCCCCACTGAAACCCTAGAGCAGCGACTTCCAGAGGTAACTTAAAAGACAGTGTCTAAGCAGGGGAAGGGCAAACTGCAGTCCCAGATGCATCGTCCAGATCCTCCTCAAGGAAGAACATGCTGTCCATTGGCAGAGGGAGCAGTCAGCAGACAACCTGGCTATCAACTTGTCCAGGTCTCCTGAGGGCCCCTAGCTTGCCTCTCACAGCTGAGCCAGGCCTGGCCATCAAGGCCCACCAAGACATTCCGGCAAACAATATCTGCTCTGGGCGCCATTGGCTTGGGACAACCGAAAGTCCAGTTTGACATTTTCCTCTATTTACTCCTTTCTTATTCTCCCACAATTCGGCAGCTGCTAACCTCAGGAAACACCTTGTACCCCAAACTTCTAAGTGCCTGCCTCCTAAGAACCCACTTTATGATAGCCTGGCTTCCTGTTAGTAAGGATATTTGGATTGTAAGTAACAAACACAACATGAACCAGCAAAGCAAACAAGAGGCTTTATTAGGATATCTGGATTATCCCAACAATTGAAGCATGGAAAGGGCAGAGTAAATCTGGACATCAAGACAAGGAGAAGCAGGTACCAGGCCTTTTATGGACCTTGCTTCCACGATAGCTTCATCTTCTCTAGTGCAGACCACATTTCTCCATGGAACAGAAAACAGCCAACATTAAATATTATAACTCCAGAAACTAGAGACAAGAGTCACGCTTTCCAGAAGCCTTCTAATAGAAAAGATAAAACATACAATGATTACATTGTCACAGTGAGAAATACACGGACAGGTTCATAACCACATGCATCAAATATTGGATAAGCATTAACAAAGAACCACAGCATTTAGTTGCAATAGATTTGAAAAAAAAAAATCCACCCCCAAAAAAACAAAGATCAGAGAGTACAGAAACCTCTAGGAACTGCCAATAGTTCAAGGAAACCAGAAAACATTCCATAGGAGAAAAAAATTATGTTCAAAAATAATTTAAAATAATACTGGCATGGGTTTGTATAAAAGTCCTGGTATATTTCAATGAAGAGTCCACAGTGGGTCACAATATTTCAAACATGGAAATGTGTTACCAAATTTGCATTAAAATGACCACTACATGTAAGAAGTGAAGAAAATGAACTAAAAAGAATGGGAGCAAGGTGCAGAGAGTGTGCCTGAAGCTGCAAGGGCCCTGGATAATTAATAAGCACTCAGAACAGTATTCTCAGGTGCTAAGCATCTGAAAGCTCGCTGGTACCCTAAGCAAATAAGTAGACAGGCAGGCCCACTGAGATTGACAACCTGGATGCGTACCGCCAGACAACCAACCAAATGACTGAGGAAGTCTCAAGGGTAGATCCCAAAGGCCTAGAGGTCTATACTCTGTTGTTTATAATAAAGGCTTTGCTAGATAAATTATACATGGTATTCATCTCAGGTTTCTACAGGTAACATTCTTCAAATCAACATCAGGAACCTATGGGGGGATCCACAGATAACTGTGGCAGAGTCCACCGAAAAAAAAAAAAAATGCCAAACAGAGGGCATACCTAGGATAGGTTTCAAAATACACAAACCGGATCTCCAAAGAGCCCCATTCCTTAGCAAAAAGAGTACAGTATAAATCATCTTTTGTAGAACTGCATACAATTCGAGATCTGTGGAAGAAACTGATGGCCAAATAGGATAACAAGGAATGCTATCCCATATTAAGTATTCTCCCTCAGTATTGCTTAATATGCTCCATGAAATCACAAGTAAAATCAGTTTAACATCATTATTATTTTGTCCTAGGGACAGAACCCAGGAGTACTTTATCAATAAGCTATATCCCTAGATCCCTAGTGCTTTCTGAGACAGGGTCTAGCAAAGTTTCTGAGGCTGGCCTCAAATTTTCAATTTTCCTGCTGCATCCTCCCAAGTAGCTGAATTATAGGCATGTACAATCATGCCCAGCAAAATTTCCTTTTTAAAAATACCTTTGTTGTATTTATTTTTATGTGTTGCTGATGATCAAAACCCAATGTCTCATATGTGCTAGACAAGCACTCTGTCACTGAGCCACAATCCCAACCCCAAAACTTCCTTGTGATGTGGGATTTATAATAGGAAATCAATGAGGGAAGTGTAGAAAGATGTTTTTTGTAGTTAAGGCATTTAAAACATACACTAAAAATATCTAATTCCAGAATCAGAGCTCCCCCCCACCAGGGACGTGGCAGAATCAGAAAGTTCCAAAGAGGCTTCACAAAGCAACTGGGTGCACACCAGGTCCTCTGTGGACTAGGTCTCTGAGTCAGCACTGAACCTCCCTGTGACTAGAGCCTGACTCTCAAAAAGCTGAGGGTTGTTCTCTTCTTGGACAATCAATCAGCAGGCTAGTGCTGAAGTTCCACTACCCATTGAAGACAGTATTAGGTTTAACTGCTTAATAGTTAGTGGAATAACCTAAAAGTGGAGTAAGCAAATTTGGAAAAGATTGCTGACTCAGTACTAGATCTAATGAACCAATTTGTATGACTAGGAAAGAGACACCATGAGGGATGGAAGGGAAAAGTGGAAAAATCACAAAGCCGAACATCATTCTGTTATTGTTTGTTCATTTACAAAGGTTTGTTTCCTTTGCCAGGCAAAATAACTTTCAAGCATTAGAGAAAATAGGCACACCATAAACTGTAGGAAGAATAATGAGGGGCTAGGGTTGTGGTTCAGCAGTAGAGCGCTCGATTCGCACTCACAAGGCCCTGGGTTCGATCCTCAGCACCACATACAATTAATTAATTAATTAATTAATTAAAAGTTAAATAAAAATTGTTTAAAAAAATTTACTATGAGCCAGGCATAGTGGTACATGCCTGTAATCCTAGTGGCTCAGGAGGCAGAGGCAAGAGGTTTGCAAGTTCAAGGCCAGTCTCAGCAACTTAGTGAGGCCCTGTCTATAAATAAAAAATAAAAAGGGCTAGGGATGTGGCTCAGTGGTAAAGCACCTTTGGATACAATCCCTGGCACACACACAAAAAAAAAAAAAAAAAATAAGGGTTACCTACTAGATTTGACTGTACCAAGTTAAAGAGTTATATTAAGCAAAAGATGATATAGAATGGGTAATAAGAAAATATATTTGCCACATATTAAAGTAATAAAGAATTGATACTTAGAGCATACAAAAGAATTTCTCAAAGCATGAAAAAAACTTTTGCAGAAAAAAATTAGCTAATATACATAAGTTGAGATACTTAAAATTACTAGTAATCCTACAAATGCAAATTAACATCATAAATATTTTACTACTCTAAATTTATTGTTATTATCAAAAGGTTATCTACGATACCATGTATTCAAGTGTATTTCATAAGAAGGAAGTCCCATTTGCTTGTGGTAAGATCAAAGATTATTTCAACTATTCTGAAAATTAATCATATTCATTTAATAAAAACCTAAGTAAAACAGATTTACCTAATTAAACATTTCTATATGATCCTTGATTTTATATGCTAGAGATTATTTTCACCAAAANAAAAAAAAAAAAAAAAAAAATCACTAGGAGAGGGGCTGAGGGTATAGCTGAATGGGAGAGCACCTGCCTGGTGTGCCCAAGGCCCTAGGTTCAATCCCTAGCACCACAAAAAAATTACTATGAAAAAAGAGTGGGGACAATTTGGACATTGAAATTCTGTTATATTGGTTTAGAAATTTAATCACATTTATCTAATGTCTTAACTTCCCAACTATGTTGCAAAATTAATTAAAGAAAGAATATGATTAGAATAGAAATTACATAAACGATACTAACAAGACAATTTTGGGTGCTGGAGCTGTGGTTTAGTGGTAGCTCGCTTGCCTAGCATTATGAGAAACTGGGTTTGATTCTCAGACCACATATACACAAATAAAATAAAGATCCATTGAAGACTAAAATAAAAAAAAGTTAAAAAAACAAGCGGGGGCTGGGGTTGTAGCTCAGTGGTAGAACACTTGCCTCACACATGTGAGGCACTGGGTTCGAGCCTCAGCACCTCATAAAAATAAACAAAATAAATATATATATTTTTAAAGCAATTTCTGTGTAAGAAAAATCTCAATTTTCTGAAGTTTGAAATCAAGCTTCTGAACATTTCTGAATATTACAGAGAGAATGAACTATAAAATTCTAATTTAGCTAAGGGATGTTTCCTGCATTTTAAAGGAAATGAAATTTAAAATAGTAATTTCTCCCAGGAGTCAGGGAGCTGTTGAAAGAAGGTGAAACACAAATATGTCAAATGAAGAAATTACAGAAATCTTGTTTCCTAATACTTGTCCAGTAGTCACAGAAATGTGCAGGAAGGCAAAAGCAGCTTCCCTGAATGTTCACAGAGAATTTCACCACAAAATTCATTGTATTTTACTTAAGAGTGAATTGTCACTCTTAAATAATTGGTTTCCACAACTAATTTTTTTTAACAACACCCAGAACAGCAGCAACACAGAGCAGCTGTATTTCATCACAGCAGTTCGGAGGCAAGCTGTGCCTGGATCTCGCAGCCTGGGAACACAGGCAGGAGGAACAGCCTGAGGCTTTGTGTCCCTCAGGAGTCTGCAGCTCACCACTCTCGTCCCTCAGGAGTTTGCAGCGGAGGACTGCAGCTCACCACCCCTTCTTCAGTCAGTATCTTGTATCACTGTGCTACTCTTGGTTCCTGCCTCTGCATATACAAGATTTTATATAAAATGTTCCTCAGACTCTGAGGGCACTGGAAATGTTAACATTACTGAAGAAGAAGGTCAATATTAACAACCAATCTCTGTAGATGTCAACAAACAATAAGAAAAAAGAAATGTTATTATTGCCTAATCTATTGATACTGGCAAAAAGCCATGTTAAATCAATTACCCTTTTCACAGCATTAAGACAGAAAAGCCAGTGACATGTAGTGTCTTGACACATCAGAGGGACCAAAAGCTACATATGCTTCACGCTTCCTGCAACAGCTACCTGCAATGCCCAAATACAAAGCATTATGTGACAGAGGACAATAAGCCATAAATACAAGAAATCTCCTATTCAGATGTTTCAATGATTCATTTATTCACATATTTTTAAAACTTCCTACTTTGAAGGAAACATCTGTCAGCCATTTAGACTGCTGGTACCCACATCTATAATTGTGAGGTTTCCATGACAGCATTACTTCAAGGGGCACACATTTCCAAGGTAATTCTTAGGCTTATCTACAACATGAACTCTCTAAAGTACAACATCCTGGGGGTACATGTCCCAGAGATAGTGATTTCATAGAAGTTCATTCCTAACGGCATATTCTTATGTACAACAAGCTCTTGTTTCCTGAAAAAGTATTGCCTCACCTGCTGCATTCTGGGAATTATCCCTCATCTCCTGTGGGAATATTAATAGCTGATGAGATTTGACCTCTGGAAGGCTTTCTGATATTCACGGGATTTCCCGTGCTGGAACTTTCCACTGCACAAGACTTGACCATAGTTGGGACTCACTGTGTTCGTAGTATCATTCTGCTCCATGAAGGCTGGTGTCCAAGTATTCTCGCATGCTTCCTGCTGAGTGCTCTACCTATATAGCTTCATTTATAGAGTTCTGATCCTAAGGAATACTCTGATGCAAAACGTGATGCAAATATTACCTGAAAAATTACCATAACTGCATTTTCTGAAGTAGAACAAAGTGAGATCTGTCAAAACGTCCCATCAAGGGCACACCTAGGCCATCCTTACTGTGTGAGTTCTCTGATGATTAATGAGCTGGGACTTCTGTGGGAAGGCTTTCCCACACTCACTGCATTGGTAAGGCTTCTCTCCCGTGTGGATTCGCTGATGATTAACAAGCTGTGACTTCTGAGAGAAGGCTTTCCTACATTCACCACATCCATAGGGCTTCTCGCCTGTGTGTGTCCTCTGATGTGGGATAAGATGTGACTTCCGAGAGAAGGCTTTGCCACATTCCCTGCATTCAAAGGGTTTCTCTCCTGTATGGATTCTCTGGTGATTAATGAGACTTGACTTCTCCCTGAAGGCTTTTCTGCATTCACTGCACTCATAAGGTTTTTCTCCTGTATGAGTTCTCTGATGTCTAATTAATTCTGACTTCTCAAAGAATGCTCTTGTACAAAGACTGCACTTGTAGGGTTTCTCTCCTGTGTGGATTCTCTGATGAGTATTTAGCTGTGACTTCTGGGAGAAGGCCTTTTCACAGTCCCTGCATTCATATGGCTTCTCTCCTGTGTGAGTTCTCTGATGAGTTGCAAGACTGGACTTCTCACCAAAGGCTTTGCCACATTCTGTGCACTCATAGGGTTTCTCTCCTGTGTGTGTCCTCTGATGTGAAATGAGATGGGACTTCTGACAGAAGGCTTTCCCACAGTCACTGCACACATACGGCTTTTCTCCCGTATGAATTCTCTGATGATTAGTGAGGCTTAACTTTTCACTGAAGGCTTTTCCACATTCACTGCACTCATAGGGTTTTTCTCCAGTATGAGTCCTCTGGTGTCTAACAAGCTGGGATTTCCTGCTGAAGGCTTTCCCACATTTACTGCAGGCAAAAGGTTTCTCTCCTGTGTGTGTCATCTGGTGTGATATGAGGTGTGACTTCTGGGAGAAGGCCTTCCCACACTGAATGCATCCATGCGGCTTCTCTCCTGTATGGGTTCTCTGATGATTAATGAGGCTTGACCTCTCTCTAAAGGCTTTCCTACATTCACTGCACTCATAGGGTTTCTCTCCAGTGTGAACAGTCTGATGTCTGATGAGTTCTGATTTCTCAAAGAATGCTTTCCTACAATCAGCACACCCATAGGGTTTTGTTCCTGTGTGCGTCCTGTGATGGGTGACCAGCTGCGACTTCCTGCTGAAGGCTCTCCCACACTCCAGGCATCCAAAGGGCTTCTCTCCTGTATGAATCCTCTGGTGATTGATAAGATTTGACTTCTCACTGAAAGCCCTCCCACATTCGCTGCATCCATAGGGCTTCTCTCCTGTGTGTGTCCTCCAATGAGATATGAGATGTGACTTCCGGGAGAAAGCTTTCCCGCATTTGCCACACTCATATGGCTTCTCTCCTGTATGTGTCCTCTGATGGGACGTAAGCTGTGACTTTTGGGAGAAAGCTTTCCCACACTGGCTACAATCATAGGGTTTTTCTCCGGTATGAGTTCTGTGATGTGTAACAAACTGTGCCTTCTGGGGAAAGGTTTTGCCACATTTACCACAGCCATAGGCTATCTCCCTTATGTGTCTGCTCTGATGTTTAATGAGACTGGATTTTTTACTGAAGCGTCTCCTACATTCACTGCATTCATAGAGTTTCTCTCCTAACCGAGTTCTGTGGAAAATGACAATCTGTGACTTTTTATAGCTATTGTTACCACATTTATCACATTCATAGTATTTCAACCAAGAATCAGTTTCCTCAGGTTCAGTATTGAGAAACAATTTATTAAATACATTCAAGTCATCTGATTCCATTCTTCCATAATCTGCTCTTGGAATAAGCAAATCTAAATGATGTCTTAAAATCAATCCACCTAAGTCACCTTCATTATTTGATTTACTTAAAGGAACAACGTTCATACTTGGATTGAATTTTTTTCCAAATGCATCCCATTCATGACCTCTTTTCACATTTTTAAGCTTGTCTTGGTTATCCTGGTGCCACTTCATTTGACCATCTACTTGCCAGACTTCTACAAAGGAAACAAAACACCCATTTGGTTATGCTTAAGTAAATAAAACACCAGAAATGCTATGCTGAGGCACTAACTGCCTTTTTTTTTTTTTTTTTTGGTGCTGGGGATGCATTGTGCATGCCAGGCAAGCACTCTACCAACTGAGCTATATCTCCAGCCCAACTAACTGTGTTTTTAAGGTTTAGCCTCTGAGTATAAAATAACTCCCAAAGTAGAATGCTTACCCCCTAGGTACTGAAAAATATAGGAAGCAGTGAAAACAGAACAAACCTACAGTCACCTTTGGCTCTTGCCAGACATGAGTTTATCAAAGAAAAATGTGAATGCATGAAGATCCAGGAGTGGTGGTGCACGCCTGCAATCCCAATAACTCGGGGAGGCAGGAAAATCAGAAATTTGGGGCCAACCTTAGCAATTTAGCAAGGCCCTAAACAGCTTAATGAGACCCCAACTCAAAATAAAAATAAAAGGGGCTATAGGTGTGGCTCAGTGGTTAAGCACCCCTAGGTTTAATCTCTAGTATCCCACCACCACCACCAAAAAAAAAAAAAACATGCAGGAAGAGCAATCAGAAACAAAGACAGGGGGCTGGAATAAGCACTGATCCAGTGTTCTCAGGAACCACCTCACTCGGTGCCCACTGAAAGCATACCATGGGACTGCCAAGATAGTAAAACAGTTAGCCGGTAAGACAAAGAACAGATTATACAAAAGACAACTGAGCTGGGGCTGGAGTTATGGCTCAGTGGTAGAGCGCTTGCCTTGCACACATGAGGCACTGGGTTCAATCCTCAGCACCACATAAAATAAATAAGTAAAACAAAGGTATTTTTAAAAAAACACAACTGAGCTAAAACTGTGATAAGTAATATGAAGCACATGAATGAATTGAAGTAACTGCCTACAGCCATTTCAAGCTTGAGGATGAAAAATATTTTGTATATTTTCCCCATTCTCAGATGTTCTGGAAGTTGGATTTAAACTTGCCACACACATCTCACAAATTACTACCAACAGACCCTCACTTGCACCACACTTCAACCACGTCCTCTCTCATGCAAATCCTCAGGCACACAGCTTTAAAATCCACAGAGCAGCTCACTCACATCATCCCAAGACCTAAGTTACCATTCTCAGCATGTTCTGAGTTGGATAGTAATTTTATATAGCTCTATTTCCATCATCCTCATGGTGTAACCACTTAACACTAATTGCTGCAAGTGCTCTTCAAAAGGCCTGTTTTTTTGTTTTTTTTTTTTAAAGCAGGAGGGTAAACTCGTAGAGAGGCATGAGGGATCCTACATTTTGTTCTCTTTTTTAAAATATTTATTTATTTTTTTAGTTTTTGGCGGACACAACATCCTCGTTTGTATGTGGTGCTGAGGATCGAACCCAGGCCGCACGCATGCCAGGCGAGCACGCTACCACTTGAGCCACATCCCCAGCCCAAAAGGCCTGTTTTTTAATAAAAACTTTTTTGTGTGAGGTCAATTTGGGTGTGAAATACAATCAGTAATGTGAAAACTTTAATTTTTTTGGTACTAGGGATTGAATCCAGAGGCATTTTACCATGGAGCCACATCCCCAAACCTTTTTTATTTCTTTATTTTGAGAAAGAGCCTTGCTGACTTGCTGAGGCTGGCCTCAAAATTCTGATCTCCTGCCTCAGCCTCGAGTCACTGAGATTACAGGTGTGCACCACCAGCAGGTTTTACCACCTTCTAATCACACTTTTATCTAATTACATCTTCCAATCTGTGGTCAGACTGAACTTTCAAAAATATAAATCAAATAATTAAACTTTTATTTAAAATTATAAATCAATCCTAATTCTTGTGTGTGTGTGTGTGGGGGGGGGGGTTCCTGGGGAACTAACTCAGAGCCTTGCATATACCAGGCAAGCACCCTACCACTAAGCCACATCCCCAGCACTCCTAGCTCTTTTTCAATGCCTGTGAGTGGGCAGGGGGTGGGAAGGGTGACTCAGAGGCAGAGCTCTTACCTAGTATGCTTGAGGCCCTGGGTTCCAAACCCAGCACTGTAAGGAGAAAGAAAACAATCAGTGAAGAAAAAACTCTTTAAAGATTCACTGCCCAGCCATTATGAAGTCAAACAACAACAAGTGCTGGCGAGGATGTGGGAAAAAGGGTACACTTGTACATTGCTGGTGGGACTGCAAATTGGTGCAGCCAATTTGGAAAGCAGTATGGAGATTTCTTGGAAAGCTGGGAATGGAGCCACCATTTGACCCAGCTATTCCCCTTCTC